>NC_092089.1:17172640-17220140 GCF_045679555.1 Salvelinus alpinus | reverse complement strand
TCTTACTGAGATTTACTGTCAGGGCCCAGGTCTGACAGAATCTGTGCAGAAGATCTAGGTGCTGCTGTAGGCCCTCCTTGGTTGGTGACAGAAGCACCAGATCATCAGCAAACAGTAGACATTTGACTTCGGATTCTAGTAGGGTGAGACCGGGTGCTGCAGACTGTTCTAGTGCCCGCGCCAATTCGTTGATATATATGTTGAAGAGGGTGGGGCTTAAGCTGCATCCCTGTCTCACCCCACGACCCTGTGTGAAGAAATGTGTGTGTTTTTTGCCAATTTTAACCGCACACTTGTTGTTTGTGTACATGGATTTTATAATGTCGTATGTTTTACCCCCAACACCACTTTCCATCAATTTGTATAGCAGACCCTCATGCCAAATTGAGTCGAAGGCTTTTTTGAAATCAACAAAGCATGAGAAGACTTTGCCTTTGTTTTGGTTTGTTTGGTTGTCAATTAGGGTGTGTAGGGTGAATACATGGTCTGTTGTACGGTAATTTGGTAAAAAGCCAATTTGACATTTGCTCAGTACATTGTTTTCATTGAGGAAATGTACGAGTCTGCTGTTAATGATAATGCAGAGTATTTTCCCAAGGTTACTGTTGACGCATATTCCACGGTAGTTATTGGGGTCAAATTTGTCTCCACTTTTGTGGATTGGGGTGATCAGTCCTTGGTTCCAAATATTGGGGAAGATGCCAGAGCTAAGGACGATGTTAAAGAGTTTTAGTATAGCCAATTGGAATTTGTTGTCTGTATATTTGATCATTTCATTAAGGATACCATCAACACCACAGGCCTTTTTGGGTTTGAGGGTTTTTATTTTGTCCTGTAACTCATTCAAGGTAATTGGAGAATCCAATGGGTTCTGGTAGTCTCTCTCTCTCTCTCTCTCTCTCTCTCTCTCTCTCTCTCTCTCTCTCTCTCTCTCTCTCTCTCTCTCTCTCTCTCTCTCTCTCTCTCTCTCTCTCTCTCTCTCATGCATTCACAAGCTGATCCTGGGAAAGAGCTCTTTTCACACCCTTGGACCTCGAAACTGAGATTTCTATTCACTGCACAGCGCTCTGCTCTCACAGACAGGGGAAGAGATTGAACATTTTGCATGGTTGCTTAGCCAGTCAGTTCCTTAAATTAACCTGAATATATACGTCCAAAGTTGAGGAAACAGTCAACTTTGATCAGAATTGTCCTGTTAGCAATTTTCAATCTCCAAATACAGGACGGGAAGAGTCAATTCCTTGGGCTACATGATGGTGGCCATCCGTCAGCTGACATTTGACCCCTGACATTTGACCCCTGATGCATCACTCTTTAGGAGATCACTGAGGCCGGCAGCACAGTGAAACTCTGACTCTGCTCTGCTGAATGTAATGCCAGCCTGGACTGCCCTTATTGATGTTAGTGTATTGATATCAGTGTCAGGTGAAATGGGTAGGAAGGCTTCTCTCTAGATTGGGGGAAATAGAGACTGAACAGACCTTATGATTACTGTGAAACTACTTCCTGTCCTCACTGAACTGAGCAGACCATATGATTACTGTGAAACTACTTCCTGTCCTCACTGAACTGAACAGACCATATGATTACTGTGAAACTACTTCCTGTCCTCACTGAACTGAACAGACCATATGATTACTGTGAAACTACTTCCTGTCCTCACTGAACTGAACAGACCATATGATTACTGTGAAACTACTTCCTGTCCTCACTGAACTGAACAGACCATATGATTACTGTGAAACTACTTCCTTTCCTCACTGAACAGAACAGACCATATGATTACTGTGAAACTACAATCTGTCCTCACTGAACTGAACAGAACATATGATTACTGTGAAACTACTTCCTGTCCTCACTGAACTGAACAGACCATATGATTACTGTGAAACTACTTCCTGACCTCACTGAACTGAACAGACCATATGATTACTGTGAAACTACTTCCTGTCCTCACTGAACTGAACAGACCATATGATTACTGTGAAACTACTTCCTGTCCTCACTGAACTGAACAGACCATATGATTACTGTGAAACTACTTCCTGTCCTCACTGAACTGAACAGACCATATGATTACTGTGAAACTACTTCCTGTCCTCACTGAACTGAACTGACCATATGATTACTGTGAAACTACTTCCTGTCCTCATTGAACTGAACAGACCATATGATTACTGGGAAACTACTTCCTGTCCTCACTGAACTGAACAGACCATATGATTACTGTGAAACTACTTCCTTTCCTCACTGAACAGAACAGACCATATGATTACTGTGAAACTACTTCCTGTCCTCACTGAACTGAACAGACCATATGATTACTGTGAAACTACTTCCTGTCCTCACTGAACTGAACAGACCATATGATTACTGTGAAACTACTTCCTGTCCTCACTGAACTGAACAGACCATATGATTACTGTGAAACTACTTCCTGTCCTCACTGAACTGAACAGACCATATGATTACTGTGAAACTACTTCCTGTCCTCACTGAACTGAACAGACCATATGATTACTGTGAAACTACTTCCTTTCCTCACTGAACAGAACAGACCATATGATTACTGTGAAACTACAATCTGTCCTCACTGAACTGAACAGACCATATGATTACTGTGAAACTACTTCCTGTCCTCACTGAACTGAACAGACCATATGATTACTGTGAAACTACTTCCTTTCCTCACTGAACAGAACAGACCATATGATTACTGTGAAACTACTTCCTGTCCTCATTGAACTGAACAGACCATATGATTACTGTGAAACTACTTCCTGTCCTCACTGAACTGAACAGACCGTATGATTACTGTGAAACTACTTCCTGTCCTCACTGAACTGAACAGACCATATCGGACATCACTAATGTGCAGTGCATGTTAGAACCATTATTCAGTGTTCTATTCCCAGTGTTTTATTCTCAGTGTTCAATTCTCAGTGTTCTATTCTCAGTGTTCTGTTCTCAGTGTTCTGTTCTCAGTGTTCTGTTCTCAGTGTTCTGTTCTCAATGTTCTGTTCTCAGTGTTCTATTCTCAGTGTTCTATTCTCAGTGTTCTATTCTCAGTGTTCTGTTCTCAGTGTTCTATTCTCAGTGTTCTATTCTCAGTGTTCTGTTCTCAGTGTTCTATTCTCAGTGTTCTATTCTCAGTGTTCTATTCTCAGTGTTCTGTTCTCAGTGTTCTGTTCTCAGTGTTCTGTTCTCAGTGTTCTGTTCTCAGTGTTCTATTCTCAGTGTTCTATTCTCAGTGTTCTATTCTCAGTGTTCTATTCTCAGTGTTCTGTTCTCAGTGTTCTATTCTCAGTGTTCTATTCTCAGTGTTCTATTCTCAGTGTTCTATTCTCAGTGTTCTATTCTCAGTGTTCTAACTCTTATCTGTCAAACACCTGGAGATTGATTTGTAGACAGAGTGCCCTCTTTGCATATCAGTCAGATTACCTACAGTAGTTGTGGGTAATGGTTCAAGGATAGAGACGTTTGTTTGTTTCAATTTGTGTTACCCATCAGTCTCTCCTCACATCATTACCCCGTCACAGTGTTACTCCTCACATCATTACCCCGTCACAGTGTCTCTCACATCATTACCCCGTCACAGTGTTACTCCTCACATCATTACCCCATCACAGTGTCTCTCCTCACATCATTATCCCATCACAGTGTCTCTCCTCACATCATTACCCCATCACAGTGTCTCTTCTCACATCATTACCCCATCACAGTGTCTCTCCTCACATCATTACCCCATCACAGTGTTTCTCACATCATTACCCCGTCACAGTGTCTCTCCTCACATCATTACCCCATCACAGTGTCTCTCCTCACATCATTACCCCATCACAGTGTCTCTTCTCACATCATTACCCCATCACAGTGTCTCTCCTCACATCATTACCCCATCACAGTGTCTCTCCTCACATCATTACCCCGTCACAGTGTTTCTCACATCATTACCCCATCACAGTGTCTCTCACACCATTACCCCATCACAGTGTCTCTCCTCACATCATTACCCCATCACAGTGTATCTCCTCACATCATTACCCCATCACAGTGTCTCTCCTCACATCATTACCCCATCACAGTGTCTCTCCTCACATCATTACCCCATCACAGTGTCTCTCCTCACATCATTACCCCATCACAGTGTCTCTCCTCACATCATTACCCCATCACAGTGTATCTCCTCACATCATTACCCCATCACAGTGTCTCTCCTCACATCATTACCCCATCACAGTGTCTCTCCTCACATCATTACCCCATCACAGTGTTTCTCACATCATTACCCCATCACAGTGTCTCTCCTCACATTAACCCATCACAGTGTCTCTCCTCACATTATCCCATCACAGTGTTTCTCCTCACATCATTACCCCATCACAGTGTCTCTCCTCACATCATTACCCCATCACAGTGTCTCTTCTCACATCATTACCCCATCACAGTGTCTCTCCTCACATCATTACCCCATCACAGTGTCTCTCCTCACATCATTACCCCATCACAGTGTCTCTCACATCATTACCCCATCACAGTGTCTCTCCTCACACCATTACCCCATCACAGTGTCTCTCCTCACATCATTACCCCATCACAGTGGCTCTCCTCACACCATTACCCCATCACAGTGTCTCTCCTCACATCATTACCCCGTCACAGTGTTTCTCCTCACATCATTACCCCGTCACAGTGTCTCTCCTCACATCATTACCCCATCACAGTGTCTCTCCTCACATCATTACCCCATCACAGTGTCTCTCCTCACATCATTACCCCATCACAGTGTCTCTCACATCATTACCCCATCACAGTGTCTCTCCTCACATTACCCCATCACAGTGTCTCTCCTCACATTACCCCATCACAGTGTCTCTCCTCACATTATCCCATCACAGTGTCTCTCCTCACATCATTACCCCATCACAGTGTCTCTCACATCATTACCCCATCACAGTGTCTCTTCTCACATCATTACCCCATCACAGTGTCTCTCACATCATTACCCCATCACAGTGTCTCTCCTCACATCATTACCCCATCACAGTGTCTCTCCTCACACCATTACCCCATCACAGTGTCTCTCCTCACATCATTACCCCATCACAGTGTCTCTCCTCACATCATTACCCCGTCACAGTGTCTCTCCTCACATCATTACCCCATCACAGTGTCTCTCCTCACATCATTACCCCATCACAGTGTCTCTCCTCACATCATTACCCCATCACAGTGTCTCTCCTCACATCATTACCCCATCACAGTGTCTCTCTGGGGACAGAGCTAGCGTATCAGTCTCTCTCGGGACAGAGCTAGCCTATCACAGTCTCTCTGGGGACAGAGCTAGCCTATCACAGTGTCTCTGGGGACAGAGCTAGCCTATAAGGCAGGATGTGGGAGCGGAGGACAAGCTGCTGTGTTTTATAAAAAGGATGCTACTGGCTTTCTATACACCATAATAATGAAGGCTGCAGCCGTATCAGGGCTACTGGCTTTCTATACACCATAATAATGAAGGCTGCAGCCGTATCAGGGCTACTGGCTTTCTATACACCGTAATAATGAAGGCTGTAGCCATTTCAGGGCTACTGGCTTTCTATACACCATAATAATGAAGGCTGCAGCCGTATCAGGGCTACTGGCTTTCTATACACCATAATGATGAAGGCTGCAGCCGTATCAGGGCTACTGGCTTTCTATACACCATAATAATGAAGGCTGCAGCCGTATCAGGGCTACTGGCTTTCTATACACCATAATAATGAAGGCTGCAGCCATATCAGGGCTACTGGCTTTCTATACACCATAATAATGAAGGCTGCAGCCGTATCAGGGCTACTGGCTTTCTATACACCATAATAATGAAGGCTGCAGCCATATCAGGGCTACTGGCTTTCTATACACCGTAATAATGAAGGCTGTAGCCATTTCAGGGCTACTGGCTTTCTATACACCGTAATAATGAAGGCTGCAGCCGTATCAGGGCTACTGGCTTTCTATACACCATAATAATGAAGGCTGCAGCCGTATCAGGGCTACTGGCTTTCTATACACCATAATAATGAAGGCTGCAGCCGTATCAGGGCTACTGGCTTTCTATACACCATAATAATGAAGGCTGCAGCCGTATCAGGGCTACTGGCTTTCTATACACCATAATAATGAAGGCTGCAGCCATATCAGGACTACTGGCTTTCTATACACCATAATAATGAAGGCTGTAGCCGTATCAGGGCTACTGGCTTTCTATACACCATAATAATGAAGACTGCTGCCATATCAGGGCTACTGGCTTTCTATACACCATAATAATGAAGGCTGCAGCCGTATCAGGGCTACTGGCTTTCTATACACCATAATAATGAAGGCTGCAGCCGTATCAGGGCTACTGGCTTTCTATACACCATAATAATGAAGGCTGCAGCCGTATCAGGGCTACTGGCTTTCTATACACCATAATAATGAAGGCTGCAGCCGTATCAGGGCTACTGGCTTTCTATACACCGTAATAATGAAGGCTGTAGCCATTTCAGGGCTACTGGCTTTCTATACACCATAATAATGAAGGCTGCAGCCGTATCAGGGCTACTGGCTTTCTATACACCATAATGATGAAGGCTGCAGCCGTATCAGGGCTACTGGCTTTCTATACACCATAATAATGAAGGCTGCAGCCGTATCAGGGCTACTGGCTTTCTATACACCATAATAATGAAGGCTGCAGCCATATCAGGGCTACTGGCTTTCTATACACCATAATAATGAAGGCTGCAGCCGTATCAGGGCTACTGGCTTTCTATACACCATAATAATGAAGGCTGCAGCCATATCAGGGCTACTGGCTTTCTATACACCGTAATAATGAAGGCTGTAGCCATTTCAGGGCTACTGGCTTTCTATACACCGTAATAATGAAGGCTGCAGCCATATCAGGGCTACTGGCTTTCTATACACCATAATAATGAAGGCTGCAGCCGTATCAGGGCTACTGGCTTTCTATACACCATAATAATGAAGGCTGCAGCCGTATCAGGGCTACTGGCTTTCTATACACCATAATAATGAAGGCTGCAGCCGTATCAGGGCTACTGGCTTTCTATACACCATAATAATGAAGGCTGCAGCCGTATCAGGGCTACTGGCTTTCTATACACCATAATAATGAAGGCTGCAGCCGTATCAGGGCTACTGGCTTTCTATACACCATAATAATGAAGGCTGCAGCCGTATCAGGGCTACTGGCTTTCTATACACCATAATAATGAAGGCTGCAGCCGTATCAGGGCTACTGGCTTTCTATACACCATAATAATGAAGGCTGCAGCCATATCAGGACTACTGGCTTTCTATACACCATAATAATGAAGGCTGTAGCCGTATCAGGGCTACTGGCTTTCTATACACCATAATAATGAAGGCTGCAGCCGTATCAGGGCTACTGGCTTTCTATACACCATAATAATGAAGGCTGCAGCCGTATCAGGGCTACTGGCTTTCGCGCCTAACATCTCCTAGCTGTGACAATATTCACTGTATACTACACTATTGGGCTCGTTCAACACATCCTGATTTGGAGAGGTCACTGGGGAGCAGCGTTCAACTGTGGTTCACAAGGCTACTATACTATGGCCTCTCAGGTATCATCTGTTGCCTGGCCTTACTATCCTCTCTGTGTTTCTGTTTGTCTCCAGGAAAGGCAAAGATGTGCCTCCATCCTTCAAGCACTTCTTCAGCAGCGCCTTGGCCCTCAGCTGCATCAACCTTTCAGGGACCAGACTCCCTCCAGAGGCCTTGAAGTGAGCAAATTAACCATGCTGACTCTGTCTTCCTCTCCTCTGTCTTTCTCTCCTCTGTCTCTGTCTTTCTCTCCTCTGCCTCTGTCTTTCTCTCCTCTCTCTTTCTCTCCTCTGTCTTTCTCTCCTCTGTCTCTGTCTTTCTCTCCTCTGTCTCTGTCTTTCTCTCATCTGTCTTTCTCTCCTCTGCCTCTGTCTTTCTCTCCTCTGTCTCTCTTTCTCTCCTCTGTCTTTCTCTCCTCTGTCTCTCTTTCTCTCCTCTGTCTTTCTCTCCTCTGTCTTTCTCTCCTCTGTCTTTCTCTCCTCTGCCTTTCTCTCCTCTGTCTCTGTCTTTCTCTCATCTCTGTCTTTCTCTCATCTCTCTGTCTTTCTCTCCTCCTTCTGTCTCAATCTCTCTGCTCTTCTCTCTCTCCCCTTTCTGTCTCAATCTCTCTGTTCTCTCTCCCCCCTCTGTCTCAATCTCTTCTGTCCCTCCTCACTTTCCCTCTCTCTCATCTCCTTCTTTCTCGCTCTTTCTCACCTCTCTTTGTCTGTCTCTTCTCTCTCTTATGCTCCCCTCCAATATTTATTTTGTTCCATAATAGGAAATAGAGCTACACTGAGGGTACAAAACATTAGGAACACCTTCCTAATATTGAGTTGCACCCCCTTTTGCCCTCAGAACAGCCTCAATTCGTTGGGGGCATGGGACTCTACAAGGTGTTTAAAGTGTTCCACAGGGATGCTGGCCGGTTTTGACTCTAATGCTTCCCACAGTCGTGTCAAGTTGGCTGGATGTCCTTTGGGTGGTGGACCATTCTCGATACACACGGGAAACTGTTGAGCGTGAAAAACCCAGCAGCGTTGCAGTTCTTGACGCGTCTGGCACCTACTACCACTCCCTGTTCAAAGGCACTTTAAGCTTTTGTTTTGCCCATTCACCCTCTGAATACATAAACAATGTCACTTCTGCTCCCCCCCCGGCGCAAGAGGGCGCCAGGCTGCCCTGCATCACGCACTCCTATCATCCATTACGCACACCTGCCTTCCCTCGTCACGCGCATCAGCGACTTGGACTCACCTGGACTCACTCGTCACCTGTTATTACCTCCCCTATATTTGTCAGTTCCCCAGCTCTGTTCCCCACTTCTGCTTTGATTGTCTTTTGTTTGTGTTACCTGTTTGCTGACGCTGTTCCTGTCTCGTTCCATGTCCGTTATTTATTAAATGTTATTCCCCGTTACCTGCTTCGTCTCTCCAGCGTCATCCCATGTGACAAACAATCCATGTCTCAATTATCTCAAGGCTTAATAAACCTTCTTTGCCCCGTCTCATCCCCTTCGTTTACTCTGATTGAAGTGGATTTATGCCCCGTCTCCTCCCCTTCGTTTACTCTGATTGAAGTGGATTTATGCCCCGTCTCATCCCCTTCGTTTACTCTGATTGAAGTGGATTTATGCCCCGTCTCCTCCCCTTCGTTTACTCTGAGTGAAGTGGATTTATGCCCCGTCTCATCCCCTTCGTTTACTCTGATTGAAGTGGATTTATGCCCCGTCTCATCCCCTTCGTTTACTCTGATTGAAGTGGATTTATGCCCCGTCTCCTCCCCTTCGTTTACTCTGATTGAAGTGGATTTATGCCCCGTCTCATCCCCTTCGTTTACTCTGATTGAAGTGGATTCATGCCCCGTCTCCTCCCCTTCGTTTACTCTGATTGAAGTGGATTTATGCCCCGTCTCATCCCCTTCGTTTACTCTGATTGAAGTGGATTTATGCCCCGTCTCCTCCCCTTCGTTTACTCTGATTGAAGTGGATTTATGCCCCGTCTCATCCCCTTCGTTTACTCTGATTGAAGTGGATTTATGACCCGTCTCCTCCCCTTCGTTTACTCTGATTGAAGTGGATTTATGCCCCGTCTCCTCCCCTTCGTTTACTCTGATTGAAGTGGATTTATGCCCCGTCTCATCCCCTTCGTTTACTCTGAGTGAAGTGGATTTATGCCCCGTCTCCTCCCCTTCGTTTACTCTGAGTGAAGTGGATTTATGCCCCGTCTCATCCCCTTCGTTTACTCTGATTGAAGTGGATTTATGACCCGTCTCCTCCCCTTCGTTTACTCTGAGTGAAGTGGATTTATGCCCCGTCTCATCCCCTTCGTTTACTCTGATTGAAGTGGATTTATGCCCCGTCTCCTCCCCTTCGTTTACTCTGAGTGAAGTGGATTTATGCCCCGTCTCATCCCCTTCGTTTACTCTGATTGAAGTGGATTTATGCCCCGTCTCCTCCCCTTCGTTTACTCTGATTGAAGTGGATTTATGCCCCGTCTCATCCCCTTCGTTTACTCTGAGTGAAGTGGATTTATGCCCCGTCTCCTCCCCTTCGTTTACTCTGATTGAAGTGGATTTATGCCCCGTCTCCTCCCCTTCGTTTACTCTGATTGAAGTGGATTTATGCCCCGTCTCATCCCCTTCGTTTACTCTGATTGAAGTGGATTTATGCCCCGTCTCCTCCCCTTCGTTTACTCTGATTGAAGTGGATTTATGCCCCGTCTCATCCCCTTCGTTTACTCTGAGTGAAGTGGATTTATGCCCCGTCTCCTCCCCTTCGTTTACTCTGATTGAAGTGGATTTATGCCCCGTCTCCTCCCCTTCGTTTACTCTGATTGAAGTGGATTTATGCCCCATCTCCTCCCCTTCGTTTACTCTGATTGAAGTGGATTTAACACGTGACTTTCAGCTGGATTCACCTGGTCAGTCTATGTCAGGGAAAGAGCAGGTTCCTAATGTTTTGTACACTCAGTGTATATCTCACTCTCTCAGCATCCAATGAACTAGACTGGATTCTTCATCCCATAAACTAGACTGGATTCTTCATCCCATAAACTAGACTGTATTCTTCATCCCATAAACTAGACTGGATTCTTCATCCCATAAACTAGACTGTATTCTTCATCCCATAAACTAGACTGTATTCTTCATCCCATAAACTAGACTGTATTCTTCATCCCATAAACTAGACTGGATTCTTCATCCCATAAACTAGACTGTATTCTTCATTCCATTAACTAGACTGTATTCTTCATCCCATAAACTAGACTGGATTCTTCATCCCATAAACTAGACTGTATTCTTCATCCCATAAACTAAACTGGATTCTTCATCCCATAAACTAGACTGGATTCTTCATCCCATAAACTAGACTGGATTCTTCATCCCATAAACTAGACTGGATTCTTCATCCCATAAACTAGACTGGATTCTTCATCCCATAAACTAGACTGGATTCTTCATCCCATAAACTAGACTGGATTCTTCATCCCATAAACTAGACTGGATTCTTCATCCTATAAACTAGACTGGATTCTTCATCCCATAAACTAGACTGGATTCTTCATCCCATAAACTAGACTAGATTCTTCATCCCATAAACTAGACTAGATTCTTCATCCCATAAACTAGACTGGATTCTTCATCCCATAAACTAGACAGTATTCTTCATCCCATGAACTAGACTGGATTCTTCATCCCATAAACTAGACTGGATTCTTCATCCCATAAACTAGACTGTATTCTTCATCCCATAAACTAGACTGGATTCTTCATCCCATAAACTAGACTAGATTCTTCATCCCATAAACTAGACTGGATTCTTCATCCCATAAACTAGACAGTATTCTTCATCCCATAAACTAGACTGGATTCTTCATCCCATAAACTAGACTGGATTCTTCATCCCATAAACTAGACTAGATTCTTCATCCCATAAACTAGACTGGATTCTTCATCCCATAAACTAGACTGGATTCTTCATCCCATAAACTAGACTGGATTCTTCATCCCATAAACTAGACTACATTCTTCATCCCATAAACTAGACTGTATTCTTCATCCCATAAACTAGACTGGATTCTTCATCCCATAAACTAGACTAGATTCTTCATCCCATAAACTAGACTGGATTCTTCATCCCATAAACTAGACAGTATTCTTCATCCCATAAACTAGACTGGATTCTTCATCCCATAAACTAGACTAGATTCTTCATCCCATAAACTAGACTGGATTCTTCATCCCATAAACTAGACAGTATTCTTCATCCCATAAACTAGACTGAATTCTTCATCCCATAAACTAGACTGGATTCTTCATTGTTAGTCCCTATCATAACCTAACCAATAGTGAGTCTGCCTGAAATGTATTAAACAATATTGTTGTCTTCCTTGCAGAGCTCTTCTGCTCGGTCTGGCCAGTAACCCCAACATCAAGGACGTGTCTTTAGACCTCAGCTGCTGTGAGGTAAGAACACAGAGACTCTAAAGGAAGTGTCTTTAGACCTCAACTGCTGTGAGGTAAGAACACAGAGACTCTAAAGGAAGTGTCTTCAGACCTCAGCTGCTGTGAGGTAAGAATACAGAGACTCTAAAGGAAGTGTCTTCAGACCTCAGCTGCTGTGAGGTTAGAACACAGAGACTCTAAAGGACGTGTCTTTAGACCTCAGCTGCTGTGAGGTAAGAACACAGAGACTCTAAAGGAAGTGTCTTCAGACCTCAGCTGCTGTGAGGTAAGAACACAGAGACTCTAAAGGAAGTGTCTTCAGACCTCAGCTGCTGTGAGGTAAGAACACAGAGACTCTAAAGGATGTGTCTTTAGACCTCAGCTGCTGTGAGGTAAGAACACAGAGACTCTAAAGGAAGTGTCTTCAGACCTCAGCTGCTGTGAGGTAAGAACACAGAGACTCTAAAGGAAGTGTCTTTAGACCTCAGCTGCTGTGAGGTAAGAACACAGAGACTCTAAAGGAAGTGTCTTTAGACCTCAGCTGCTGTGAGGTTAGAACACAGAGACTCTAAAGGAAGTGTCTTCAGACCTCAGCTGCTGTGAGGTAAGAACACAGAGACTCTAAAGGAAGTGTCTTTAGACCTCAGCTGCTGTGAGGTAAGAACACAGAGACTCTAAAGGAAGTGTCTTCAGACCTCAGCTGCTGTGAGGTTAGAACACAGAGACTCTAAAGGACGTGTCTTTAGACCTCAGCTGCTGTGAGGTAAGAACACAGAGACTCTAAAGGAAGTGTCTTTAGACCTCAGCTGCTGTGAGGTAAGAACACAGAGACTCTAAAGGAAGTGTCTTTAGACCTCAGCTGCTGTGAGGTAAGAACACAGAGACTCTAAAGGACGTGTCTTTAGACCTCAGCTGCTGTGAGGTAAGAACACAGAGACTCTAAAGGAAGTGTCTTTAGACCTCAGCTGCTGTGAGGTAAGAACACAGAGACTCTAAAGGAAGTGTCTTTAGACCTCAGCTGCTGTGAGGTAAGAACACAGAGACTCTAAAGGAAGTGTCTTTAGTCCTCAGCTGCTGTGAGGTTAGAACACAGAGACTCTAAAGGAAGTGTCTTTAGACCTCAGCTGCTGTGAGGTAAGAACACAGAGAGGCTAAAGGAAGTGTCTTTAGACCTCAGCTGCTGTGAGGTTAGAACACAGAGACTCTAAAGGAAGTGTCTTCAGACCTCAGCTGCTGTGAGGTAAGAACACAGAGACTCTAAAGGAAGTGTCTTTAGACCTCAGCTGCTGTGAGGTAAGAACACAGAGACTCTAAAGGAAGTGTCTTCAGACCTCAGCTGCTGTGAGGTAAGAACACAGAGACTCTAAAGGAAGTGTCTTTAGACCTCAGCTGCTGTGAGGTTAGAACACAGAGACTCTAAAGGAAGTGTCTTCAGACCTCAGCTGCTGTGAGGTTAGAACACAGAGACTCTAAAGGAAGTGTCTTCAGACCTCAGCTGCTGTGAGGTAAGAACACAGAGACTCTAAAGGAAGTGTCTTTAGACCTCAGCTGCTGTGAGGTAAGAACACAGAGACTCTAAAGGAAGTGTCTTCAGACCTCAGCTGCTGTGAGGTCAGAACACAGAGACTCTAAAGGACGTGTCTTCAGACCTCAGCTGCTGTGAGGTAAGAACACAGAGACTCTAAAGGAAGTGTCTTTAGACCTCAGCTGCTGTGAGGTTAGAACACAGAGACTCTAAAGGAAGTGTCTTTAGACCTCAGCTGCTGTGAGGTAAGAACACAGAGACTCTAAAGGACGTGTCTTTAGACCTCAGCTGCTGTGAGGTAAGAACACAGAGACATTAAAGGAAGTGTCTTTAGACCTCAGCTGCTGTGAGGTTAGAACACAGAGACTCTAAAGGAAGTGTCTTTAGACCTCAGCTGCTGTGAGGTAAGAACACAGAGACTCTAAAGGAAGTGTCTTTAGACCTCAGCTGCTGTGAGGTAAGAACACAGAGACTCTAAAGGAAGTGTCTTTAGACCTCAGCTGCTGTGAGGTAAGAACACAGAGACTCTAAAGGAAGTGTCTTCAGACCTCAGCTGCTGTGAGGTCAGAACACAGAGACTCTAAAGGAAGTGTCTTTAGACCTCAGCTGCTGTGAGGTAAGAACACAGAGACTCTAAAGGAAGTGTCTTTAGACCTCAGCTGCTGTGAGGTTAGAACACAGAGACTCTAAAGGACGTCTCTTCAGACCTCAGCTGCTGTGAGGTAAGAACACAGAGACTCTAAAGGAAGTGTCTTTAGACCTCAGCTGCTGTGAGGTAAGAACACAGAGACTCTAAAGGAAGTGTCTTTAGACCTCAGCTGCTGTGAGGTAAGAACACAGAGACTCTAAAGGAAGTGTCTTTAGACCTCAGCTGCTGTGAGGTTAGAACACAGAGACTCTAAAGGAAGTGTCTTTAGACCTCAGCTGCTGTGAGGTAAGAACACAGAGACTCTAAAGGAAGTGTCTTCAGACCTCAGCTGCTGTGAGGTAAGAACACAGAGACATTAAAGGACGTGTCTTTAGACCTCAGCTGCTGTGAGGTAAGAACACAGAGACTCTAAAGGACGTATCTTCAGACCTCAGCTGCTGTGAGGTAACAACACAGAGACTCTAAAGGAAGTGTCTTTAGACCTCAGCTGCTGTGAGGTAAGAACACAGAGACTCTAAAGGAAGTGTCTTTAGTCCTCAGCTGCTGTGAGGTAAGAACACAGAGACTCTAAAGGAAGTGTCTTTAGACCTCAGCTGCTGTGAGGTTAGAACACAGAGACTCTAAAGGAAGTGTCTTCAGACCTCAGCTGCTGTGAGGTAAGAACACAGAGACTCTAAAGGAAGTGTCTTTAGACCTCAGCTGCTGTGAGGTAAGAACACAGAGACTCTAAAGGAAGTGTCTTTAGACCTCAGCTGCTGTGAGGTAAGAACACAGAGACTCTAAAGGACATGTCTTTAGACCTTAGCTGCTGTGAGGTAAGAACACAGAGACTCTAAAGGAAGTGTCTTTAGACCTCAGCTGCTGTGAGGTAAGAACACAGAGACTCTAAAGGACATGTCTTCAGACCTCAGCTGCTGTGAGGTAAGAACACAGAGACTCTAAAGGATGTGTCTTTAGACCTCAGCTGCTGTGAGGTAAGAACACAGAGACTCTAAAGGAAGTGTCTTCAGACCTCAGCTGCTGTGAGGTAAGAACACAGAGACTCTAAAGGAAGTGTCTTTAGACCTCAGCTGCTGTGAGGTAACAACACAGAGACTCTAAAGGAAGTGTCTTCAGACCTCAGCTGCTGTGAGGTAAGAACACAGAGACTCTAAAGGAAGTGTCTTTAGACCTCAGCTCCTGTGAGGTAAGAACACAGAGACTCTAAAGGAAGTGTCTTTAGACCTCAGCTGCTGTGAGGTAAGAACACAGAGACTCTAAAGGAAGTGTCTTTAGACCTCAGCTGCTGTGAGGTAAGAACACAGAGACTCTAAAGGAAGTGTCTTTAGACCTCAGCTGCTGTGAGGTAAGAACACAGAGACTCTAAAGGACATGTCTTCAGACCTCAGCTGCTGTGAGGTAAGAACACAGAGACTCTAAAGGATGTGTCTTTAGACCTCAGCTGCTGTGAGGTAAGAACACAGAGACTCTAAAGGAAGTGTCTTCAGACCTCAGCTGCTGTGAGGTAAGAACACAGAGACTCTAAAGGAAGTGTCTTTAGACCTCAGCTGCTGTGAGGTAACAACACAGAGACTCTAAAGGAAGTGTCTTCAGACCTCAGCTGCTGTGAGGTAAGAACACAGAGACTCTAAAGGAAGTGTCTTTAGACCTCAGCTGCTGTGAGGTAAGAACACAGAGACTCTAAAGGAAGTGTCTTTAGACCTCAGCTGCTGTGAGGTAAGAACACAGAGACTCTAAAGGAAGTGTCTTTAGACCTCAGCTGCTGTGAGGTAAGAACACAGAGACTCTAAAGGAAGTGTCTTTAGACCTCAGCTGCTGTGAGGTAACAACACAGGGAGAGAGAATTCCCTCCACCTTCTCACAGATCTGTAAAACTTCTCTGTTTTGTCAAAGAACGAGGATGATTGTTTTTAGGCCCTTTAGCATGACATGTAAACACGATGTATTTAGCCTTCCAGTTGTGGAAATAAATATGAAAGACAACTTTATTAGTCAGCATGAGATAACGACAGAGGAAAAGTGTTTTAGTTGCTTTATCAATTTACTATACATCAATGGTCTCTTCACTATAGTACTATATGCCCTAATATGTAACATTAAAAACATTAGCAAATCTGCTAAAGCAAGAATCCACCTCTTGTTCCTGGTCCAGATACGTGACATTGAGCTGAACGTTCTTCGTCAGTTTAAGAATGATAAAGTGCACTAGTTTTGGCCTTGATCGTTGTTGGAGTGAACATCCCATAGCACGGTCTGTTGTTAGAGCTTCCTCCTCTCCACATATACCTGATGAGTCGACTATAACTCTACATACTGGATCACTTGGCGAAGCGAGAGAGAGAGAAGAGAGGAACAGGAAGGAGATTGAATAGAAATGGCTAATTATGTCACGCACTCACACACACACACACACACACACACACACACACACACACACACACACACACACACACACACACACACTCTCTCTCTCTCACCCCCATTGCCCTAATCTAATAAAGATATCTTTCCACAGGTTCATTGAATACCACTGCAGCAGGAACCACAGTTAGAGAAATCATTTCACATGTTAAACCGCTGCTGAGACACTGAACGATCTCTTGCCGTTCAGTCTTAGTGGGTGTAATAATGAACCGTTGGTTTGAAGCAGTCTCACTGTGTGCTACAGTACTATATGTGTTCTTGGCTGATTCTCACTGTGTGCTACAGTACTATATGTGTTCTTGGTTGATTCCCAAATGACACCATATTCCCTGTGTAGTGCACTACTTTTGACCAGAACCCAATAGGCCCAGGTCAGAAGTAGTGCACTAAATAGGGAATAGGGTGCCATTTGGGATGAATACTCTTGTCTAATTGTATGCGGATGATCTAGCCAGAGGATTGTTCCCTCTAATAGCTAGCTACTGGTCCCTGTATATCTCTGATGTGTGTTGTTCCCTCTAATAGCTACCTACTGGTCCCTGTATGTCTCTGATGTGTGTTATTCCCTCTAATAGCTAGCTACTGGTCCCTGTATGTCTCTGATGTGTGTGTTATTCCCTCTAATAGCTAGCTACTGGTCCCTGTATGTCTCTGATGTGTGTTGTTCCCTCTAATAGCTAGCTACTGGTCCCTGTATGTCTCTGATGTGTGTTGTTGTTCCCTCTAATAGCTAGCTACTGGTCCCTGTATGTCTCTGATGTGTGTTGTTATTCCCTCTAATAGCTAGCTACTGGTCCCTGTATGTCTCTGATGTGTGTTGTTCCCTCTAATAGCTAGCTACTGGTCCCTGTATGTCTCTGATGTGTGTTGTTGTTCCCTCTAATAGCTAGCTACTGGTCCCTGTATGTCTCTGATGTGTGTTGTTATTCCCTCTAATAGCTAGCTACTGGTCCCTGTATGTCTCTGATGTGTGTTATTCCCTCTAATAGCTAGCTACTGGTCCCTGTATGTCTCTGATGTGTGTTGTTGTCCCCTCTAATAGCTAGCTACTGGTCCCTGTATGTCTCTGATGTGTGTTGTTGTCCCCTCTAATAGCTAGCTACTGGTCCCTGTATGTCTCTGATGTGTGTTGTTCCCTCTAATAGCTAGCTACTGGTCCCTGTATGTCTCTGATGTGTGTTGTTCCCTCTAATAGCTAGCTACTGGTCCCTGTATGTCTCTGATGTGTGTTATTCCCTCTAATAGCTAGCTACTGGTCCCTGTATGTCTCTGATGTGTTGTTATTCCCTCTAATAGCTAGCTACTGGTCCCTGTATATCTCTGATGTGTGTTATTCCCTCTAATAGCTAGCTACTGGTCCCTGTATGTCTCTGATGTGTCCTGTTCTCTCCCCCTAATGCTGCTCTAAGCTTGGTCACTGTGTAAGTATCACCCTGACTAACTACTGATAACTACTGTTAACTCCTGGCAATAATTCCAGCTATCTCCTGGCTTTAATTCCTGTTAACTCCTGGCTGTAATTCCTGTTAACTCCTGGCTGTAATTCCTGTTAACTCCTGGCTGTAATTCCTGTTTACTCCTGGCTGTAAATCCTGTTAACTCCTGGCTGTAATTCCTGTTTACTCCTGGCTGTAAATCCTGTTAACTCCTGGCTGTAATTCCTGTTTACTCCTGGCTGTAAATCCTGTTAACTCCTGGCTGTAATTCCTGTTTACTCCTGGCTGTAAATCCTGTTAACTCCTGGCTGTAAATCCTGTTAACTCCTGGCTGTAAATCCTGTAATTCCTGTCACCTCCTTTCTCTGGTGTTGTCATTCAGTTACACCCATTTACCACCCATCATCATTCCATCATCATTCCCTTCGTAAACTGTCTCTCAATTATAAAGCTTTTTGGCTATTGATTACACCAAGTCATGGTCATTGAAGTGAATGTTTTGTGATCAGATGATCCATGTTGTTCATTTCCCAGTACTTAGAATAGTGGCGTAGTTCATGTCCCCTGTTCTGAACAGACATGGCAGGTTTTTAACATCTCATTGTGTTGCTTTACCCTCTCTGCTTTTTCTAACGTGTCTGTTAGTGGTGTTGTACCATAGACGGTGTGGTATCTCCCTCCATTTTAGTTCTCTCTCTTTATCTAAACATATATTGTTATCCCAGCCCTAGGGAAGCTGATGTTCTGTATATACATATATTGTTATCCCAGCCCTAGGGAAGCTGCTGTTCTGTATATACATCTATTGTTATCCCAGCCCTAGGGAAGCTGCTGTTCTCTATCTACATCTATTGTTATCCCAGCCCTAGGGAAGCTGCTGTTCTCTATCTACATCTATTGTTATCCCAGCCCTAGGGAAGCTGCTGTTCTGTATATACATCTATTGTTATCCCAGCCCTAGGGAAGCTGCTGTTCTCTATCTACATCTATTGTTATCCCAGCCCTAGGGAAGCTGCTGTTCTCTATCTACATCTATTGTTATCCCAGCCCTAGGGAAGCTGCTGTTCTCTATCTACATCTATTGTTATCCCAGCCCTAGGGAAGCTGCTGTTCTCTATCTACATCTATTGTTATCCCAGCCCTAGGGAAGCTGCTGTTCTGTATATACATCTATTGTTATCCCAGCCCTAGGGAAGCTGCTGTTCTCTATCTACATCTATTGTTATCCCAGCCCTAGGGAAGCTGCTGTTCTCTATCTACATCTATTGTTATCCCAGCCCTAGGGAAGCTGCTGTTCTCTATCTACATCTATTGTTATCCCAGCCCTAGGGAAGCTGCTGTTCTCTATCTACATCTATTGTTATCCCAGCCCTAGGGAAGCTGCTGTTCTCTATCTACATCTATTGTTATCCCAGCCCTAGGGAAGCTGCTGTTCTCTATCTACATCTATTGTTATCCCAGCCCTAGGGAAGCTGCTGTTCTCTATCTACATCTATTGTTATCCCAGCCCTAGGGAAGCTGCTGTTCTCTATCTACATCTATTGTTATCCCAGCTTCCCTAGGGAAGCTGCTGTTCTGTGTCTCATATCTCATCTTGTCTCTCGGTTGACAGCTCAGGTCTGGGGGGTCACAGATCCTGGAGGGATGCATCGCTGAGCTCCCCAACATCTCCAGTCTGGACATCTCTGACAACGGTAAGACTATATCTAGCTTCTCTATATCTATAATGTTAAGACGACATCTCCAGTCTGGACATCTCTCACAACGGTGAGACTCTATCTAGCTTCTCTATATCTATAATGTTAAGACAACATCTCCAGTCTGGACATCTCTCACAACGGTGAGACTCTATCTAGCTTCTCTATATCTATAATGTTAAGACAGCATCTCCAGTCTGGACATCTCTGACAACGGTAAGACTATATCTAGCTTCTCTATATCTATAATGTTAAGACAACATCTCCAGTCTGGACATCTCTGACAATGGTAAGACTCTATCTAGCTTCTCTATATCTATAATGTTAAGACAACATCTCCAGTCTGGACATCTCTGACAACGGTAAAACAAGACAAGGGAATGCAGTTGATCCAGTATAAAGCAGGGGTGTCCAAAGGGTTGTGTGGGTGGCTGGGTATAAAGGGTTGTGTGGGTGGCTGGGTATAAAGGGTTGTGTGGGTGGCTGGGTATAAAGGGTTGTGTGGGTGGCTGGGTATAAAGGGTTGTGTGGGTGGCTGGGTATAAAGGGTTGTGTGGGTGGCTGGGTATAAAGGGTTGTGTGGGTGGCTGGGTATAAAGGGTTGTGTGGGTGGCTGGGTGTAAAGGGTTGTGTGGGTGGCTGGGTGTAAAGGGTTGTGTGGGTGGCTGGGTGTAAAGGGTTGTGTGGGTGGCTGGGTATAAAGGGTTGTGTGGGTGGCTGGGTATAAAGGGTTGTGTGGGTGGCTGGGTGTAAAGGGTTGTGTGGGTGGCTGGGTATAAAGGGTTGTGTGGGTGGCTGGGTATAAAGGGTTGTGTGGGTGGCTGGGTGTAAAGGGTTGTGTGGGTGGCTGGGTATAAAGGGTTGTGTGGGTGGCTGGGTGTAAAGGGTTGTGTGGGTGGCTGGGTATAAAGGGTTGTGTGGGTGGCTGGGTATAAAGGGTTGTGTGGGTGGCTGGGTATAAAGGGTTGTGTGGGTGGCTGGGTATAAAGGGTTGTGTGGGTGGCTGGGTATAAAGGGTTGTGTGGGTGGCTGGGTATAAAGGGTTGTGTGGGTGGCTGGGTGTAAAGGGTTGTGTGGGTGGCTGGGTGTAAAGGGTTGTGTGGGTGGCTGGGTGTAAAGGGTTGTGTGGGTGGCTGGGTGTAAAGGGTTGTGTGGGTGGCTGGGTGTAAAGGGTTGTGTGGGTGGCTGGGTATTAAGGGTTGTGTAGGTGGCTGGGTATAAAGGGTTGTGTGGGTGGCTGGGTGTAAAGGGTTGTGTGGGTGGCTGGGTGTAAAGGGTTGTGTGGGTGGCTGGGTGTAAAGGGTTGTGTGGGTGGCTGGGTGTAAAGGGTTGTGTGGGTGGCTGGGTGTAAAGGGTTGTGTGCGTGGCTTGTGTGGGTGGCTGGGTATAAAGGGTTGTGTGGGTGGCTGGGTATAAAGGGTTGTGTGGGAGGCTGGGTGTAAAGGGTTGTGTGCGTGGCTTGTGTGGGTGGCTGGGTATAAAGGGTTGTGTGGGTGGCTGGGTATAAAGGGTTGTGTGGGTGGCTGGGTATAAAGGGTTGTGTTGGTGGCTGGGTGTAAAGGGTTGTGTGGGTGGCTGGGTATAAAGGGTTGTGTGGGTGGCTGGGTATAAAGGGTTTTGTGGGTGGCTGGGTATAAAGGGTTGTGTGGGTGGCTGGGTGTAAAGGGTTGTGTGGGTGGCTGGGTATAAAGGGTTGTGTGGGTGGCTGGGTGTAAATGGTTGTGTGGGTGGGTGGGTGTAAAGGGTTGTGTTGGTGGCTGGGTATAAAGGGTTGTGTGGGTGGCTGGGTATAAAGGGTTGTGTGGGTGGCTGGGTGTAAAGGGTTGTGTGGGTGGCTGGGTGTAAAGGGTTGTGTGGGTGGCTGGGTATAAAGGGTTGTGTGGGTGGCTGGGTATAAAGGGTTGTGTGGGTGGCTGGGTGTAAATGGTTGTGTGGGTGGCTGGGTGTAAAGGGTTGTGTGGGTGGCTGGGTGTAAAGGGTTGTGTGGGTGGCTGGGTGTAAAGGGTTGTGTTGGTGGCTGGGTGTAAATGGTTGTGTGGGTGGCTGGGTGTAAAGGGTTGTAGGGGTGGCTGGGTATAAAGGGTTGTGTGGGGGGCTGGGTATAAAGGGTTGTGTGGGTGGCTGGGTGTAAAGGGTTGTGTGGGTGGCTGGGTGTAAAGGGTTGTGTGGGTGGCTGGGTATAAAGGGTTGTGTGGGGGGCTGGGTGTAAAGGGTTGTGTGGGTGGCTGGGTGTAAAGGGTTGTGTGGGTGGCTGGGTGTAAAGGGTTGTGTGGGTGGCTGGGTATAAAGGGTTGTGTGGGTGGCTGGGTGTAAAGGGTTGTGTGGGTGGCTGGGTGTAAAGGGTTGTGTGGGTGGCTGGGTATAAAGGGTTGTGTGGGTGGCTGGGTATAAAGGGTTGTGTGGGTGGCTGGGTATAGGCTTTTTCTCCAGCCCAACAAACCCAGTAGTGCAGCTGACTCGACTAATATAATGATTTATTTGAAGACTGTGATCAGCTGATTGGTTGAATCAGGTTTGTTACTGCTTTGGCTCCCAGAATGCCCTTTAGATGATTGGTTTGTGTTTCCTCCAGGTCTGGACTCTGACCTGTCCACTCTGCTGGTGTGGCTGGCCAAGAACCGATCCATCCGACACCTCTCACTGGGGAAGAACTTCACCAACATCAAGTCCAAGTACGACTGGGGGGAGGGGCAGCACTGGGGGAGGGGCTGGGTCAGCACTGGGGGAGGGGCTGGGTCAGGACTGGGGGAGAGCTGGGTCAGCACTGGGGGAGGGGCTGGGTCAGAACTGGGGGAGGGGCTGGGTCAGGACTGGGGGAGGGCTGGGTCAGGACTGGGGGGGGGGGCTGGGTCAGGACTGGGGGGGGGGGGGGGCTGGGTCAGGACTGGGGGAGGGCTGGGACAGCACTGGGGGAGGATGGGGTCAACACTGGGGGGGGGGGGCTGGGTCAGGACCAATATCCTTACTGTCTGGCTGGAGATGGAAGCATTCACACAACACATCCCATACACTTAACACACAACACAACACATCCCATACACTTAACACACAACACATCCCATACACTTAACACACAACACATCCCTTAACGTACACACATACGGTTACACACCATTGTAACGCCATATTGTCATTGTTTTATATAAACCTAATTACCGGTTCTCTTTCTCAGAAATCTGGCCCCTGTTCTGGACAACCTGGTTCATATGATTCAGGAAGAGGAATCGGTGAGTTTTCCATCAGTATGAGTTGAGTGTCATGATCAGAGAAACCCTTTGTGTCTTTCCACGTCAACCAAGGTGGTTTTAAACACTTCATTCACCTGCAAGGTCACACAGCAGCAACTATTACTGTCTGAAACTGATGTGTTGCTGCTGGTGTCTTGGTCCAGGTCTCTCTTGAAAAATATGTTTTTTTTATCTCAACGAGACCAACATGGTTAAAGGTCCAATATAGCTGTTTTTTAAATCTAAATTTCAAATCATTTCTTGGTAAGAAATGTGTACCTTATTGTGCTTGTTTTCATTTAAAATAGTCGAAAAGAAACAAAACTAGCTTCTTAGCAAAGAGCAATTTCTCAAGCAAGACTTTTGCTGGACTGTCTGAGTGGGGCGGGGTAAACTGAAATCTAGCTGTTATTGGCAGAGTGGTTTGGAACGCTCTTTCTTATTGGTCTATTAACTGGTGATGTCACCAGGCAGGCCAAAACTCCACCCAACCAAAACTGTTCAAACAGCTCTTACACTAAAAAGGGCATAATCATAATTTTCACAATTTCACAGTGTTATTCCACCATCATAGTGTGGAAATATAAAACACATGAAAATCACATTTTTAACTGCGCTGGGCCTTTAAATAAAGGTTTAATAAATACATGGCAGCATGTTTCATCATTCTCTGGATCATTTATGTACATATTACAGTAAATCCCAGCCTTCCTCTGGGTATTATCCCTGTCATCCCTCCCTCAGCCTGGGCTGCCCTGCCTACAGGGGATGGTGTTATTCTGGATCTCTGCTGAGTCACTGTGTCTGGGGTGGAGGGAGAGGGGGTTGGTAGTGGTGGGGGGATGTAACCGCTCTGAATGCTGTGGAGGGCAGAGTGAGGGATGTAACCACTCTGAATGCTTTGGAGGGCAGAGTGAGGGATGTAACCACTCTGAATGCTGTGGAAGGCAGAGTGAGGGATGTAACCACTCTGAATGCTGTGGAGGGCAGAGTGAGGGATGTAACCGCTCTGAATGCTGTGGAGGGCAGAGTGAGGGATGTTACCACTCTGAATGCTGTGGAGGGCAGAGTGAGGGATTTAACCACTCTGAATGCTGTGGAGGGCAGAGTGAGGGATGTAACCACTCTGAATGCTGTGGAAGGCAGAGTGAGGGATGTAACCACTCTGAATGCTGTGGTGGACAGAGTGAGGGATGTAACCACTCTGAATGCTGTGGAAGGCAGAGTGAGGGATGTAACCTCTCTGAATGCTGTGGAGGGCAGAGTGAGGGATGTAACCGCTCTGAATGCTGTGGAGGGCAGAGTGAGGGATGTAACCTCTCTGAATGCTGTGGAGGGCAGAGTGAGGGATGTAACCTCTCTGAATGCTGTGGAGGGCAGAGTGAGGGATGTAACCGCTCTGAATGCTGTGGAGGGCAGAGTGAGGGATGTAACCTCTCTGAATGCTGTGGAGGGCAGAGTGAGGGATGTAACCGCTCTGAATGCTGTGGAGGGCAGAGTGAGGGATGTAACCGCTCTGAATGCTGTGGAGGGCAGAGTGAGGGATTTAACCTCTCTGAATGCTGTGGAGGGCAGAGTGAGGGATGTAACCTCTCTGAATGTATATTACTGCATGACATGTCAGGGCACAGGTCCACATAGAGACATCTGGCTTGGCTTCTTGGCAGACTGGGCTGAGATGGTTTAGGGTGTGTGATATCTCTCTGATATTATCTCCTCTCTGTCTCCCATTGCCAGACAGTATGAGGAGGAGAAACAGATCCCAGTGTCAGACAGTATGAGGAGGAGAAACAGATCGCAGTGCCAGACAGTATGAGGAGGAGAAACAGATCCCAGTGCCAGACAGTATGAGGAGGAGAAACAGATCCCAGTGCCAGACAGTATGAGGAGGAGAAACAGATCCCAGTGCCAGACAGTATGAGGAAGAGAAACAGATCGCCGTGCCAGACAGTATGAGGAAGAGAAACAGATCCCAGTGCCAGACAGTATGAGGAGGAGAAACAGATCCCAGTGCCAGACAATATGTGGAGGAGAAACAGATCCCAGTGCCAGACAGTATGAGGAGGAGAAACAGACCCCAGTGCCAGACAGTATGAGGAGGAGAAACAGATCCCAGTGCCAGACAGTATGAGGAGGAGAAACAGATCCCAGTGCCAGACAGTATGAGGAGGAGAAACAGATCCCAGTGCCAGACAGTATGAGGAGGAGAAACAGATCGCCGTGCCAGACAGTATGAGGAGGAGAAACAGATCCCAGTGCCAGACAGTATGAGGAGGAGAAACAGATCGCCGTGCCAGACAGTGTGAGGAGGAGAAACAGATCCCAGTGCCAGACAGTATGAGGAAGAGAAACAGATCCCAGTGCCAGACAGTGTGAGGAGGAGAAACAGATCCCAGTGCCAGACAGTATGAGGAGGAGAAACAGATCCCAGTGCCAGACAGTATGAGCAGGAGAAACAGATCCCAGTGCCAGACAGTATGAGGAGGAGAAACAGAAAGAATCACTCTGTCTCCAGTGAGGCGAGAGGAAACAGGAGAGGAAAGACAACACAGTGAATCTCACTGGGGAGGATTTCTACCTGTCTTTCTACGTTCAGCAACAACCGTCTGTAGTTCATTAAAGGCCTTGTTTAGACTACGACACCCCAACACAACACATACAATGACATGTTGGTGGAAGGCGGGCTTGGTTTCTGCTTATAGAGAGGTAGACATCAATGAGTTTAATTTCAATGACTGTTACATAATCGTAGTATTCTGTGTGCCGACACAGGTAGAACCATAGCGATAGACAGGAAATGTCTTGTTTTTTGGTTTGCATCCCAAATCCCTATTCCCTTTATAGTGCACTACTTTTGACCAGGGCCTGTACACTCTTAGAAAAAAAGGTGCTATCTATAACCTAAAAGGGTTCTTCGACTGTCCCTATTGGAGAACCCTTTAAATAACAATTTTTGGTTCCAGGTAGAACCCTTTCCACAGAGGGTTCTACATGGAACCCAAAAGAGTTCTATCTGGAACCAAAAAGGCTTCTACCTGGAACCAAAAAGGGTTCTCCTATGGGGACAGCAGAATAACCCTTTTGGAACCCTTTTCTCTAAGAGTGTAGGGTGGGAATGTTGCATCCCTAGACCCTACTGAGTGTAGCCTACCTCCTCAGAGTTGTCCCCTTCCAGCCCCAACGCGTCTCTGTGTGGGAACACGAGCCGGTCTGGAAGGGGACATTGAAGTGCCTCCTCAATTTGATCCATTTATCAGGGTTCTCACAAGGTGCGTGAGGTGCTTAAAAGTACTTGAATTTAGCACTCTGAAATTCAAGTACTGGATTACCTTGAAAGTCAGACATTTTCTCAAGTTGGTTCTTGAAAAGTACTTTGAATTAATATGAGAAGAGAACAGATAATGACCAAATATGTTTATGAAAAATATTAGAAAAATGGATTGGTCTTGCGAATAACTTTCCAGGCAGACTACCAAGTTATATTTCCTCATGTGTTTGGCGCTGTGGTTGCCAGGCGAGCTCACTCATTCCACCCACACTGCCACTCAGCCAGGCAGGTACAGAACTGACTTATTAGGGGCCCGCCAAAACGTCACATCGATAGATAAAATGCTGGAGCAAATTATTACATATAGCCATTTGTGCGTAATTGAACATTTCTGGGATCTTTTATTTCAGCTCATGAAACATGGGACCAACACTTTACATGTTGCGTTTCTATATTTTTGTTCAGTGTAGTTTAACCACCTTTTTTTTTTATCACTACGTCACTGGACCCAACCAACCCATGAAGAGCCACATGAAGGGGGGAAGACACAACGCTGCATCCTACGCTGGCGACACTTCTACATTATGTGACTTTTTCTCTGCAACAACCTCCAGAGTTTTTTTGGCCAATCGCCTCATTTATGGGGCGCCCGCGAATATTCCGTGTTCCTCGTTCTGGTGACCGTTCTCCCGACCGGCGACACTAAAGCTGCTAGTCGGAAGCAAGATGCCTTTTTGTTGCTATTAAGTAATAGATTCCCAAATGCCCAATTAAAAACACAGTCATTAAGCTGGAATTGTGTAGTAATGTGAATAGGACATGTGTGTTCACCAGTAGACATGTCCCAAAACTCTGCTCATCTCTACTCAAATTACAACTCTGCTCATCTCTACTCACATTACAACTCTGCTCATCACTACTCACATTACAACTCTGGTCATCACTACTCAAATTACAACTCTGCTCATCTCTACTCAAATTACAACATCATCAGGCCTGACTTACCACTCGTGTATGTAGTAAGCAAGTAGTGAAACAAAGTATTATTGAGTAGAACTTGTAAGGTAGTGATGAATACTAAGTTAGTTTTTTCTCTCTCTCATGAGGTCGTGGTGGTATAGTGCCATCTGGTGGTGACTAGAAACAATGACATAATATGAACTATTACAATTTGTATTTCATTTTTTTATTTCACCTTTATTTAACCAGGTAGGCTAGTTGAGAACAAGTTCTCATTTAGAACTGCGGCCTGGTGGTCCTTGAAAAGAAATATTAGTGCTTGAAAGTCCTTGAATTTGACTTGCCACTGTCTGTACGAACCCTGATTTATGGGATAAAAATATACAAGAAAAAAGGTACATGTATTACAGTGGCGGTTGGTGCCGTTTGAGATTAGGGAGGATGATTTATTTATTTTAACATGGCCTTATTTCTATTACAGCATATTGGATGACTGTCATTCATATTCCATTCACCCAGTTCAATGTAACATGGATAGGTTTATATACATATATATACAGTGGGGAGAACAAGTATTTGATACACTGCCGATTTTGCAGGTTTTCCTACTTACAAAGCATGTAGAGGTCTGTCATTTTTATCATAGGTACACTTCAATTGTGAGAGACGGAATCTAAAACAAAAATCCAGAAAATCACATTGTATGATTTTTAAGTAATTAATTTGCATTTTATTGCATGACATAAGTATTTGATCACCTACCAACCAGTAAGAATTCCGGCTCTCACAGACCTGTTAGTTTTTCTTTAAGAAGCCCTCCTGTTCTCCACTCATTACCTGTATTAACTGCACCTGTTTGAACTCGTTACCTGTATAAAAGACACCTGTCCACACACTCAATCAAACAGACTCCAACCTCTCCACAATGGCCAAGACCAGAGAGCTGTGTAAGGACATCAGGGATAAATTGTAGACCTGTACAAGGCTGGGATGGGCTACAGGACAATAGGCAAGCAGCTTGGTGAGAAGGCAACAACTGTTGGCGCAATTATTAGAAAATAGAAGAAAATAGAAGAAGTTCAAGATGACGGTCAATCACCCTCGGTCTGGGGCTCCATGCAAGATCTCACCTCGTGGGGCACCAATGATCATGAGGAAGGTGAGGGATCAGCCCAGAACTACACGGCAGGACCTGGTCAATGACCTGAAGAGAGCTGGGACCACAGTCTCAAAGAAAACCATTAGTAACACACTACGCCGTCATGGATTAAAATCCTGCAGCGCACGCAAGGTCCCCCTGCTCAAGCAGGCGCATGTCCAGGCCCGTCTGAAGTTTGCCAATGACCATCTGGATGATCCAGAGGAGGAATGGGAGAAGGTCATGTGGTCTGATGATTCAAAAATAGAGCTTTTTGGTCTAAACTCCACTCGCCGTGTTTGGAGGAAAAAGAAGGATGAGTACAACCCCAAGAACACCATCCCAACCGTGAAGCATGGAGGTGGAAACATCATTCTTTGGGGATGCTTTTCTGCAAAGGGGACAGGACGACTGCACCGTATTGAGGGGAGGATGGATGGGGCCATGTATTGCGAGATCTTAGCCAACAACCTCCTTCCCTCAGTAAGAGCATTGATGATGGGTCGTGGCTGGGTCTTCCAGCATGACAACGACCCGAAACACACAGTCAGGGCAACTAAGGAGTGGCTCCGTAAGAAGTATCTCAAGGTCCTGGAGTGGCCTAGCCAGTCTCCAGACCTGAACCCAATAGAAAATCTTTGGAGGGAGCTGAAAGTCCGTATTGCCCAGCGACAGCCCCGAAACCTGAAGGATCTGGAGAAGGTCTGTATGGAGGAGTGGGCCAAAATCCCTGCTGCAGTGTGTGCAAACCTGGTCAAGAACTACAGGAAACGTATGATCTCTGTAATTGCAAACAAAGGATTCTGTACCAAATATTAAGTTCTGCTTTTCTGATGTATCAAATACTTATGTCATGCAATAAAATGCTAATTAATTACTTAAAAATCATACAATGTGATTTTTGGGATTTTTGTTTTAGATTCCGTCTCTCACAGTTGAAGTGTACCTATGATAAAAATTACAGACCTCTACATGCTTTGTAAGTAGGAAAATCGGCAAAATCGGCAGTGTATCAAATACTTGTTCTCCCCACTGTATATATTATACTCAGATTTGACCTATACCCATCATGAGGGTTACTACAACCTAGCCTATGAATGAAAGTTTACAACGTAGGTGCACAGGTTGAGAGAAATGTAAGTAATCAAGGTGACACATTTCGCCTTCAACACTCTTGCCTACATCTAGCTGATCTAGGGTGTAGTCATTAGTCCAACAGTTGCAAACAAGAGTTTCTATTGGACAAATTCATGTATGTTTATCCCCGTTTTATTTGCTTCCGTTCAAGGAACGTTTTTCAACGCAATGAATACACCACTGATCACACGCAAACACAGTTTGCTTTCATAGCAGCCACATACAAGCAGCTCATTGTATATATAATTCCTTCTTACATCTATCTACACGCTCTCCTCCTCTAAACTTTTCCCTTCAGTTGTGGAATTCAGTGCACAACACATCAGCTGTCTGTGACCAGACAAAAAAAACTTTCCAAGCTAAACCTTCATATCATGACCGCTAACCGCTACACACACCATACATTATTGTACATCATAGTTGGCTAGAAGTACTCGAACTAACGCGTTAGTAAACCCGCTACAATCATGCAGTACAGTGTACAGTCAGCAGCAAGCAGTTTAGCAGTTACACCGGCGAGTCCCGGTGGCAATAAATTAATAAAACCAAAAGCTTACCTTGACGTGGAAGAGATCCAGTGTTGGATAACCATAGCCAGCTAGCTAACATAGCATCCCTATCTGTTTGAGTTGGGTGTTTGAGTAGGCTAAACTAGCTAGCTGCATTCGATGCTAGCTAAGTAAGTTGAAGTGAAAAAAATATACTACGAAATATACCGAGCTATCTCTCTCACTCGCTCTCTTGCTTCTCCTTAATTTTGGAAAAAATTTAGTTTGGAAGAAATCAAGTTTATTCAAAACTGTTCAACTATTGTCTTTCTCTTTGAGTCAACTACTCACCACATTTAATGCACTGCAGTGCTAACTAGCTGTAGCTTATGCTTTCAGTACTAGATTCAATCTCTGATCCTTTGATTGGGTGGAAAATATGTCAGTTCATGCTGCAAGAGCTCTGATAGGTTGGGGAACGTCCTCCGGAAGTTGTCATAATTGCTGTGTAAGTCTATGGAAGGGGGTGAGAACCATGAGCCTCCTAGGTTTTGTATTGAAGTCAATGTACCCAGAGGAGGACAGAAGCTAGCTAGCACCATGGTGCTACCCTACAGAGTGCTGCTGGGGCTACTGTAGACATTCATTGCAAAACAGTGTTTTAATCAATTATTTGGTGACGTGATTATATTTAGTATAGTTTCATCTAAAAAGGATCACTTTTTTAACGTTTCACTATTAAAATTTTTATGAAATTCAGTGAGGAGGATTGTCCTCCCCTTCCTCCTCTGAGGAGCCTCCACTGATTAAATATGATTTTACACAGAACTAATTCAAAGATGCCTCTGCTCCCACACACTGTCTTCTGAATGAGAGACCTGACGCTACCATGATTATCCACGATCGTGGTAGTATCCACATCTATTGGATAGGGGCTCCCGATTGGCTCAGCGGTCTAAGGCACTGCATCTCAGTGGTAGAGGTGTCACTGGTTCGAATCCAGGCTGTATCACAACTTGGGAGTCCCATAGGGCGGCGCACACTTGGCCCAGTGTCGTCCGGGTTTGGCCGGGGTAGGCCGTCATTGTAAATAAGAATTTGTTCTTAACTTACTTGCCTAGTTAAATAAAGGTTACATATAAAAAAAAACATTTATGTATGAGTGTTCAGAAACATATTCTATTCTTATTTACAATAAAAGTGACTCCAAAATTACACAATACATGTTTTACCATTAATTTCTGAAAATAATCTGAAACACAACCAAAACTGTCACGACTTCCGCCGAAGTTGGCCCCTCTCCTTGTTCGGGCGACGTTCGGCGGTCGACGTCACCGACTTTCTAGTCACCACCGATCCATGTTTCATTTTGTTTTGTCTTCATTGTACACACCTGGTTTCAATTCCCATAATCATGTTCCTTATTTAACCCTCTGGCTTCCCCTGTTGTTTTGTGGGTGATTGTGTTTGTCAAGTGGTTCCGTGTACGGGTTCTGGATTGTTTATGTTTATCCTTGTTGGATTATTGTTGATGTTGAGTAAAGATCGTGGCTTTACTCATACCTGTGTCCTGCGCCTGACTCCGCTCCATTCACCTGGAACACGGACAAAAACAAACTACAAAATGCATCCAAATAGTTTGTAGAGTCACAAGCTTGATGTTGTCATTGTGTGCTAGAAATATGGGACCAAACACTAAACTTTTCCCAAAATGTTATACACTATAATAAAATTGTCCAAATACTTATTAAATTGCATTGATTTCTAAACGGTAAAACAGATATGTATGAAAATACCCAAAGATATAATGTGACATTCTGTACTGTCGACCTCATATAAAACATTTGATCTCAAATCCCCAAATTCTGCAATATAAAGCCAAATGTAACGTTTTAGCGTCACCAAATACACGCTGTACGTAGGGGAGTAGTAGTCTACTGTCCAAATACACTCTGTACATAGGGGAGTAGTAGTCTACTGTCCAAATACACGCTGTACACAGGGGAGTAGTAGTCTACTGTCCAAATACACACTGTACGTAGGGGAGTAGTAGTCTACTGTCCAAATACACTCTGTACATAGGAGAGTAGTAGTCCACTGTCCAAATACACGCTGTACGTAGGGGAGTAGTAGTCTACTGTCCAAATACACTCTGTACATAGGAGAGTAGTAGTCCACTGTCCAAATACACACTGTACGTAGGGGAGTAGTCGTCTACTGTCCAAATACACGCTGTACGTAGGGGAGTAGTAGTCTACTGTCCAAATACACACTGTACGTAGGGGAGTAGTAGTCTACTGTCCAAATACACGCTGTACACAGGGGAGTAGTAGTCTACTGTCCAAATACACGCTGTACGTAGGGGAGTAGTAGTCTACTGTCCAAATACACACTGTACGTAGGGGAGTAGTAGTCTACTGTCCAAATACACGCTGTACACAGGGGAGTAGTAGTCTACTGTCCAAATACACGCTGTACGTAGGGGAGTAGTCGTCTACTGTCCAAATACACGCTGTACGTAGGGGAGTGTACATTATAGTGCAGCAGTAGTCTGGAGGCCTGGATTTGAACCAGACCAAAGATGTCATGAAATAATAAGTAGTTTATCTCTGAACCAGACAGAACAGGGTCAGTAGTTTATCTCTGAACCAGAACAGAGTCAGTAGTTTATCTCTGAACCAGACAGAACAGGGTCAGTAGTTTATCTCTGAACCAGAACAGGGTCAGTAGTTTATCTCTGAACCAGAACAGAGTCAGTAGTTTATCTCTGAACCAGACAGAACAGAGTCAGTAGTTTATCTCTGAACCAGACAGAACAGAGTCAGTAGTTTATCTCTGAACCAGAACAGGGTCAGTAGTTTATCTCTGAACCAGACAGAACAGAGTCAGTAGTTTATCTCTGAACCAGACAGAACAGAGTCAGTAGTTTATCTCTGAACCAGACAGAACAGAGTCAGTAGTTTATCTCTGAACCAGACAGAGTCAGTAGTTTATCTCTGAACCAGACAGAGTCAGTAGTTTATCTCTGAACCAGAACAGAGTCAGTAGTTTATCTCTGAACCAGACAGAACAGAGTCAGTAGTTTATCTCTGAACCAGACAGAACAGAGTCAGTAGTTTATCTCTGAACCAGACAGAACAGAGTCAGTAGTTTATCTCTGAACCAGAACAGAGTCAGTAGTTTATCTCTGAACCAGACAGAACAGAGTCAGTAGTTTATCTCTGAACCAGAACAGAACAGAGTCAGTAGTTTATCTCTGAACCAGAACAGAACAGAGTCAGTAGTTTATCTCTGAACCAGACAGAACAGAGTCAGTAGTTTATCTCTGAACCAGAACAGAACAGAGTCAGTAGTTTATCTCTGAACCAGAACAGAGTCAGTAGTTTATCTCTGAACCAGACAGAACAGGGTCAGTAGTTTATCTCTGAACCAGACAGAACAGAGTCAGTAGTTTATCTCTGAACCAGACAGAACAGAGTCAGTAGTTTATCTCTGACCCAGAACAGAGTCAGTAGTTTATCTCTGAACCAGACAGATCAGAGTCAGTAGTTTATCTCTGAACCAGACAGAACAGGGTCAGTAGTTTATCTCTGAACCAGACAGAACAGAGTCAGTAGTTTATCTCTGAACCAGACAGAACAGAGTCAGTAGTTTATCTCTGAACCAGAACAGAGTCAGTAGTTTATCTCTGAACCAGACAGAACAGGGTCAGTAGTTTATCTCTGAACCAGACAGAACAGAGTCAGTAGTTTATCTCTGAACCAGAACAGGGTCAGTAGTTTATCTCTGAACCAGAACAGAGTCAGTAGTTTATCTCTGAACCAGACAGAACAGGGTCAGTAGTTTATCTCTGAACCAGACAGAACAGAGTCAGTAGTTTATCTCTGAACCAGACAGAACAGAGTCAGTAGTTTATCTCTGAACCAGACAGAACAGGGTCAGTAGTTTATCTCTGAACCAGACAGAACAGAGTCAGTAGTTTATCTCTGAACCAGACAGGACAGAGTCAGTAGTTTATCTCTGAACCAGAACAGGGTCAGTAGTTTATCTCTGAACCAGACAGAACAGAGTCAGTAGTTTATCTCTGAACCAGACAGAACAGAGTCAGTAGTTTATCTCTGAACCAGACAGAACAGAGTCAGTAGTTTATCTCTGAACCAGACAGAACAGAGTCAGTAGTTTATCTCTGAACCAGACAGAACAGAGTCAGTAGTTTATCTCTGAACCAGACAGAACAGAGTCAGTAGTTTATCTCTGAACCAGACAGAACAGAGTCAGTAGTTTATCTCTGAACCAGACAGAACAGAGTCAGTAGTTTATCTCTGAACCAGACAGAACAGAGTCAGTAGTTTATCTCTGAACCAGACAGAGTCAGTAGTTTATCTCTGAACCAGACAGAGTCAGTAGTTTATCTCTGAACCAGAACAGAGTCAGTAGTTTATCTCTGAACCAGACAGAACAGAGTCAGTAGTTTATCTCTGAACCAGACAGAACAGAGTCAGTAGTTTATCTCTGAACCAGAACAGAGTCAGTAGTTTATCTCTGAACCAGACAGAACAGAGTCAGTAGTTTATCTCTGAACCAGAACAGAACAGAGTCAGTAGTTTATCTCTGAACCAGAACAGAACAGAGTCAGTAGTTTATCTCTGAACCAGACAGAACAGAGTCAGTAGTTTATCTCTGAACCAGAACAGAACAGAGTCAGTAGTTTATCTCTGAACCAGAACAGAACAGAGTCAGTAGTTTATCTCTGAACCAGACAGAGTCAGTAGTTTATCTCTGAACCAGACAGAACAGAGTCAGTAGTTTATCTCTGAACCAGACAGAACAGAGTCAGTAGTTTATCTCTGAACCAGACAGAACAGAGTCAGTAGTTTATCTCTGAACCAGACAGAACAGGGTCAGTAGTTTATCTCTGAACCAGACAGAACAGAGTCAGTAGTTTATCTCTGAACCAGACAGAACAGGGTCAGTAGTTTATCTCTGAACCAGACAGAACAGAGTCAGTAGTTTATCTCTGAACCAGACAGAACAGGGTCAGTAGTTTATCTCTGAACCAGACAGAACAGAGTCAGTAGTTTATCTCTGAACCAGAACAGAGTCAGTAGTTTATCTCTGAACCAGACAGAACAGGGTCAGTAGTTTATCTCTGAACCAGAACAGAGTCAGTAGTTTATCTCTGAACCAGACAGAACAGAGTCAGTAGTTTATCTCTGAACCAGACAGAACAGGGTCAGTAGTTTATCTCTGAACCAGAACAGAGTCAGTAGTTTATCTCTGAACCAGAACAGAGTCAGTAGTTTATCTCTGAACCAGACAGAACAGGGTCAGTAGTTTATCTCTGAACCAGACAGGACAGAGTCAGTAGTTTATCTCTGAACCAGACAGAACAGTCAGTAGTTTATCTCTGAACCAGACAGAACAGGGTCAGTAGTTTATCTCTGAACCAGACAGAACAGAGTCAGTAGTTTATCTCTGAACCAGAACAGAGTCAGTAGTTTATCTCTGAACCAGACAGAACAGAGTCAGTAGTTTATCTCTGAACCAGACAGAACAGAGTCAGTAGTTTATCTCTGAACCAGAACAGAGTCAGTAGTTTATCTCTGAACCAGACAGAACAGGGTCAGTAGTTTATCTCTGAACCAGACAGAACAGGGTCAGTAGTTTATCTCTGAACCAGACAGAACAGAGTCAGTAGTTTATCTCTGAACCAGACAGAACAGGGTCAGTAGTTTATCTCTGAACCAGACAGAACAGAGTCAGTAGTTTATCTCTGAACCAGACAGAACAGAGTCAGTAGTTTATCTCTGAACCAGAACAGAGTCAGTAGTTTATCTCTGAACCAGACAGAACAGGGTCAGTAGTTTATCTCTGAACCAGACAGAACAGGGTCAGTAGTTTATCTCTGAACCAGACAGAACAGAGTCAGTAGTTTATCTCTGAACCAGACAGAACAGAGTCAGTAGTTTATCTCTGAACCAGAACAGAGTCAGTAGTTTATCTCTGAACCAGACAGAACAGGGTCAGTAGTTTATCTCTGAACCAGACAGAACAGAGTCAGTAGTTTATCTCTGAACCAGAACAGGGTCAGTAGTTTATCTCTGAACCAGACAGAACAGAGTCAGTAGTTTATCTCTGAACCAGACAGATCAGAGTCAGTAGTTTATCTCTGAACCAGACAGAACAGAGTCAGTAGTTTATCTCTGAACCAGACAGAACAGAGTCAGTAGTTTATCTCTGAACCAGACAGAACAGAGTCAGTAGTTTATCTCTGAACCAGACAGAACAGGGTCAGTAGTTTATCTCTGAACCAGACAGAACAGGGTCAGTAGTTTATCTCTGAACCAGAACAGGGTCAGTAGTTTATCTCTGAACCAGACAGAACAGAGTCAGTAGTTTATCTCTGAACCAGACAGAACAGGGTCAGTAGTTTATCTCTGAACCAGACAGAACAGAGTCAGTAGTTTATCTCTGAACCAGACAGAACAGGGTCAGTAGTTTATCTCTGAACCAGACAGAACAGAGTCAGTAGTTTATCTCTGAACCAGAACAGAGTCAGTAGTTTATCTCTGAACCAGACAGGACAGAGTCAGTAGTTTATCTCTGAACCAGACAGAACAGAGTCAGTAGTTTATCTCTGAACCAGACAGAACAGGGTCAGTAGTTTATCTCTGAACCAGACAGAACAGAGTCAGTAGTTTATCTCTGAACCAGAACAGAGTCAGTAGTTTATCTCTGAACCAGACAGAACAGGGTCAGTAGTTTATCTCTGAACCAGAACAGAGTCAGTAGTTTATCTCTGAACCAGACAGAACAGAGTCAGTAGTTTATCTCTGAACCAGACAGAACAGGGTCAGTAGTTTATCTCTGAACCAGAACAGAGTCAGTAGTTTATCTCTGAACCAGAACAGAGTCAGTAGTTTATCTCTGAACCAGACAGAACAGGGTCAGTAGTTTATCTCTGAACCAGACAGGACAGAGTCAGTAGTTTATCTCTGAACCAGACAGAACAGAGTCAGTAGTTTATCTCTGAACCAGACAGAACAGAGTCAGTAGTTTATCTCTGAACCAGACAGAACAGAGTCAGTAGTTTATCTCTGAACCAGACAGAACAGGGTCAGTAGTTTATCTCTGAACCAGACAGAACAGAGTCAGTAGTTTATCTCTGAACCAGAACAGAGTCAGTAGTTTATCTCTGAACCAGACAGAACAGAGTCAGTAGTTTATCTCTGAACCAGAACAGAGTCAGTAGTTTATCTCTGAACCAGACAGAACAGGGTCAGTAGTTTATCTCTGAACCAGACAGAACAGGGTCAGTAGTTTATCTCTGAACCAGACAGAACAGGGTCAGTAGTTTATCTCTGAACCAGACAGAACAGGGTCAGTAGTTTATCTCTGAACCAGACAGAACAGAGTCAGTAGTTTATCTCTGAACCAGACAGAACAGGGTCAGTAGTTTATCTCTGAACCAGACAGAACAGAGTCAGTAGTTTATCTCTGAACCAGAACAGAGTCAGTAGTTTATCTCTGAACCAGACAGAACAGGGTCAGTAGTTTATCTCTGAACCAGAACAGAGTCAGTAGTTTATCTCTGAACCAGAACAGAGTCAGTAGTTTATCTCTGAACCAGACAGAACAGAGTCAGTAGTTTATCTCTGAACCAGACAGAACAGAGTCAGTAGTTTATCTCTGAACCAGACAGAACAGAGTCAGTAGTTTATCTCTGAACCAGACAGAACAGGGTCAGTAGTTTATCTCTGAACCAGACAGAACAGTCAGTAGTTTATCTCTGAACCAGAACAGAGTCAGTAGTTTATCTCTGAACCAGACAGAACAGAGTCAGTAGTTTATCTCTGAACCAGACAGAACAGAGTCAGTAGTTTATCTCTGAACCAGAACAGAGTCAGTAGTTTATCTCTGAACCAGACAGAACCGGGTCAGTAGTTTATCTCTGAACCAGACAGAACAGGGTCAGTAGTTTATCTCTGAACCAGACAGAACAGGGTCAGTAGTTTATCTCTGAACCAGAACAGAGTCAGTAGTTTATCTCTGAACCAGACAGAACAGAGTCAGTAGTTTATCTCTGAACCAGACAGAACAGAGTCAGTAGTTTATCTCTGAACCAGACAGAACAGTCAGTAGTTTATCTCTGAACCAGACAGAACAGAGTCAGTAGTTTATCTCTGAACCAGACAGAACAGAGTCAGTAGTTTATCTCTGAACCAGACAGAACAGAGTCAGTAGTTTATCTCTGAACCAGACAGAACAGAGTCAGTAGTTTATCTCTGAACCAGAACAGAGTCAGTAGTTTATCTCTGAACCAGACAGAACAGGGTCAGTAGTTTATCTCTGAACCAGACAGAACAGGGTCAGTAGTTTATCTCTGAACCAGACAGAACAGAGTCAGTAGTTTATCTCTGAACCAGACAGAACAGAGTCAGTAGTTTATCTCTGAACCAGAACAGAGTCAGTAGTTTATCTCTGAACCAGACAGAACAGGGTCAGTAGTTTATCTCTGAACCAGACAGAACAGAGTCAGTAGTTTATCTCTGAACCAGAACAGGGTCAGTAGTTTATCTCTGAACCAGACAGAACAGAGTCAGTAGTTTATCTCTGAACCAGACAGATCAGAGTCAGTAGTTTATCTCTGAACCAGACAGAACAGAGTCAGTAGTTTATCTCTGAACCAGACAGAACAGAGTCAGTAGTTTATCTCTGAACCAGAACAGAGTCAGTAGTTTATCTCTGAACCAGACAGAACAGGGTCAGTAGTTTATCTCTGAACCAGACAGAACAGAGTCAGTAGTTTATCTCTGAACCAGAACAGGGTCAGTAGTTTATCTCTGAACCAGACAGAACAGAGTCAGTAGTTTATCTCTGAACCAGACAGAACAGAGTCAGTAGTTTATCTCTGAACCAGACAGAACAGGGTCAGTAGTTTATCTCTGAACCAGACAGAACAGGGTCAGTAGTTTATCTCTGAACCAGAACAGGGTCAGTAGTTTATCTCTGAACCAGACAGAACAGAGTCAGTAGTTTATCTCTGAACCAGACAGAACAGGGTCAGTAGTTTATCTCTGAACCAGACAGAACAGAGTCAGTAGTTTATCTCTGAACCAGACAGAACAGGGTCAGTAGTTTATCTCTGAACCAGACAGAACAGAGTCAGTAGTTTATCTCTGAACCAGAACAGAGTCAGTAGTTTATCTCTGAACCAGACAGGACAGAGTCAGTAGTTTATCTCTGAACCAGACAGAACAGAGTCAGTAGTTTATCTCTGAACCAGACAGAACAGGGTCAGTAGTTTATCTCTGAACCAGACAGAACAGAGTCAGTAGTTTATCTCTGAACCAGAACAGAGTCAGTAGTTTATCTCTGAACCAGACAGAACAGGGTCAGTAGTTTATCTCTGAACCAGAACAGAGTCAGTAGTTTATCTCTGAACCAGACAGAACAGAGTCAGTAGTTTATCTCTGAACCAGACAGAACAGGGTCAGTAGTTTATCTCTGAACCAGAACAGAGTCAGTAGTTTATCTCTGAACCAGAACAGAGTCAGTAGTTTATCTCTGAACCAGACAGAACAGGGTCAGTAGTTTATCTCTGAACCAGACAGGACAGAGTCAGTAGTTTATCTCTGAACCAGACAGAACAGAGTCAGTAGTTTATCTCTGAACCAGACAGAACAGAGTCAGTAGTTTATCTCTGAACCAGACAGAACAGAGTCAGTAGTTTATCTCTGAACCAGACAGAACAGGGTCAGTAGTTTATCTCTGAACCAGACAGAACAGAGTCAGTAGTTTATCTCTGAACCAGAACAGAGTCAGTAGTTTATCTCTGAACCAGACAGAACAGAGTCAGTAGTTTATCTCTGAACCAGAACAGAGTCAGTAGTTTATCTCTGAACCAGACAGAACAGGGTCAGTAGTTTATCTCTGAACCAGAACAGAGTCAGTAGTTTATCTCTGAACCAGACAGATCAGAGTCAGTAGTTTATCTCTGAACCAGACAGAACAGGGTCAGTAGTTTATCTCTGAACCAGACAGAACAGAGTCAGTAGTTTATCTCTGAACCAGACAGAACAGAGTCAGTAGTTTATCTCTGAACCAGAACAGAGTCAGTAGTTTATCTCTGAACCAGACAGAACAGGGTCAGTAGTTTATCTCTGAACCAGACAGAACAGAGTCAGTAGTTTATCTCTGAACCAGAACAGGGTCAGTAGTTTATCTCTGAACCAGAACAGAGTCAGTAGTTTATCTCTGAACCAGACAGAACAGGGTCAGTAGTTTATCTCTGAACCAGACAGAACAGAGTCAGTAGTTTATCTCTGAACCAGACAGAACAGAGTCAGTAGTTTATCTCTGAACCAGACAGAACAGGGTCAGTAGTTTATCTCTGAACCAGACAGAACAGAGTCAGTAGTTTATCTCTGAACCAGACAGGACAGAGTCAGTAGTTTATCTCTGAACCAGAACAGGGTCAGTAGTTTATCTCTGAACCAGACAGAACAGAGTCAGTAGTTTATCTCTGAACCAGACAGAACAGAGTCAGTAGTTTATCTCTGAACCAGACAGAACAGAGTCAGTAGTTTATCTCTGAACCAGACAGAACAGAGTCAGTAGTTTATCTCTGAACCAGACAGAACAGAGTCAGTAGTTTATCTCTGAACCAGACAGAACAGAGTCAGTAGTTTATCTCTGAACCAGACAGAACAGAGTCAGTAGTTTATCTCTGAACCAGACAGAACAGAGTCAGTAGTTTATCTCTGAACCAGACAGAACAGAGTCAGTAGTTTATCTCTGAACCAGACAGAGTCAGTAGTTTATCTCTGAACCAGACAGAGTCAGTAGTTTATCTCTGAACCAGAACAGAGTCAGTAGTTTATCTCTGAACCAGACAGAACAGAGTCAGTAGTTTATCTCTGAACCAGACAGAACAGAGTCAGTAGTTTATCTCTGAACCAGAACAGAGTCAGTAGTTTATCTCTGAACCAGACAGAACAGAGTCAGTAGTTTATCTCTGAACCAGAACAGAACAGAGTCAGTAGTTTATCTCTGAACCAGAACAGAACAGAGTCAGTAGTTTATCTCTGAACCAGACAGAACAGAGTCAGTAGTTTATCTCTGAACCAGAACAGAACAGAGTCAGTAGTTTATCTCTGAACCAGAACAGAACAGAGTCAGTAGTTTATCTCTGAACCAGACAGAGTCAGTAGTTTATCTCTGAACCAGACAGAACAGAGTCAGTAGTTTATCTCTGAACCAGACAGAACAGAGTCAGTAGTTTATCTCTGAACCAGACAGAACAGAGTCAGTAGTTTATCTCTGAACCAGACAGAACAGGGTCAGTAGTTTATCTCTGAACCAGACAGAACAGAGTCAGTAGTTTATCTCTGAACCAGACAGAACAGGGTCAGTAGTTTATCTCTGAACCAGACAGAACAGAGTCAGTAGTTTATCTCTGAACCAGACAGAACAGGGTCAGTAGTTTATCTCTGAACCAGACAGAACAGAGTCAGTAGTTTATCTCTGAACCAGAACAGAGTCAGTAGTTTATCTCTGAACCAGACAGAACAGGGTCAGTAGTTTATCTCTGAACCAGAACAGAGTCAGTAGTTTATCTCTGAACCAGACAGAACAGAGTCAGTAGTTTATCTCCGAACCAGACAGAACAGGGTCAGTAGTTTATCTCTGAACCAGAACAGAGTCAGTAGTTTATCTCTGAACCAGAACAGAGTCAGTAGTTTATCTCTGAACCAGACAGAACAGGGTCAGTAGTTTATCTCTGAACCAGACAGGACAGAGTCAGTAGTTTATCTCTGAACCAGACAGAACAGTCAGTAGTTTATCTCTGAACCAGACAGAACAGGGTCAGTAGTTTATCTCTGAACCAGACAGAACAGAGTCAGTAGTTTATCTCTGAACCAGAACAGAGTCAGTAGTTTATCTCTGAACCAGACAGAACAGAGTCAGTAGTTTATCTCTGAACCAGACAGAACAGAGTCAGTAGTTTATCTCTGAACCAGAACAGAGTCAGTAGTTTATCTCTGAACCAGACAGAACAGGGTCAGTAGTTTATCTCTGAACCAGACAGAACAGGGTCAGTAGTTTATCTCTGAACCAGACAGAACAGAGTCAGTAGTTTATCTCTGAACCAGACAGAACAGGGTCAGTAGTTTATCTCTGAACCAGACAGAACAGAGTCAGTAGTTTATCTCTGAACCAGACAGAACAGAGTCAGTAGTTTATCTCTGAACCAGAACAGAGTCAGTAGTTTATCTCTGAACCAGACAGAACAGGGTCAGTAGTTTATCTCTGAACCAGACAGAACAGGGTCAGTAGTTTATCTCTGAACCAGACAGAACAGAGTCAGTAGTTTATCTCTGAACCAGACAGAACAGAGTCAGTAGTTTATCTCTGAACCAGAACAGAGTCAGTAGTTTATCTCTGAACCAGACAGAACAGGGTCAGTAGTTTATCTCTGAACCAGACAGAACAGAGTCAGTAGTTTATCTCTGAACCAGAACAGGGTCAGTAGTTTATCTCTGAACCAGACAGAACAGAGTCAGTAGTTTATCTCTGAACCAGACAGATCAGAGTCAGTAGTTTATCTCTGAACCAGACAGAACAGAGTCAGTAGTTTATCTCTGAACCAGACAGAACAGAGTCAGTAGTTTATCTCTGAACCAGAACAGAGTCAGTAGTTTATCTCTGAACCAGACAGAACAGGGTCAGTAGTTTATCTCTGAACCAGACAGAACAGAGTCAGTAGTTTATCTCTGAACCAGAACAGGGTCAGTAGTTTATCTCTGAACCAGACAGAACAGAGTCAGTAGTTTATCTCTGAACCAGACAGAACAGAGTCAGTAGTTTATCTCTGAACCAGACAGAACAGGGTCAGTAGTTTATCTCTGAACCAGACAGAACAGGGTCAGTAGTTTATCTCTGAACCAGAACAGGGTCAGTAGTTTATCTCTGAACCAGACAGAACAGAGTCAGTAGTTTATCTCTGAACCAGACAGAACAGGGTCAGTAGTTTATCTCTGAACCAGACAGAACAGAGTCAGTAGTTTATCTCTGAACCAGACAGAACAGGGTCAGTAGTTTATCTCTGAACCAGACAGAACAGAGTCAGTAGTTTATCTCTGAACCAGAACAGAGTCAGTAGTTTATCTCTGAACCAGACAGGACAGAGTCAGTAGTTTATCTCTGAACCAGACAGAACAGAGTCAGTAGTTTATCTCTGAACCAGACAGAACAGGGTCAGTAGTTTATCTCTGAACCAGACAGAACAGAGTCAGTAGTTTATCTCTGAACCAGAACAGAGTCAGTAGTTTATCTCTGAACCAGACAGAACAGGGTCAGTAGTTTATCTCTGAACCAGAACAGAGTCAGTAGTTTATCTCTGAACCAGACAGAACAGAGTCAGTAGTTTATCTCTGAACCAGACAGAACAGGGTCAGTAGTTTATCTCTGAACCAGAACAGAGTCAGTAGTTTATCTCTGAACCAGAACAGAGTCAGTAGTTTATCTCTGAACCAGACAGAACAGGGTCAGTAGTTTATCTCTGAACCAGACAGGACAGAGTCAGTAGTTTATCTCTGAACCAGACAGAACAGAGTCAGTAGTTTATCTCTGAACCAGACAGAACAGAGTCAGTAGTTTATCTCTGAACCAGACAGAACAGAGTCAGTAGTTTATCTCTGAACCAGACAGAACAGGGTCAGTAGTTTATCTCTGAACCAGACAGAACAGAGTCAGTAGTTTATCTCTGAACCAGAACAGAGTCAGTAGTTTATCTCTGAACCAGACAGAACAGAGTCAGTAGTTTATCTCTGAACCAGAACAGAGTCAGTAGTTTATCTCTGAACCAGACAGAACAGGGTCAGTAGTTTATCTCTGAACCAGACAGAACAGGGTCAGTAGTTTATCTCTGAACCAGACAGAACAGGGTCAGTAGTTTATCTCTGAACCAGACAGAACAGGGTCAGTAGTTTATCTCTGAACCAGACAGAACAGAGTCAGTAGTTTATCTCTGAACCAGACAGAACAGGGTCAGTAGTTTATCTCTGAACCAGACAGAACAGAGTCAGTAGTTTATCTCTGAACCAGAACAGAGTCAGTAGTTTATCTCTGAACCAGACAGAACAGGGTCAGTAGTTTATCTCTGAACCAGAACAGAGTCAGTAGTTTATCTCTGAACCAGAACAGAGTCAGTAGTTTATCTCTGAACCAGACAGAACAGAGTCAGTAGTTTATCTCTGAACCAGACAGAACAGAGTCAGTAGTTTATCTCTGAACCAGACAGAACAGAGTCAGTAGTTTATCTCTGAACCAGACAGAACAGGGTCAGTAGTTTATCTCTGAACCAGACAGAACAGTCAGTAGTTTATCTCTGAACCAGAACAGAGTCAGTAGTTTATCTCTGAACCAGACAGAACAGAGTCAGTAGTTTATCTCTGAACCAGACAGAACAGAGTCAGTAGTTTATCTCTGAACCAGAACAGAGTCAGTAGTTTATCTCTGAACCAGACAGAACCGGGTCAGTAGTTTATCTCTGAACCAGACAGAACAGGGTCAGTAGTTTATCTCTGAACCAGACAGAACAGGGTCAGTAGTTTATCTCTGAACCAGAACAGAGTCAGTAGTTTATCTCTGAACCAGACAGAACAGAGTCAGTAGTTTATCTCTGAACCAGACAGAACAGAGTCAGTAGTTTATCTCTGAACCAGACAGAACAGTCAGTAGTTTATCTCTGAACCAGACAGAACAGAGTCAGTAGTTTATCTCTGAACCAGACAGAACAGAGTCAGTAGTTTATCTCTGAACCAGACAGAACAGAGTCAGTAGTTTATCTCTGAACCAGACAGAACAGAGTCAGTAGTTTATCTCTGAACCAGAACAGAGTCAGTAGTTTATCTCTGAACCAGACAGAACAGGGTCAGTAGTTTATCTCTGAACCAGACAGAACAGGGTCAGTAGTTTATCTCTGAACCAGACAGAACAGAGTCAGTAGTTTATCTCTGAACCAGACAGAACAGAGTCAGTAGTTTATCTCTGAACCAGACAGAACAGGGTCAGTAGTTTATCTCTGAACCAGACAGAACAGAGTCAGTAGTTTATCTCTGAACCAGAACAGGGTCAGTAGTTTATCTCTGAACCAGACAGAACAGAGTCAGTAGTTTATCTCTGAACCAGACAGATCAGAGTCAGTAGTTTATCTCTGAACCAGACAGAACAGAGTCAGTAGTTTATCTCTGAACCAGACAGAACAGAGTCAGTAGTTTATCTCTGAACCAGAACAGAGTCAGTAGTTTATCTCTGAACCAGACAGAACAGGGTCAGTAGTTTATCTCTGAACCAGACAGAACAGAGTCAGTAGTTTATCTCTGAACCAGAACAGGGTCAGTAGTTTATCTCTGAACCAGACAGAACAGAGTCAGTAGTTTATCTCTGAACCAGACAGAACAGAGTCAGTAGTTTATCTCTGAACCAGACAGAACAGGGTCAGTAGTTTATCTCTGAACCAGACAGAACAGGGTCAGTAGTTTATCTCTGAACCAGAACAGGGTCAGTAGTTTATCTCTGAACCAGACAGAACAGAGTCAGTAGTTTATCTCTGAACCAGACAGAACAGGGTCAGTAGTTTATCTCTGAACCAGACAGAACAGAGTCAGTAGTTTATCTCTGAACCAGACAGAACAGGGTCAGTAGTTTATCTCTGAACCAGACAGAACAGAGTCAGTAGTTTATCTCTGAACCAGAACAGAGTCAGTAGTTTATCTCTGAACCAGACAGGACAGAGTCAGTAGTTTATCTCTGAACCAGACAGAACAGAGTCAGTAGTTTATCTCTGAACCAGACAGAACAGGGTCAGTAGTTTATCTCTGAACCAGACAGAACAGAGTCAGTAGTTTATCTCTGAACCAGAACAGAGTCAGTAGTTTATCTCTGAACCAGACAGAACAGGGTCAGTAGTTTATCTCTGAACCAGAACAGAGTCAGTAGTTTATCTCTGAACCAGACAGAACAGAGTCAGTAGTTTATCTCTGAACCAGACAGAACAGGGTCAGTAGTTTATCTCTGAACCAGAACAGAGTCAGTAGTTTATCTCTGAACCAGAACAGAGTCAGTAGTTTATCTCTGAACCAGACAGAACAGGGTCAGTAGTTTATCTCTGAACCAGACAGGACAGAGTCAGTAGTTTATCTCTGAACCAGACAGAACAGAGTCAGTAGTTTATCTCTGAACCAGACAGAACAGAGTCAGTAGTTTATCTCTGAACCAGACAGAACAGAGTCAGTAGTTTATCTCTGAACCAGACAGAACAGGGTCAGTAGTTTATCTCTGAACCAGACAGAACAGAGTCAGTAGTTTATCTCTGAACCAGAACAGAGTCAGTAGTTTATCTCTGAACCAGACAGAACAGAGTCAGTAGTTTATCTCTGAACCAGAACAGAGTCAGTAGTTTATCTCTGAACCAGACAGAACAGGGTCAGTAGTTTATCTCTGAACCAGACAGAACAGGGTCAGTAGTTTATCTCTGAACCAGACAGAACAGGGTCAGTAGTTTATCTCTGAACCAGACAGAACAGGGTCAGTAGTTTATCTCTGAACCAGACAGAACAGAGTCAGTAGTTTATCTCTGAACCAGACAGAACAGGGTCAGTAGTTTATCTCTGAACCAGACAGAACAGAGTCAGTAGTTTATCTCTGAACCAGAACAGAGTCAGTAGTTTATCTCTGAACCAGACAGAACAGGGTCAGTAGTTTATCTCTGAACCAGAACAGAGTCAGTAGTTTATCTCTGAACCAGAACAGAGTCAGTAGTTTATCTCTGAACCAGACAGAACAGAGTCAGTAGTTTATCTCTGAACCAGACAGAACAGAGTCAGTAGTTTATCTCTGAACCAGACAGAACAGAGTCAGTAGTTTATCTCTGAACCAGACAGAACAGGGTCAGTAGTTTATCTCTGAACCAGACAGAACAGTCAGTAGTTTATCTCTGAACCAGAACAGAGTCAGTAGTTTATCTCTGAACCAGACAGAACAGAGTCAGTAGTTTATCTCTGAACCAGACAGAACAGAGTCAGTAGTTTATCTCTGAACCAGAACAGAGTCAGTAGTTTATCTCTGAACCAGACAGAACCGGGTCAGTAGTTTATCTCTGAACCAGACAGAACAGGGTCAGTAGTTTATCTCTGAACCAGACAGAACAGGGTCAGTAGTTTATCTCTGAACCAGAACAGAGTCAGTAGTTTATCTCTGAACCAGACAGAACAGAGTCAGTAGTTTATCTCTGAACCAGACAGAACAGAGTCAGTAGTTTATCTCTGAACCAGACAGAACAGTCAGTAGTTTATCTCTGAACCAGACAGAACAGAGTCAGTAGTTTATCTCTGAACCAGACAGAACAGAGTCAGTAGTTTATCTCTGAACCAGACAGAACAGAGTCAGTAGTTTATCTCTGAACCAGACAGAACAGAGTCAGTAGTTTATCTCTGAACCAGAA
>NC_092089.1:17165487-17172540 GCF_045679555.1 Salvelinus alpinus | reverse complement strand
TCAGCATAACACAGCTTTTGATGTCTGCTCCCTGCTTGTCTCCCCCTCTCGTCTCCCCCTCCCCCGTCTTCCCTCGTCTCACTCTCCCCCTCCCCCGTCTCCCCTTGTCTCCCCCTGCCCCGTCTCCCCTCGTCTCATTCTCCCCCTCCCCCATCTCCCCTCGTCTCCCCCGTCTCCACTCGTCTCCCCCTCCCCCGTCTCCACTCGTCTCCCCTCGTCTCCTCCTCCCCGTCTCCCCCTCCCCCGTCTCCCCTCGTCTCCCCTCATCTCCCCTCATCTCCCCCGTCTCCCCTCGTCTCACCCTCCCTCCCCAGTCCCCCATCCCCCCTTGTCTCCCCCCGTCTCCCCTCGTCTCACTCTCCCCCGTCTCCCCTCGTCTCACTCTCCCCCGTCTCCCCTCGTCTCACTCTCCCCCGTCTCCCCTCGTCTCACTCTCCCCCGTCTCCCCTCGTCTCACTCTCCCCCGTCTCCCCTCGTCTCCCCCGTCTCCCCCTCCCTCGTTTTCCCCTCCCCCGTCTCCCCCTCCCCCGTCTCCCCTCGTCTCCCCCTCTACCAACCCAGCTGGATACTAAGCTATCCCTCAGTTAGCTGTTTGAACTATGGCTATAATCTCTCTGGTCAAGGTCTTTTAGTAGGTAGTCAAAATGGTTTCCAATCTAGTCAATCTACATGCAGCTCCCTGCTGAGCAGAGATGGGATGTGATGGGATGTTTTTAAAGGCTTGACGTTAGCTTTGATCTCGACGCTGTTCCTCTAAATCTGTCTGCATTTCGTCCCAGTTGGAGGCCTTGCATGTGGATATCTGAGGCACCCATTTCATTTATTATGTCCAGGAAAATCCCCCCAAAATGTGAAATGTCAGGCAAAAAATGATCCTATGTTAATTGATATCCCTGCTGTGTCTGTGGACTTAGTTTAATGAGATCAAAGTTATAGAGGAAAACCTGAGCTGCCAAGCTGTAAAACGGTATGAAATTCGGGCCAATAATGTAGTTGCTTTTTGAAGTGAAGAATGTTTCTTACGTATTACTTTTTTCTGCTCAAAGTCAAGACATCTATCAAAGAGAAAGAGTCTAACAGGAAAAATAACTTTCACTGGGGGGTTTTCTTCACATGGGAACATAGATTAGCATTGTGGAGACTTGAGTCTTCTTGGGCCTCCCCTCTGAGCCTGGTTCCTCTCTAGTTTGTCCTGGCCACTGTGCTTTTGTTTCTGCTTGCTCTTTAGGGTTTAGGCTGAGGTTACTGTAAAACTGTTAGGGTTTAGGCTGAGGTTACTATAAAACTGTTAGGGTTTAGGCTGAGGTTACTGTAAAACTGTTAGGGTTTAGGCTGAGGTTACTGTAAAACTGTTAGGGTTTAGGCTGAGGTTACTGTATAAGTGTTAGGGTTCAGGTTGAGTTTACTGTAAAAGGGTTAGGGTTTAGGCTGAGGTTACTGTAAAAGGGTTAGAGTTTGACTGGGTTACTGTAAAAGCGTTAGGGTTTAAGCTGAGGTTACTGTAAAAGCACTTTCTGGTAACAGCTGATGTAAATAGGGCTATATAAATAAATGTCATTGATTTATTGAATGAATTTATGAATGATTGAGTATCCCTTGTCCCACTGCAGCCCCTGACGTCTCTGTCCCTGGCTGACTCTAAGCTGAAGACAGACCTGACCATTGTGCTGAATGCTCTGGGCAGCAACACCAGTCTGACCAGGGTGGATATCAGTGGGAACGCCATGGGAGACATGGGGGCTAAGATGCTGGCCAAGGCCCTGCAGATCAACAGCAAACTAAGGTGAGGAGAGGACTGCCTCAGATACTCTGATGATGGTTTGGTGAGGAGAGGACTGCCTCAGATACTCTGATGATGGTTTGGTAAAGGAGAGGACTGCCTCAGATACTCTGATGATGGTTTGGAGAGGAGAGGACTGCCTCAGACACTCTGATGATGGTTTGGTGAGGAGAGGAGAGGACTGCCTCAGACACTCTGATGATGGTTTGGAGAGGAGAGGACTGTCTCAGACACTCTGATGATGGTTTGGTGAGGAGAGGACTGCCTCAGACACTCTGATGATGGTTTGGAGAGGAGAGGACTGCCTCAGACACTCTGATGATGGTTTGGAGAGGAGAGGACTGCCTCAGACACTCTGATGATGGTTTGGAGAGGAGAGGACTGCCTCAGACACTCTGATGATGGTTTAGAGAGGAGAGGACTGCCTCAGACACTCTGATGATGGTTTGGAGAGGAGAGGACTGCCTCAGACACTCTGATGATGGTTTGGAGAGGAGAGGACTGCCTCAGACACTCTGATGATGGTTTGGAGAGGAGAGGACTGCCTTAGACACTCTGATGATGGTTTGGAGAGGACTGCCTCAGACACTCTGATGATGGTTTGGAGAGGACTGCCTCAGACACTCTGAGGATGGTTTGGTGAGGAGAGGACTGCCTCAGACACTGATGATGGTTTGGAGAGGAGAGGACTGCCTCATACACTCTGATGATGGTTTGGTGAGGAGAGGACTGCCTCAGACACTCTGATGATGGTTTGGTAAAGAGAGGACTGCCTCAGACACTCTGATGATGGTTTGGAGAGGAGAGGACTGCCTCAGACACTCTGATGATGGTTTGGTGAGGAGAGGACTGCCTCAGACACTCTGATGATGGTTTGGAGAGGAGAGGACTGCCTCAGACACTCTGATGATGGTTTGGAGAGGAGAGGACTGCCTCAGACACTCTGATGATGGTTTGGAGAGGAGAGGACTGCCTCAGACACTCTGATGATGGTTTGGAGAGGAGAGGAGAGGACTGCCTCAGACACTCTGATGATGGTTTGGTGAGGAGAGGACTGCCTCAGATACTCTGATGATGGTTTGGAGAGGAGAGGACTGCCTCAGACACTCTGATGATGGTTTGGAGAGGAGAGGACTGCCTCAGACACTCTGATGATGGTTTGGAGAGGAGAGGACTGCCTCAGACACTCTGATGATGGTTTGGAGAGGAGAGGACTGCCTCAGACACTCTGATGTTGGTTTGGTGAGGAGAGGACTGCTTCAGACACTCTGATGATGGTTTGGTGAGGAGAGGACTGCCTCAGACACTCTGATGATGGTTTGGAGAGGAGAGGACTGCCTCAGACACTCTGATGATGGTTTGGTGAGGAGAGGACTGCCTCAGACACTCTGATGATGGTTTGGAGAGGAGAGGACTGCCTCAGACACTCTGATGATGGTTTGGAGAGGAGAGGACTGCCTCAGACACTCTGATGATGGTTTGGAGAGGAGAGGACTGCCTCAGACACTCTGATGATGGTTTGGTGAGGAGAGGAGAGGACTGCCTCAGACACTCTGATGATGGTTTGGTGAGGAGAGGACTGCCTCAGACACTCTGATGATGGTTTGGAGAGGAGAGGGACTGCCTCAGACACTCTGATGATGGTTTGGAGAGAAGAGGACTGCCTCAGACACTCTGATGTTGGTTTGGTGAGGAGAGGACTGCCTCAGACACTCTGATGATGGTTTGGTGAGGAGAGGACTGCCTCAGACACTCTGATGATGGTTTGGAGAGGAGAGGACTGCCTCAGACACTCTGATGATGGTTTGGTGAGGAGAGGACTGCCTCAGACACTCTGATGATGGTTTGGAGAGGAGAGGACTGCCTCAGACACTCTGATGATGGTTTGGTGAGGAGAGGAGAGGACTGCCTCAGACACTCTGATGATGGTTTGGTGAGGAGAGGACTGCCTCAGACACTCTGATGATGGTTTGGAGAGGAGAGGACTGCCTCAGACACTCTGATGATGGTTTGGAGAGGAGAGGACTGCCTCAGACACTCTGATGATGGTTTGGTGAGGAGAGGAGAGGACTGCCTCAGACACTCTGATGATGGTTTGGTGAGGAGAGGACTGCCTCAGACACTCTGATGATGGTTTGGAGAGGAGAGGACTGCCTCAGACACTCTGATGATGGTTTGGTGAGGAGAGGACTGCCTCAGACACTCTGATGATGGTTTGGAGAGGAGAGGAGAGGAATACCTCAGACACTCTGATGATGGTTTGGAGAGGAGAGGACTGCCTCAGACACTCTGATGATGGTTTGGAGAGGAGAGGACTGCCTCAGACACTCTGATGATGGTTTGGAGAGGAGAGGACTGCCTCAGACACTCTGATGATGGTTTGAATGAGTATTATGAGCAATTGTTTTTAGATGTGCTCTGAAGCCTCTCTGAGTTTGTCTCTGTGTTAAAGTGTGTTACTGTAGATACAAGACAGAGGGATGGTTTGATGTGTGATTGATAGATGCTTCTGATCTGTCTCTCCAGGACGGTGATCTGGGATAAGAACAACATCAGTCCTCAGGGTCTTCAGGATGTAGCTGCTGCTCTGGAGAAGTGAGTAGCAATGGGACTCTGTGTGTGTGTGTGTGTGTGTGTGTGTGTGTGTGTGTGTGTGTGTGTGTGTGTGTGTGTGTGTGTGTGTGTGTGTGTGTGTGTGTGTGTGTGTGTGTGTGTGTGTGTGTGTGTGTGTGTGTGTGTGTGAACTGTATCAGGGAGGAAGGATGTAGCAGACATATGAGGATGTCTCGAGGATAGGGGGGATGGAGAGGAGAGGTGGAGAGGGAGGAAGAGGAGTGAAGGGGAGAGCCTCTGGAAAGAGATGGCAGAGATGGATCTCCTGGGTGGGGAGATACTGTGGTGGAGGCAGTAGGGGAGGAGCCAGAAACACAACCAGAGGACCAATGGAGATCTAGTACTGTAGTGAATATGACCAGAGGACCAATGGAGATCTAGCTAGTACTGTGGTGAATATGACCAGAGGACCAATGGAGATCTAGCTAGTACTGTGGTGAATATGACCAGAGGACCAATGGAGATCTAGCTAGTACTGTGGTGAATATGACCAGAGGACCAATGGATATCTAGCTAGTACTGTAGTGAATATGACCAGAGGACCAATGGAGATCTAGCTAGTACTGTGGTGAATATGACCAGAAATACAACCAGAACAAATTCTTATTTATAATGACGGCCTACCGGTTAACTGCCTTGTTCAGGGGCAGAACGACAGATTTTTACTTCGTCAGCTCGGGGATTCGATCCACCAACCTTTCGGTTACTGGCCCAATGCTCTACCTGCCTGCCCCTACACTCTAACCACTAGGCTACCTGCCGCCCCTACACTCTAACCACTAGGCTACCTGCCGCCCCTACACTCTAACCACTAGGCTACCTGTCACCCCTACACTCTAACCACTAGGCTACCTGCCGTCCCTACACCCTAACCACTAGGCTACCTGCCGCCCCTACACTCTAACCACTAGGCTACCTGCCGCCCCTACACTCTAACCACTAGGCTACCTGCCGCCCCTACACTCTAACCACTAGGCTACCTGCCGTCCCTACACTCTAACCACTAGGCTACCTGCCTGCCCCTACACTCTAACCACTAGGCTACCTGCCGCCCCTACATTCTAACCACTAGGCTACCTGCCGCCCCTACACTCTGATCACTAGGCTACCTGCCGCCCCTACACTCTAACCACTAGTCTACCTGCCGTCCCTAGACTCTAACCACTAGGCTCCCTGCCGCCCCTACACTCTAACCACTAGGCTCCCTGCCGCCCCTACACTCTAACCACTAGTCTACCTGCCGCCCCTACACTCTAACCACTAGGCTACCTGCCGCCCCTACACTCTAACCACTAGGCTACCTGCCGTCCCTCCACTCTAACCACTAGGCTACCTGCCGACCCTACACTCTAACCACTAGGCTACCTGCCGCCCCTACACTCTAACCACTAGGCTACCTGCCTGCCCCTACACTCTAACCACTAGGCTACCTGCCGCCCCTACACTCTAACCACTAGGCTACCTGCCGCCCCTACACTCTAACCACTAGTCTACCTGCCGCCCCTACACTCTAACCACTAGGCTACCTGCCGTCCCTACACTCTAACCACTAGGCTACCTGCCGTCCCTACACTCTAACCACTAGTCTACCTGCCGTCCCTACACTCTAACCACTAGTCTACCTGCCGTCCCTACACTCTAACCACTAGGCTACCTGCCGCCCCTACACTCTAACCACTAGGCTACCTGCCGTCCCTACACTCTAACCACTAGGCTACCTGCCGTCCCTCCACTCTAACCACTAGTCTACCTGCCGCCCCATGGATCAGTCTACTGTGGTGAATTATTATGACCAGAAACACTTCCAGAATACAAATGATGATACAGCAGGCCGCTGTGGTGAGGACAGAAAACAGTGTGGTTATTGTGTTCCTCTCTGCTCCACTTGGCTCGGGGCCTGCTGTTCATCCCGGGCAGCACAGACAGGGTGGAGGGGGAGAGACAGAGGGTAGAATGGGGGGTAGAGAGGAGGTTAGCAGAGAGAGATAGAGGTAGAGGAGAGGGGTGAGAGAGGGTGGGGGAGAGAGATAGAAGAGGGGTGGGGGAGAGGAGAGAGAAGAGGGGTGGGGGAGAGGAGAGAGAAGAGAGAGGGTTGAGGAATCGGGAGAGAGAGAGAGAGAGAGGGGAGAGGGGAGGAAAGGCAGACAAGCACCAGACAGGGTACCATGTGATTGGCTGTCTATGAATTCAGAGCTGAATGATATTAGAATCCACTCAGTCATGAGTGTCTGGACAATTACTTTGTTTCATCCTCATTTAAATAGAATCTACATTCTGTAATTGCTGCATAACAATAAGCGTTGGCTGGCTGGATGCTTACCTAGTGCCCTGTGACCAATCTGGGAGGTTGGTGATTTGTAATTTGCTTTGTGATGAGGATGGATGTGGACCCTGTGGTACACATGGTGGAGAGGAGAGGGGAGAGAGGGAGGGAGAGAGAGAGGGTAGAGAGGGGAGGGAGAGAGAGAGGGTAGAGAGAGGGAGAGAGAAGGGAAGAGATGGAGAGAGAGAGTGGGGGGAGAGGGATAGAGACCGTCACATACACATGGTTAGCAGATGTTAATGCGAGTGTTGCGAAATGCTTGTGCTTCTAGTTCCGACAGTGCAGTAATATCTAACAAGTAATCTAAGAATTACCTAATACACAAATCTAAAGGGGT
>NC_092089.1:17137987-17160487 GCF_045679555.1 Salvelinus alpinus | reverse complement strand
ACTGAGGTCCCTCCTGTGAAACTGTCTCCCCTGACCACTGATTAACACTGAGGTCCCTCCTGTGAAACTGTCTCCCCTGACCACTGATTAACACTGAGGTCCCTCCTGTGAAACTGTCTCCCCTGACCACTGGTTAACACTGACGTCCCTCCTGTGAAACTGTCTCCCCTGACCACTGGTTAACACTGAGGTCACTTGGGGGAGCAGGGGACAGGCTAACTGTTTTGATTGGGTGGCAGCATCATGTTGTGGGGGGGGGGGCTTTGCTGCAGGGGGACTGGTGCTCTTCACAAAATAGATGGCATCATGAGGCAGGATAATTATGTGGATATATTCAAGCAACATCTCAAGACATCAGGCAGGAAGTGAAAGCTTGGTTGCAAATGGGTCTTCCAAATGGACAATGACCCCAAGCATACTTCCAAAGTTATGGCAAAATTGCTTAAGGACAATAAAGTCAAGGTATTGGAGTGGCCATCACAAAGCCCTGACCTCAACCCTATAGAACATTTGTGGGCAGAACTGAAAAAGTGTGTGTGAACAAGGAGGCCTACAAACCTGACTCGGTTACACCAGCTATGTGAGACACGATGCTTAGTGATTCATTTCATGGTGAAGATGAGACACGATTCTCAGTGATTCATTTCATGGTGAAGATGAGACTCGATTCTTAGTGATTCATTTCATGGTGAAGATGAGACTCGATTCTTAGTGATTCATTTCATGGTGAAGATGAGACTCGATTCTCAGTGATTCATTTCATGGTCAAGATGAGACTCGATTCTCAGTGATTCATTTCATGGTGAAGATGAGACTCGATTCTCAGTGATTCATTTCATGGTGTAGATGTGTGACGGTTTGTATTTCCTGTAATTTGAGAGGAGCGTAAAGAGATGGTATTGTCATCTGAAGATGATTCAAGTTTGTCCTCAAGATGCTCTGAAGTCCAGTCTACTATTCCTCTCAGATTGTCTTCCATCTTGAGTTAAGGGGGATATTAGGTTTCACTGCTCGACAGATAACTGCTTTGTTCCTGTCTCACACTCTTCTTCTTGTTCTTCAGATGATTGACAGGATCTGTGTGAAAGTCCAGGACCATCTCAACTCCCTGAGGAACTCAGAGACAGACGTGATCTTAGACGACGTCAAGACGGCCGAAAACCTGATGAAGGACGCCAGGAACTCCAAAACGGTGACTGGTCATTTGACTCATTTAGTTCAGACCGAACCCATAATCCCACATTGAACATTCTGCAGAGGAAGATAGAATCCCCTAACAGTTTGAATGTTACTACCCTTTTTCTAACCCTTTCCTCCTCTCCTCCTCTCCTCCTCCTCTCCCCTCCTCTCCTTTCCTTCTGTCCTCTCCTCCTCCTGTCCTCTCCTCCTCCTGTCCTCTCCTTTCCTCCTGTCCTCTCCTCCTCCTCCTCTCCTCCTCCTCCTGTCCTCTCCTCCTCCTGTTCTCTCCTCCTCCTGTCCTCCTCTCCCCTCCTCTCCTTTCCTCCTGTCCTCTCCTCCTCCTGTCCTCTCCTTTCCTCCTGTCCTCTCATCCTCCTGTCCTCTCCTCCTTCTGTCCTCTCATCCTCCTGTCCTCTCCTCCTTCTGTCCTCTCCTCCTCCTCCTCTCCTCCTTCTGTCCTCTCCCCCTCCTCCTCTCCTCCTCCTGTCCTCTCCTCCTCCTGTCCTCTCCTCCTCTTCTCCTCCTGCTCTCTACTCTCCTCCCCCCAGCTGCTTCCTAACCTGTACCACCTGGGAGCAGCGTCCAGAGAAGAGGTCAACGGTCAGTCAGTAGGACCCATCCAGGAGAAACTGGAGTCCATGGCTGGAGAGGTGGCCAGGGTCATGGATGAACAGCTACAGGTAGGGGGGCCATGGTTTTAAGCGGGCACGAAAAGTCAAGGAAGTCAATGTTTGAAGAGAACTGATGATGGGTCAAAATGTTGTTGAGGGGTCTCCCGAGTGGCGCAGCGGTCTAAGACACTGCCTCGCAGAGCTAGAGGCGTCACTACAGACCCGGGTTCGACCCCGGGCTGTATCACAACCGGCCGTGATCGGAAGTCCCATAGTGCGGCACATGCGGCTAGCGTCCGGGTTAAGAGGGCGGGTGTTAAGAAGCGCGGTTTGGCGGGGCCATGTTTCGGAGGACGCGTGACTCAACCTTCGCCTCCCGAGTCCGTTGGGGAGTTGCAGCGATGAGACAAGATCGTAATTGGGGAGAAAAAAGGGGGTAAAATAAAGAAATCTATAAATTAGACTAGAATATGGTGCCAGGATGCTGCTCTGAACAGGTTCCGTCTCCAGAAACGTGTATATTTCTGCAGGGTTCTGACATCCTAAAAGACAGTTTGATAAGAGCGGATGTAATTGGTCTGGGCAGCAGTACGTTCTTGGCAGGTAGGCAGACGCCTGAGTTAACAGTCTCGTCTCTCTCTGCCCTCCAGACCCCCCCCCCCCCCCCCCCCCCCCACACACACACACACACACACACACACACAGACCGACACACACACACACACAGACCGACACACACAGAAAGACACACACAAACACAGACACACACAGACACACACCGACACACATACTGTACACACAGATACACACACACACACACACACACACAGAAAGACACAAACACACATACTGTACACACAGATACATACACACACACACACACACACACACACACACACACATATATATATATATATACAAACACACCTTCCACTCAAGTGGTCGTAACCTGAGGGTTAATGGCATGTTGTTAATCTGTGTATCCGTCTGAGAGGAGATTGGGCCATATTTTAATTATAGTGTTAATTCAGTGGTTTACTTCCTACCACGAGGCAGAGGAGATAACTGTTATTTCTCAATCGGTACCCTATTCACTATATTTAGTGCACTACTTTTGACCCGGGCCATATGGGCCCTGCAGTACACTATACAGGGAATAGGGAGCCATATGGGCCCTGCAGTACATTATATAGGGAATAGGGAGCCATATGGGCCCTGCAGTACATTATATAGGGAATAGGGAGCCATATGGGCCCTGCAGTACACTATACAGGGAATAGGGAGCCATATGGGCCCTGCAGTACATTATATAGGGAATAGGGAGCCATATGGGCCCTGCAGTACATTATATAGGGAATAGGGAGCCATATGGGCCCTGCAGTACACTATACAGGGAATAGGAAGCCATATGGGCCCTGCAGTACACTATACAGGGAATAGGGAGCCATATGGGCCCTGCAGTACATTATATAGGGAATAGGGAGCCATATGGGCCCTGCAGTACATTATATAGGGAATAGGGAGCCATATGGGCCCTGCAGTACACTATACAGGGAATAGGAAGCCATATGGGCCCTGCAGTACACTATACAGGGAAGAGGGAGCCATATGGGCCCTGCAGTACACTATACAGGGAATAGGGAGCCATATGGGCCCTGCAGTACACTATACAGGGAATAGGGAGCCATATGGGCCCTGCAGTACATTATATAGGGAATAGGGAGCCATATGGGCCCTGCAGTACACTATACAGGGAATAGGGAGCCATATGGGCCCTGCAGTACACTATACAGGGAATAGGGTGCCATATGGGCCCTGCAGTACACTATACAGGGAATAGGGAGCCATATGGGCCCTGCAGTACATTATATAGGGAATAGGGAGCCATATGGGCCCTGCAGTACACTATACAGGGAATAGGGAGCCATATGGGCCCTGCAGTACATTATATAGGGAATAGGGAGCCATATGGGCCCTGCAGTACATTATATAGGGAATAGGGAGCCATATGGGCCCTGCAGTACACTATACAGGGAATAGGGAGCCATATGGGCCCTGCAGTACACTATACAGGGAATAGGGAGCCATATGGGCCCTGCAGTACATTATATAGGGAATAGGGTGCCATATGGGCCCTGCAGTACACTATACAGGGAATAGGGAGCCATATGGGCCCTGCAGTACACTATACAGGGAATAGGGAGCCATATGGGCCCTGCAGTACATTATATAGGGAATAGGGAGCCATATGGGCCCTGCAGTACACTATACAGGGAATAGGGAGCCATATGGGCCCTGCAGTACACTATACAGGGAATAGGGAGCCATATGGGCCCTGCAGTACATTATATAGGGAATAGGGAGCCATATGGGCCCTGCAGTACACTATACAGGGAATAGGGTGCCATATGGGCCCTGCAGTACACTATACAGGGAATAGGGAGCCATATGGGCCCTGCAGTACACTATACAGGGAATAGGGAGCCATATGGGCCCTGCAGTACACTATACAGGGAATAGGGAGCCATATGGGCCCTGCAGTACACTATACAGGGAATAGGGAGCCATATGGGCCCTGCAGTACACTATACAGGGAATAGGAAGCCATATGGGCCCTGCAGTACATTATATAGGGAATAGGGAGCCATATGGGCCCTGCAGTACACTATACAGGGAATAGGGAGCCATATGGGCCCTGCAGTACACTATACAGGGAATAGGGAGCCATATGGGCCCTGCAGTACACTATACAGGGAATAGGGAGCCATATGGGCCCTGCAGTACATTATATAGGGAATAGGGAGCCATATGGGCCCTGCAGTACACTATACAGGGAATAGGGTGCCATATGGGCCCTGCAGTACACTATACAGGGAATAGGGAGCCATATGGGCCCTGCAGTACACTATACAGGGAATAGGGAGCCATATGGGCCCTGCAGTACACTATACAGGGAATAGGGAGCCATATGGGCCCTGCAGTACACTATACAGGGAATAGGGTGCCATATGGGCCCTGCAGTACACTATACAGGGAATAGGGAGCCATATGGGCCCTGCAGTACATTATATAGGGAATAGGGAGCCATATGGGCCCTGCAGTACACTATACAGGGAATAGGGAGCCATATGGGCCCTGCAGTACATTATATAGGGAATAGGGAGCCATATGGGCCCTGCAGTACATTATACAGGGAATAGGGTGCCATATGGGCCCTGCAGTACACTATACAGGGAATAGGGAGCCATATGGGCCCTGCAGTACATTATATAGGGAATAGGGAGCCATATGGGCCCTGCAGTACACTATACAGGGAATAGGGAGCCATATGGGCCCTGCAGTACATTATATAGGGAATAGGGAGCCATATGGGCCCTGCAGTACATTATACAGGGAATAGGGTGCCATATGGGCCCTGCAGTACACTATACAGGGAATAGGGAGCCATATGGGCCCTGCAGTACACTATACAGGGAATAGGGAGCCATATGGGCCCTGCAGTACACTATACAGGGAATAGGGAGCCATATGGGCCCTGCAGTACACTATACAGGGAATAGGAAGCCATATGGGCCCTGCAGTACATTATATAGGGAATAGGGAGCCATATGGGCCCTGCAGTACACTATACAGGGAATAGGGAGCCATATGGGCCCTGCAGTACACTATACAGGGAATAGGGAGCCATATGGGCCCTGCAGTACATTATATAGGGAATAGGGAGCCATATGGGCCCTGCAGTACACTATACAGGGAATAGGGAGCCATATGGGCCCTGCAGTACATTATATAGGGAATAGGGAGCCATATGGGCCCTGCAGTACATTATACAGGGAATAGGGTGCCATATGGGCCCTGCAGTACACTATACAGGGAATAGGGAGCCATATGGGCCCTGCAGTACATTATATAGGGAATAGGGAGCCATATGGGCCCTGCAGTACACTATACAGGGAATAGGGAGCCATATGGGCCCTGCAGTACACTATATAGGGAATAGGGAGCCATATGGAACACAACAAACTCGTTTCCAGTTATCAGTAGGTCAGATCAGTGGATCTGTGTTGGTGCTAGATGTTAGATTTCTCCTCCAGACAGAGAAGCTTAACCAGCACCGTGTTATGTTATTTCAGTTGTTCCTGTTATAACCAGCACCGTGTTATGTTATTTCAGTTGTTCCTGTTATAACCAGCACCGTGTTATGTTATTTCAGTTGTTCCTGTTATAACCAGCACCGTGTTATGTTATTTCAGTTGTTCCTGTTATAACCAGCACCGTGTTATGTTATTTCAGTTGTTCCTGTTATAACCAGCACCGTGTTATGTTATTTCAGTTGTTCCTGTTATAACCAGCACCCTGTTATGTTATTTCAGTTGTTCCTGTTATAACCAGCACCCTGTTATGTTATTTCAGTTGTTCCTGTTATAACCAGCACCGTGTTATGTTATTTCAGTTGTTCCTGTTATAACCAGCACCCTGTTATGTTATTTCAGTTGTTCCTGTTATAACCAGCACCGTGTTATGTTATTTCAGTTGTTCCTGTTATAACCAGCACCGTGTTATGTTATTTCAGTTGTTCCTGTTATAACCAGCACCGTGTTATGTTATTTCAGTTGTTCCTGTTATAACCAGCACCGTGTTATGTTATTTCAGTTGTTCCTGTTATAACCAGCACCCTGTTATGTTATTTCAGTTGTTCCTGTTATAACCAGCACCGTGTTATGTTATTTCAGTTGTTCCTGTTATAACCAGCACCGTGTTATGTTATTTCAGTTGTTCCTGTTATAACCAGCACCGTGTTATGTTATTTCAGTTGTTCCTGTTATAACCAGCACCGTGTTATGTTATTTCAGTTGTTCCTGTTATAACCAGCACCGTGTTATGTTATTTCAGTTGTTCCTGTTATAACCAGCACCGTGTTATGTTATTTCAGTTGTTCCTGTTATAACCAGCACCGTGTTATGTTATTTCAGTTGTTCCTGTTATAACCAGCACCGTGTTATGTTATTTCAGTTGTTCCTGTTATAACCAGCACCCTGTTATGTTATTTCAGTTGTTCCTGTTATAACCAGCACCGTGTTATGTTATTTCAGTTGTTCCTGTTATAACCAGCACCGTGTTATGTTATTTCAGTTGTTCCTGTTATAACCAGCACCGTGTTATGTTATTTCAGTTGTTCCTGTTATAACCAGCACCGTGTTATGTTATTTCAGTTGTTCCTGTTATAACCAGCACCGTGTTATGTTATTTCAGTTGTTCCTGTTATAACCAGCACCGCGTTATGTTATTTCAGTTGTTCCTGTCATAACCAGCACCGTGTTATGTTATTTCAGTTGTTCCTGTTATAACCAGCACCGTGTTATGTTATTTCAGTTGTTCCTGTTATAACCAGCACCGTGTTATGTTATTTCAGTTGTTCCTGTTATAACCAGCACCGTGTTATGTTATTTCAGTTGTTCCTGTTATAACCAGCACCGTGTTATGTTATTTCAGTTGTTCCTGTTATAACCAGCACCGCGTTATGTTATTTCAGTTGTTCCTGTTATAACCAGCACCCTGTTATGTTATTTCAGTTGTTCCTGTTATAACCAGCACCGTGTTATGTTATTTCAGTTGTTCCTGTTATAACCAGCACCCTGTTATGTTATTTCAGTTGTTCCTGTTATAACCAGCACCCTGTTATGTTATTTCAGTTGTTCCTGTTATAACCAGCACCCTGTTATGTTATTTCAGTTGTTCCTGTTATAACCAGCACCGTGTTATGTTATTTCAGTTGTTCCTGTTATAACCAGCACCGTGTTATGTTATTTCAGTTGTTCCTGTTATAACCAGCACCGTGTTATGTTATTTCAGTTGTTCCTGTTATAACCAGCACCCTGTTATGTTATTTCAGTTGTTCCTGTTATAACCAGCACCCTGTTATGTTATTTCAGTTGTTCCTGTTATAACCAGCACCGTGTTATGTTATTTCAGTTGTTCCTGTTATAACCAGCACCGTGTTATGTTATTTCAGTTGTTCCTGTTATAACCAGCACCGTGTTATGTTATTTCACTAGTGGTGGTGGTGATGCCTCTGGTAATCTATTTGATCCCTGTCAGAGTCTGTGGTGGATGTAGAGATTAGGGATTCTGACTGTGATGTGTTTCCTCCATCAGAGTCTGTTGGAGTCCATGGTAGACGCTGCGGAGGGTCTCTGTCCCCATGTGATGAGGAAGACTAACCTTCGTCAGGACCTGATCAAAGCCAGCACAGCTAAGATGGTGGTCCCCCGTAGCTTCGTCAAGAACACATTGCTGGAACAGTCTGGGGTCGACATCATCAACAAGATCAGGTGAGACTAGAGGTGGATGATGTGTAAATATGGCAGGACACTTTACTCCACACTAATGCTGTCCCAACTTTCTAACGTCGCTAAGATTCACCATTATTTTTGCTGTTTGTCCTGAAATCACTAACCTCCAGCCTCCTTGTTCTCTTGGCTGAATGAACTACGACCTCTGGCTGACAAGCCTGAGTACATTGAGAAGCAGAATCCTAGTGTACTGTTTTTATATTGTGTTATGTAGAGAGATGACGTGTCTGTCTGTGTCCTCTGTCACTGTCTGTGTTAAGCTCATAGCAGTGGCCCTGATTGTTAGAGTCCCACGTATTGGTCCTGTAGTTGGACAGTGTGCAGGTCTTTATCCTTCCAGTGTAGATTCACACTGTCATTTAGAACGCCACAGGGTTATTCACAGCCTGCTGGTCTGACGGCCCACACAGCCTTGCCTCAGTGTTGACCCTGTGAAGAGGGAATGAAGGAAGCATCTCTCCTTGTTCTTACTTCATCTCTCTGTTTCTCTCCTCTTCATCAATCTGTTTCTTCCCTCTTCATTCCTCTGTTTCTCTCCTCTTCACCCCTCTGTTTCTCTCCTCTTCATCAATCTGTTTCTCTCCTCTTCATTCCTCTGTTTCTCTCCTCTTCATCCTTCTGTTTCTCTCCTCTTCACCACTCTGTTTCTCTCCTCTTCACCAATCTGTTTCTCTCCTCTTCATTCCTCTGTTTCTCTCCTCTTCACCCCTCTGTTTCTCTCCTCTTCACCCCTCTGTTTCTCTCCTCTTCACCCCTCTGTTTCTCTCCTCTTCACCCCTCTGTTTCTCTCCTCTTCAATCCTCTGTTTCTCTCCTCTTCAATCCTGTTTCTCTCCTCTTCACCCCTCTGTTTCTCTCTTCTTCACCCCTCTGTTTCTCTCTGTTTCTCTCCTCTTCACCCCTCTATTTCTCTCCTCTTCACCCCTCTGTTTCTCTCCTCTTCACCCCTCTGTTTCTCTCCTCTTCACCCCTCTGTTTCTCTCCTCTTCAACCCTCTGTGTCCCTCTTCTTCATCAATCTGTTTCTCTCCTCTTCACTCCTCTGTTTCTCTCCTCTTCATCAATCTGTTTCTCTCCTCTTCAATCCTCTGTTTCTCTCCTCTTCACTCCTCTGTTTCTCTCCTCTTCATCAATCTGTTTCTCTCCTCTTCAATCCTCTGTTTCTCTCCTCTTCAATCCTGTTTCTCTCCTCTTCACCCCTCTGTTTCTCTCTTCTTCACCCCTCTGTTTCTCTCCTCTTCACCCCTCTATTTCTCTCCTCTTCACCCCTCTGTTTCTCTCCTCTTCACCCCTCTGTTTCTCTCCTCTTCACCCCTCTGTTTCTCTCCTCTTCATCAATCTGTTTCTCTCATCTTCACTCCTCTGTTTCTCTCCTCTTCACCCCTCTGTTTCTCTCCTCTTCACCCCTCTGTTTCTCTCCTCTTCACCCCTCTGTTTCTCTCCTCTTCACCCCTCTGTTTCTCTCCTCTTCACCCCTCTGTTTCTCTCCTCTTCACCCCTCTGTTTCTCTCCTCTTCACCCCTCTGTTTCTCTCCTCTTCACCCCTCTGTTTCTCTCCTCTTCATCAATCTGTTTCTCTCCTCTTCACCCCTCTGTTTCTCTCATCTTCCCCCCCTCTGTGTCTCTCCTCTTCACCCCTCTGTTTCTCTCCTCTTCACCCCTCTGTTTCTCTCCTCTTCACCCCTCTGTTTCTCTCCTCTTCACCCATCTGTTTCTCTCCACTTCACCCCTCTGTTTCTCTCCTCTTCACCCCTCTGTTTCTCTCCTAGTGAGGTAAAGCTGAGCCTGGCTTCCTTCCTCTCAGACCGTATCGTAGATGAGATCCTAGAAGCCCTGTCTGGCTCTCAGCACACACTGGTGAGTTTTAATCATGCCTGGAGATATAGTACAATCACTACTCTTGATAACCATGACAACACAGCACTACTCTTGATAACCATGACAACACATTAGCTTGAATATTCTGTGAAATTCTAACATGAATTATATGATTCATACTGATTATATGATTCAGTCAGTCACTGGTTCACTAGTACAGGTGTATGATCATATAGGTCATATATAATAATGCACAGTAATAGTGACCATAGTAACAGTAATAGTGACCATAGTAACAGTAATAGTGACCATAGTAACAGTAATAGTAACCATAGTAACAGTAATAGTAACCATAGTAACAGTGACCATAGTAACAGTAATAGTGACCATAGTAACAGTGACCATAGTAACAGCAATAGTGACCATAGTAACAGTGGCCATAGTAACAGTATCAGTGACCATAGTAACCGTGACCATAGTGACAGTAATGGTGACCACAGTAACAGTGACCATCGTAACAGTAATAGTGACCATAGTAACAGTAATAGTGACCATAGTAACAGTGACCATAGTAACAGTACTAGTGACCATAGTAACAGTAACCATATTAACAGTAACCATAGTAACAGTGACAGTGACCATAGTAACATTAATAGTGAACATTGTAACAGTGACCATAGTAACAGTAATAGTTACTATAGTAACAGGCATAGTGACCATAGTAACAGTGACCATAGTAACAGTAATAGTGACTATAGTAACAGTAATAGTGACTATAGTAACAGTAATAGTGACTATAGTAACAGTAATAGTGACCATAGTAACAGTAATAGTGAACATAGTGACAGTACCAGTGAACATAGTCGCAGTGACCATAGTGACAGTAATAGTGAACATAGTGGCAGTAATAGTGACCATAGTAACAGTACTAGTGACCATAGTAACAGTAACCATAGTAACAGTAACATTAACCATAGTAACAGTAATAGTGAACATTGTAACAGTGACCATAGCAACAGTAATAGTGACTATAGTAACAGGCATAGTGACCATAGTAACAGTAATAGTGAACATAGTGACAGTACCAGTGAACATAGTAACAGTAATAGTGACCATAGTAACAGTAATAGTGACTATAGTAACAGTAATAGTGACCATAGTAACAGTAATAGTGAACATAGTGACAGTACCAGTGAACATAGTAACAGTAATAGTGACCATAGTAACAGTAATAGTGACCATAGTGACAGTACCAGTGAACATAGTAACAGTGACCAAAGGAACAGTAATAGGGACCATAGTAACTGTAATAGTGAACATGGTGACAGTACCAGTGAACATAGTAATAGTGACCATAGTAACAGTAATAGTAGTGTAATAGTCATTATGTCTTGCTCCCCCCTAGGCTGACCACCTGGTGAGGAAGGAGCGTCCTCTGGTCCAGCCGGAGTCTGTGGACCTGGACGTACCCGAGGAGAGGGCTCCTAAACGGGCCACCACGGAGCTGAATGAGGCAGAAAGGCTGGAGGACCTGGAGACATGCATGGTACACTACAGTACACGACCATATGTTTTGTGTGAGGGCCAGGATCCTGTTCATTCTGTTTCCTGTTTCTAATGATCTACCTATAGAGTTCTCTCTCTAATGATCTACCTATAGAGTTCTCTCTCTCTCTAATGATCTACCTATAGAGTTCTCTCTCTCTAATGATCTACCTATAGAGTTCTCTCTCTAATGATCTACCTATAGAGTTCTCTCTCTAATGATCTACCTATAGAGTTCTCTCTCTCTCTAATGATCTACCTATAGAGTTCTCTCTCTCTAATGATCTACCTATAGAGTTCTCTCTCTCTAATGATCTACCTATAGAGTTCTCTCTCTCTCTAATGATCTACCTATAGAGTTCTCTCTCTAATGATCTACCTATAGAGTTCTCTCTCTCTAATGATCTACCTATAGAGTTCTCTCTCTCTCTCTAATGATCTACCTATAGAGTTCTCTCTCTCTAATGATCTACCTATAGAGTTCTCTCTCTCTCTAATGATCTACCTATAGAGTTCTCTCTCTCTCTAATGATCTACCTATAGAGTTCTCTCTCTCTCTAATGATCTACCTATAGAGTTCTCTCTCTCTCTAATGATCTACCTATAGAGTTCTCTCTCTAATGATCTACCTATAGAGTTCTCTCTCTCTCTAATGATCTACCTATAGAGTTCTCTCTCTCTAATGATCTACCTATAGAGTTCTCTCTCTCTCTAATGATCTACCTATAGAGTTCTCTCTCTAATGATCTACCTATAGAGTTCTCTCTCTCTCTCTCTCTCTCTCTCTCTCTCTCTCTCTCTAATGATCTACCTATAGGGTTCTCTCTCTCTCTAATGATCTACCTATAGAGTTCTCTCTCTAATGATCTACCTATAGGGTTCTCTCTCTCTCTAATGATCTACCTATAGAGTTCTCTCTCTAATGATCTACCTATAGAGTTCTCTCTCTAATGATCTACCTATAGAGTTCTCTCTCTCTCTCTAATGATCTACCTATAGAGTTCTCTCTCTCTCTAATGATCTACCTATAGAGTTCTCTCTCTCTCTAATGATCTACCTATAGAGTTCTCTCTCTCTAATGATCTACCTATAGAGTTCTCTCTCTCTCTAATTATCTACCTATAGAGTTCTCTCTCTCTCTAATGATCTACCTATAGAGTTCTCTCTCTAATGATCTACCTATAGAGTTCTCTCTCTCTCTAATGATCTACCTATAGAGTTCTCTCTCTCTCTAATGATCTACCTATAGAGTTCTCTCTCTAATGATCTACCTATAGAGTTCTCTCTCTCTCTAATGATCTACCTATAGAGTTCTCTCTCTCTAATGATCTACCTATAGAGTTCTCTCTCTCTCTAATGATCTACCTATAGAGTTCTCTCTCTCTCTAATGATCTACCTATAGAGTTCTCTCTCTAATGATCTACCTATAGAGTTCTCTCTCTCTAATGATCTACCTATAGAGTTCTCTCTCTCTAATGATCTACCTATAGAGTTCTCTCTCTCTAATGATCTACCTATAGAGTTCTCTCTCTCTCTAATGATCTACCTATAGAGTTCTCTCTCTCTCTAATGATCTACCTATAGAGTTCTCTCTCTCTCTAATGATCTACCTATAGAGTTCTCTCTCTCTCTAATGATCTACCTATAGAGTTCTCTCTCTAATGATCTACCTATAGAGTTCTCTCTCTCTCTAATGATCTACCTATAGAGTTCTCTCTCTCTAATGATCTACCTATAGAGTTTTCTCTCTCTCTAATGATCTACCTATAGAGTTCTCTCTCTAATGATCTACCTATAGAGTTCTCTCTCTCTCTCTCTCTCTCTCTCTCTAATGATCTACCTATAGGGTTCTCTCTCTCTCTAATGATCTACCTATAGAGTTCTCTCTCTAATGATCTACCTATAGGGTTCTCTCTCTCTCTAATGATCTACCTATAGAGTTCTCTCTCTAATGATCTACTTATAGAGTTCTCTCTCTAATGATCTACCTATAGAGTTCTCTCTCTCTCTCTAATGATCTACCTATAGAGTTCTCTCTCTCTCTAATGATCTACCTATAGAGTTCTCTCTCTCTCTAATGATCTACCTATAGAGTTCTCTCTCTCTAATGATCTACCTATAGAGTTCTCTCTCTCTCTAATGATCTACCTATAGAGTTCTCTCTCTCTCTAATGATCTACCTATAGAGTTCTCTCTCTAATGATCTACCTATAGAGTTCTCTCTCTCTCTAATGATCTACCTATAGAGTTCTCTCTCTCTCTAATGATCTACCTATAGAGTTCTCTCTCTCTCTCTAATGATCTACCTATAGAGTTCTCTCTCTCTCATGATCTACCTATAGAGTTCTCTCTCTCTAATGATCTACCTATAGAGTTCTCTCTCTCTCTCTAATGATCTACCTATAGAGTTCTCTCTCTAATGATCTACCTATAGAGTTCTCTCTCTCTCTCTAATGATCTACCTATAGAGTTCTCTCTCTCTCTAATGATCTACCTATAGAGTTCTCTCTCTCTAATGATCTACCTATAGAGTTCTCTCTCTCTAATGATCTACCTATATAGTTCTCTCTCTCTAATGATCTACCTATAGAGTTCTCTCTCTCTAATGATCTACCTATAGAGTTCTCGCTCTCTAATGATCTACCTATAGAGTTATCTCTCTCTAATGATCTACCTATAGAGTTCTCTCTCTCTAATGATCTACCTATAGAGTTCTCTCTCTCTAATGATCTACCTATAGAGTTCTCTCTCTCTCTCTAATGATCTACCTATAGAGTTCTCTCTCTCTAATGATCTACCTATAGAGTTCTCTCTCTCTAATGATCTACCTATAGAGTTCTCTCTCTCTCTAATGATCTACCTATAGAGTTCTCTCTCTCTAATGATCTACCTATAGAGTTCTCTCTCTCTAATGATCTACCTATAGAGTTCTCTCTCTCTCTAATGATATACATATAGAGTTCTCTCTCTCTAATGATCTACCTATAGAGTTCTCTCTCTCTAATGATCTACCTATAGAGTTCTCTCTCTCTAATGATCTACCTATAGAGTTCTCTCTCTCTAATGATCTACCTATAGAGTTCTCTCTCTAATGATCTACCTATAGAGTTCTCTCTCTAATGATCTACCTATAGAGTTCTCTCTCTCTAATGATCTACCTATAGAGTTCGCTCTCTCTAATGATCTACCTACAGAGTTCTCTCTCTCTAATGATCTACCTATAGAGTTCTCTCTCTAATGATCTACCTATAGAGTTCTCTCTCTCTCTAATGATCTACCTATAGAGTTCTCTCTCTCTCTAATGATCTACCTATAGAGTTCTCTCTCTCTCTAATGATCTACCTATAGAGTTCTCTCTCTCTCTCTAATGATCTACCTATAGAGTTCTCTCTCTCTCATGATCTACCTATAGAGTTCTCTCTCTCTAATGATCTACCTATAGAGTTCTCTCTCTCTCTCTAATGATCTACCTATAGAGTTCTCTCTCTAATGATCTACCTATAGAGTTCTCTCTCTCTCTCTAATGATCTACCTATAGAGTTCTCTCTCTCTCTAATGATCTACCTATAGAGTTCTCTCTCTCTAATGATCTACCTATAGAGTTCTCTCTCTCTAATGATCTACCTATATAGTTCTCTCTCTCTAATGATCTACCTATAGAGTTCTTCTCTCTCTCTAATGATCTACCTATAGAGTTCTCTCTCTCTAATGATCTACCTATAGAGTTATCTCTCTCTAATGATCTACCTATAGAGTTCTCTCTCTCTAATGATCTACCTATAGAGTTCTCTCTCTCTAATGATCTACCTATAGAGTTCTCTCTCTCTCTAATGATCTACCTATAGAGTTCTCTCTCTAATGATCTACCTATAGAGTTCTCTCTCTCTAATGATCTACCTATAGAGTTCTCTCTCTCTCTAATGATCTACCTATAGAGTTCTCTCTCTCTAATGATCTACCTATAGAGTTCTCTCTCTCTAATGATCTACCTATAGAGTTCTCTCTCTCTCTAATGATATACATATAGAGTTCTCTCTCTCTAATGATCTACCTATAGAGTTCTCTCTCTCTAATGATCTACCTATAGAGTTCTCTCTCTCTAATGATCTACCTATAGAGTTCTCTCTCTCTAATGATCTACCTATAGAGTTCTCTCTCTAATGATCTACCTATAGAGTTCTCTCTCTAATGATCTACCTATAGAGTTCTCTCTCTCTAATGATCTACCTATAGAGTTCGCTCTCTCTAATGATCTACCTATAGAGTTCTCTCTCTCTAATGATCTACCTATAGAGTTCTCTCTCTAATGATCTACCTATAGAGTTCTCTCTCTAATGATCTACCTATAGAGTTCTCTCTCTCTCTAATGATCTACCTATAGAGTTCTCTCTCTCTAATGATCTACCTATAGAGTTCTCTCTCTCTCTAATGATCTACCTATAGAGTTCTCTCTCTCTAATGATCTACCTATAGAGTTCTCTCTCTCTAATGATCTACATATAGAGTTCTCTCTCTCTCTAATGATCTACCTATAGAGTTCTCTCTCTCTAATGATCTACCTATAGAGTTCTCTCTCTAATGATCTACCTATAGAGTTCTCTCTCTCTCTCTAATGATCTACATATAGAGTTCTCTCTCTCTCTAATGATCTACCTATAGAGTTCTCTCTCTCTAATGATCTACATATAGAGTTCTCTCTCTCTCTAATGATCTACCTATAGAGTTCTCTCTCTAATGATCTACCTATAGAGTTCTCTCTCTAATGATCTACCTATAGAGTTCTCTCTCTAATGATCTACCTATAGAGTTCTCTCTCTCTCTAATGATCTACCTATAGAGTTCTCTCTCTCTCTAATGATCTACCTATAGAGTTTCTCTCTCTAATGATCTACCTATAGAGTTCTCTCTCTCTAATGATCTACCTATAGAGTTCTCTCTCTCTAATGATCTACCTATAGAGTTCTCTCTCTCTCTCTAATGATCTACCTATAGAGTTCTCTCTCTCTCTCTAATGATCTACCTATAGAGTCTCTCTCTCTCTCTAATGATCTACCTATAGAGTTCTCTCTCTAATGATCTACCTATAGAGTTCTCTCTCTCTAATGATCTACCTATATAGTTCTCTCTCTCTCTAATGATCTACCTATAGAGTTCTCTCTCTCTCTAATGATCTACCTATAGAGTTCTCTCTCTCTCTAATGATCTACCTATAGAGTTCTCTCTCTAATGATCTACCTATAGAGTTCTCTCTCTCTCTAATGATCTACCTATAGAGTTCTCTCTCTCTCTAATGATCTACCTATAGAGTTCTCTCTCTCTCTAATGATCTACCTATAGAGTTCTCTCTCTCTCTAATGATCTACCTATAGAGTTCTCTCTCTAATGATCTACCTATAGAGTCTCTCTCTCTAATGATCTACCTATAGAGTTCTCTCTCTCTAATGATCTACCTATAGAGTTCTCTCTCTCTAATGATCTACCTATAGAGTTCTCTCTCTCTCTAATGATCTACCTATAGAGTTCTCTCTCTCTAATGATCTACCTATAGAGTTCTCTCTCTCTAATGATCTACCTATAGAGTCTCTCTCTCTCTCTAATGATCTACCTATAGAGTTCTCTCTCTCTCTAATGATCTACCTATAGAGTTCTCTCTCTCTAATGATCTACCTATAGAGTTCTCTCTCTCTCTCTAATGATCTACCTATAGAGTTCCTCTCTCTAATGATCTACCTATAGAGTTCTCTCTCTCTAATGATCTACCTATAGAGTTCTCTCTCTAATGATCTACCTATAGAGTCTCTCTCTCTAATGATCTACCTATAGAGTTCTCTCTCTCTAATGATCTACCTATAGAGTTCTCTCTCTCTCTCTAATGATCTACCTATAGAGTTCTCTCTCTCTAATGATCTACCTATAGAGTTCTCTCTCTCTCTCTAATGATCTACCTATAGAGTTCTCTCTCTCTCTAATGATCTACCTATAGAGTTCTCTCTCTCTCTAATGATCTACCTATAGAGTTCTCTCTCTCTGATGATCTACCTATAGAGTTCTCTCTCTCTCTAATGATCTACCTATAGAGTTCTCTCTCTCTAATGATCTACCTATAGAGTTTCTCTCTCTCTCTAATGATCTACCTATAGAGTTCTCTCTCTCTAATGATCTACCTATAGAGTTCTCTCTCTAATGATCTACCTATAGAGTTCTCTCTCTCTAATGATCTACCTATAGAGTTCTCTCTCTCTAATGATCTACCTATAGAGTTCTCTCTCTCTAATGATCTACCTATAGAGTTCTCTCTCTCTCTAATGATCTACCTATAGAGTTCTCTCTCTCTCTCTAATGATCTACCTATAGAGTTCTCTCTCTCTAATGATCTACCTATAGAGTTCTCTCTCTCTCTCTAATGATCTACCTATAGAGTTCTCTCTCTCTCTCTAATGATCTACCTATAGAGTTCTCTCTCTAATGATCTACCTATAGAGTTCTCTCTCTCTAATGATCTATCTATATAGTTCTCTCTCTCTCTAATGATCTACCTATAGAGTTCTCTCTCTCTCTAATGATCTACCTATAGAGTTCTCTCTCTCTCTAATGATCTACCTATAGAGTTCTCTCTCTAATGATCTACCTATAGAGTTCTCTCTCTCTCTAATGATCTACCTATAGAGTTCTCTCTCTCTAATGATCTACCTATAGAGTTCTCTCTCTCTCTAATGATCTACCTATAGAGTTCTCTCTCTCTCTAATGATCTACCTATAGAGGTCTCTCTCTAATGATCTACCTATAGAGTTCTCCCTCTCTAATGATCTACCTATAGAGTTCTCTCTCTCTCTCTAATGATCTACCTATAGAGTTCTCTCTCTCTAATGATCTACCTATAGAGTTCTCTCTCTCTCTCTAATGATCTACCTATAGAGTTCTCTCTCTCTCTAATGATCTACCTATAGAGTTCTCTCTCTCTCTAATGATCTACCTATAGAGTTCTCTCTCTCTGATGATCTACCTATAGAGTTCTCTCTCTCTCTAATGATCTACCTATAGAGTTCTCTCTCTCTAATGATCTACCTATAGAGTTCTCTCTCTCTCTAATGATCTACCTATAGAGTTCTCTCTCTCTAATGATCTACCTATAGAGTTCTCTCTCTAATGATCTACCTATAGAGTTCTCTCTCTCTCTAATGATCTACCTATAGAGTTCTCTCTCTCTAATGATCTACCTATAGAGTTCTCTCTCTCTAATGATCTACCTATAGAGTTCTCTCTCTCTCTCTAATGATCTACCTATAGAGTTCTCTCTCTCTCTCTAATGATCTACCTATAGAGTTCTCTCTCTCTCTCTAATGATCTACCTATAGAGTTCTCTCTCTCTCTCTAACGATCTACCTATAGAGTTCTCTCTCTCTCTCTAATGATCTACCTATAGAGTTCTCTCTCTAATGATCTACCTATAGAGTTCTCTCTCTCTAATGATCTATCTATATAGTTCTCCCTCTCTCTAATGATCTACCTATAGAGTTCTCTCTCTCTCTAATGATCTACCTATAGAGTTCTCTCTCTAATGATCTACCTATAGAGTTTTCTCTCTCTCTAATGATCTACCTATAGAGTTCTCTCTCTCTAATGATCTACCTATAGAGTTCTCTCTCTCTCTAATGATCTACCTATAGAGTTCTCTCTCTCTCTAATGATCTACCTATAGAGGTCTCTCTCTAATGATCTACCTATAGAGTTCTCTCTCTCTCTAATGATCTACCTATAGAGTTCTCTCTCTCTCTAATGATCTACCTATAGAGTTCTCTCTCTCTAATGATCTACCTATAGAGTTCTCTCTCTCTCTAATGATCTACCTATAGAGTTCTCTCTCTCTCTAATGATCTACCTATAGAGTTCTCTCTCTCTGATGATCTACCTATAGAGTTCTCTCTCTCTAATGATCTACCTATAGAGTTCTCTCTCTCTAATGATCTACCTATAGAGTTCTCTCTCTCTAATGATCTACCTATAGAGTTCTCTCTCTAATGATCTACCTATAGAGTTCTCTCTCTCTCTAATGATCTACCTATAGAGTTCTCTCTCTCTCTAATGATCTACCTATAGAGTTCTCTCTCTCCAATGATCTACCTATAGAGTTCTCTCTCTCTAATGGTCTACCTATAGAGTTCTCTCTCTCTAATGATCTACCTATAGAGTTCTCTCTCTCTCTCTAATGATCTACCTATAGAGTTCTCTCTCTCTCTCTAATGATCTACCTATAGAGTTCTCTCTCTCTCTCTAATGATCTACCTATAGAGTTCTCTCTCTCTCTCTAATGATCTACCTATAGAGTTCTCTCTCTCTCTCTAATGATCTACCTATAGAGTTCTCTCTCTCTCTCTAATGATCTACCTATAGAGTTCTCTCTCTAATGATCTACCTATAGAGTTCTCTCTCTAATGATCTACCTATAGAGTTCTCTCTCTCTAATGATCTACCTATAGAGTTCTCTCTCTCTCTAATGATCTACCTATAGAGTTCTCTCTCTCTCTAATGATCTACCTATAGAGTTCTCTCTCTCTCTAATGATCTACCTATAGAGTTCTCTCTCTCTCTAATGATCTACCTATAGAGTTCTCTCTCTAATGATCTACCTATAGAGTTCTCTCTCTCTCTAATGATCTACCTATAGAGTTCTCTCTCTCTCTAATGATCTACCTATAGAGTTCTCTCTCTCTCTAATGATCTACCTATAGAGTTCTCTCTCTCTCTAATGATCTACCTATAGAGTTCTCTCTCTCTAATGATCTACCTATAGAGTTCTCTCTCTCTCTAATGATCTACCTATAGAGTTCTCTCTCTCTCTCTCTATAATGATCTACCTATAGAGTTCTCTCTCTCTAATGATCTACCTATAGAGTTCTCTCTCTCTAATGATCTACCTATAGAGTTCTCTCTCTCTAATGATCTACCTATAGAGTTCTCTCTCTCTAATGATCTACCTATAGAGTTCTCTCTCTCTCTAATGATCTACCTATAGAGTTCTCTCTCTCTCTCTAATGATCTACCTATAGAGTTCTCTCTCTCTCTCTAATGATCTACCTATAGAGTTCTCTCTCTCTCTCTAATGATCTACCTATAGAGTTCTCTCTCTCTCTCTAATGATCTACCTATAGAGTTCTCTCTCTCTCTCTAATGATCTACCTATAGAGTTCTCTCTCTCTCTCTAATGATCTACCTATAGAGTTCTCTCTCTCTCTCTCTAATGATCTACCTATAGAGTTCTCTCTCTCTAATGATCTACCTATAGAGTTCTCTCTCTAATGATCTACCTATAGAGTTCTCTCTCTCTCTCCAGTGTCTTTTCGTTTTCATTTTTCTTCTGAATTCATTATCTTCTCTTCTTTCTCTTCTCTTCTTTTCTGCTCTCTCTTTCCTTCCTTCCTTCCTTCCTTCCTTCCTTCCTTCCTTCCTTCCTTCCTTCCTTCCTTCCTCCTTCCTTCCCTCCTCTTTCAACCTTTGCATCATGGAGACTCTTTGCTGCACCAGTGTAAGTAACTCTCGACTCTCTCTCTCTCACTATTTTTCACTCTTTCTCTCACCCACCCTGTTCTGTCTGTCTGTCTGTCTGTCAGTAACACAAAGACCATCCTTGTTCAGTCCTCTCTCTCATTTTATCTGAGCCATCAGAATGTAGCAGCCCTGAGGGGAAACTGGCCTGACAGATACTAGCCCTCCCCTCCTCCACTCTTCCCTTCCTCCCCTGCCTCCCTTCCTCCCCTGCCTCTCTCCCTCCCCTTGCCTCCCTCTCTGCCCAGCCCGGCCCAACGTGAACTGACTACTGAGTCGGATCTTCTGGTTCAGATCCGGTCCGGTTAGAGATTGAGGACATTTTAATCTCTTCAAGAGATGAAAAACTCTGTGGGCACAAACAGAATTTGATGAAAAGCATCTTTTGAACAAGAGTTTTTATCTGTCAGATGGTGAGCGTGTGGGGCCTGACGCAGTAAGATAGGACAGTGGGGCCTGACGCAGTAAGATAGGACAGTGGGGCCTGACGCAGTAAGATAGGACAGTGGGGCCTGACGCGGTAAGATAGGACAGTGGGGCCTGACGCGGTGAGATAGGACCGTGGGGCCTGACGCAGTAAGATAGGACAGTGGGGCCTGACGCAGTAAGATAGGACAGTGGGGCCTGACGCAGTAAGATAGGACAGTGGGGCCTGACGCGGTGAGATAGGACCGTGGGGCCTGACGCAGTAAGATAGGACAGTGGGGCCTGACGCAGTAAGATAGGACAGTGGGGCCTGACGCAGTAAGATAGGACAGTGGGGCCTGACGCAGTAAGATAGGACAGTGGGGCCTGACGCGGTGAGATAGGACCGTGGGGCCTGACGCAGTAAGATAGGACAGTGGGGCCTGACGCAGTAAGATAGGACAGCGGGGCCTGACGCGGTGAGATAGGACAGCGGGGCCTGACGCAGTAAGATAGGACAGTGGGGCCTGACGCGGTGAGATAGGACCGTGGGGCCTGACGCAGTAAGATAGGACAGTGGGGCCTGACACGGTGAGATAGGACCGTGGGGCCTGACGCAGTAAGATAGGACAGTGGGCCTGACGCGGTGAGATAGGACCGTGGGGCCTGACGCAGTAAGATAGGACAGTGGGGCCTGACGCGGTGAGATAGGACCGTGGGGCCTGACGCAGTAAGATAGGACAGTGGGGCCTGACGCGGTGAGATAGGACAGTGGGGCCTGACGCGGTGAGATAGGACAGCGGGGCCTGACGCGGTGAGATAGGACAGCGGGGCCTGACGCGGTGAGATAGGACAGCGGGGCCTGACGCGGTGAGATAGGACCGTGGGGCCTGACGCAGTAAGATAGGACAGTGGGGCCTGACGCGGTGAGATAGGACAGTGGGGCCTGACGCGGTGAGATAGGACAGCGGGGCCTGACGCGGTGAGATAGGACAGCGGGGCCTGACGCGGTGAGATAGGACAGTGGGGCCTGACGCGGTGAGATA
>NC_092089.1:17100487-17135487 GCF_045679555.1 Salvelinus alpinus | reverse complement strand
CCTGTTAGTTAGTATTCTGTCCTGTCAGTATTGATCCAGCAGTACACATCTCCTGTTAGTTAGTATTCTGTCCTGTCAGTATTGATCCAGTAGTACACATCTCCTGTTAGTTAGTATTCTGTCCTGTCAGTATTGATCCAGCAGTACACATCTCCTGTTAGTTAGTATTCTGTCCTGTCAGTATTGATCCAGCAGTACACATCTCCTGTTAGTTAGTATTCTGTCCTGTCAGTATTGATCCAACAGTACACATCTCCTGTTAGTTAGTATTCTGTCCTGTCAGTATTGATCCAACAGTACACATCTCCTGTTAGTTATTATTCTGTCCTGTCAGTATTGATCCAACAGTACACATCTCCTGTTAGTTAGTATTCTGTCCTGTCAGTATTGATCCAGCAGTACACATCTCCTGTTAGTTAGTATTCTGTCCTGTCAGTATTGATCCAGTAGTACACATCTCCTGTTAGTTAGTATTCTGTCCTGTCAGTATTGATCCAGCAGTACACATCTCCTGTTAGTTAGTATTCTGTCCTGTCAGTATTGATCCAGCAGTACACATCTCCTGTTAGTTAGTATTCTGTCCTGTCAGTATTGATCCAGCAGTACACATCTCCTGTTAGTTAGTATTCTGTCCTGTCAGTATTGATCCAGCAGTACACATCTCCTGTTAGTTAGTATTCTGTCCTGTTAATATTGGAGGTTTGATGCAGCAGTACACAGTTCTGTCCTCATTTTTGTTTTTGTTTTGTTTTGGCAACGCAATAAAGCAAGAGAGAAAAAAACACAAACAAGATAAAGATCACTTCATCTTTTATGCAAACTTGTATTGAAATGATGTGTTGAATTCAAATGCAGCGTTGACACATTACACTCAGTGAAGTGTGTTTTGTGTCTGTGGATTGAACTTGACATCCCAGTCTACTGTGAGAGGCTGAGTATCAGAAGGTGTTGTTGATAGCAGTGATGGCGTCTCGTATGAGTAGATATCTGTGCTCTTTCCAGATGACTCCCAGGTCCAAGAGGAAAAGCATCCACAGCAGAATGCTCCGTCCAGTGTCTCGAGCCTTCGGTGAGTCTCCTCGACCAAGCAGAACGCTAGTATCAGATCAACGTTATGACGAGTGGACCGGGACAGATTGTTGTTGTGTTACTACTACCTGTACTAGAAGCTAATAATAATGAACTAGATAATATACCTCTAGTTTTAGGTTCTGACAGAGAGCTGGTCTAGATAACATACCTCTAGTTTTAGGTTCTGACAGAGAGCTGGTCTAGATAACATCCCTCTAGTTTTAGGTTCTGACAGAGAGCTGGTCTAGATAATATACCTCTAGTTTTAGGTTCTGACAGAGAGCTGGTCTAGATAACATACCTCTAGTTTTAGGTTCTGACAGAGAGCTGGTTTAGATAACATCCCTCTAGTTTTAGGTTCTGACAGAGAGCTGGTCTAGATAACATACCTCTAGTTTTAGGTTCTGACAGAGAGCTGGTCTAGATGTCATACCTCTAGTTTTAGGTTCTGACAGAGAGCTGGTCTAGATAACATACCTCTAGTTTTAGGTTCTGACAGAGAGCTGGTCTAGATAACATACCTCTAGTTTTAGGTTCTGACAGAGAGCTGGTCTAGATAACAGACCTCTAGTTTTAGGTTCTGACAGAGAGCTGGTCTAGATAACATACCTCTAGTTTTAGGTTCTGACAGAGAGCTGGTCTAGATAACATACCTCTAGTTTTAGGTTCTGACAGAGAGCTGGTCTAGATAACATCCCTCTAGTTTTAGGTTCTGACAGAGAGCTGGTCTAGATAACATACCTCTAGTTTTAGGTTCTGACAGAGAGCTGGTCTAGATAACATCCCTCTAGTGTTAGGTTCTGACAGAGAGCTGGTCTAGATAACATCCCTCTAGTTTTAGGTTCTGACAGAGAGCTGGTTTAGATAATATAACTCTAGTTTTAGGTTCTGACAGAGAGCTGGTCTAGATAACATCCCTCTAGTTTTAGGTTCTGACAGAGAGCTGGTCTAGATAACATATCTCTAGTTTTAGGTTCTGACAGAGAGCTGGTCTAGATAACATCCCTCTAGTTTTAGGTTCTGACAGAGAGCTGGTCTAGATAATATACCTCTAGTTTTAGGTTCTGACAGAGAGCTGGTCTAGATAACATCCCTCTAGTTTTAGGTTCTGACAGAGAGCTGGTCTAGATAATATACCTCTAGTTTTAGGTTCTGACAGAGAGCTGGTCTAGATAACATACCTCTAGTTTTAGGTTCTGACAGAGAGCTGGTCTAGATAACATACCTCTAGTTTTAGGTTCTGACAGAGAGCTGGTTTAGATAACATCCCTCTAGTTTTAGGTTCTGACAGAGAGCTGGTCTAGATAACATACCTCTAGTTTTAGGTTCTGACAGAGAGCTGGTTTAGATAACATACGTCTAGTTTTAGGTTCTGACAGAGGGCTGGTTTAGATAACATCCCTCTAGTTTTAGGTTCTGACAGAGAGCTGGTCTAGATAACATACCTCTAGTTTTAGGTTCTGACAGAGAGCTGGTCTAGATAACATACCTCTAGTTTTAGGTTCTGACAGAGAGCTGGTTTAGATAACATACCTCTAGTTTTAGGTTCTGACAGAGAGCTGGTTTAGATAACATACCTCTAGTTTTAGGTTCTGACAGAGAGCTGGTCTAGATATCATCCCTCTAGTTTTAGGTTTTGACAGAGAGCTGGTCTAGATAATATACCTCTAGTTTTAGGTTCTGACAGAGAGCTGGCTTCTTTTTTTATATAACTATGCTTTAGATAGAAGAAGACATTTATAAATGCAGAAATGTGTTTTGTGAAGTGTGTTTCATGACATAGTGTTACTAGTAAGATAATAAACGTATGAGTTAACTAAATATGATACATATGAACTGCAAAATGCTTACTTATTCATAATGTACCGTATGTACAGTATGTACTCCTCTGACCTGTCTATAACCTGTGACCTATGACCTTGTAGAGATGGAGTTTGACCTTGACAAGGCCCTGGAAGATGTTCCTATCCACACAGAGGACCTCCCTACTCCTACCCTCTCTAGGTTAGAGAAGAGAGGGGCCATGGGAGAACTGCCCTCAGACGAGGCCAAGAAGCTGCAGCACTTCACCAAACTACGGCCTCGCAGGAACAAGAAGATGCAGTCCAGTAAGATACCGGTGAGTAGCACCACTGTGATTTACTGCTGGGGAAATGAGCAGGACAGCAACAGTCCGTAAGGTAGATGTCAATGATTTAGTTCTAACAAGAACCTCAGAGTAAGAACCTTTTGGAGTATGGTGTTTATTTTAGAACCAAGTTCTACTCTTGTTCTCAAACACACAACTAGTCCTCTCTTACTTTATGAAGTAGTTTATCTGGCATGGTGTTATAACAACCCTGTATTGGTATGGTGTTATAACAACCCTGTATTGGTATGGTGTTATAACAACCCTGTAGTGGTATGGTGTTATAACAACCCTGTATTGTCATGGTGTTATAACAACCCTGTAGTGTCATGGTGTTATAACAACCCTGTATTGGTATGGTGTTATAACAACCCTGTATTGTCATGGTGTTATAACAACCCTGTATTGTCATGGTGTTATAACAACCCTGTATTGGTATGGTGTTATAACAACCCTGTAGTGTCATGGTGTTATAACAACCCTGTATTGGTATGGTGTTATAACAACCCTGTATTGTCATGGTGTTATAACAACCCATGACACTCATGGTGTTATAACAACCCTGTATTGTCATGGTGTTATAACAACCCTGTAGTGGCATGGTGTTATAACAACCCTGTAGTGGCATGGTGTTATAACAACCCTGTAGTGGTATGGTGTTATAACAACCCTGTAGTGTCATGGTGTTATAACAACCCTGTAGTGTCATGGTGTTATAACAACCCTGTATTGTCATGGTGTTATAACAACCCTGTAGTGGTATGGTGTTATAACAACCCTGTAGTGGCATGGTGTTATAACAACCCTGTAGTGTCATGATGTTATAACAACCCTGTAGTGGTATGGTGTTATAACAACCCTGTAGTGGTATGGTGTTATAACAACCCTGTAGTGGCATGGTGTTATAACAACCCTGTAGTGGCATGGTGTTATAACAACCCTGTAGTGGTATGGTGTTATAACAACCCTGTATTGGTATGGTGTTATAACAACCCTGTATTGTCATGGTGTTATAACAACCCTGTATTGGCATGGTGTTATAACAACCCTGTATTGTCATGGTGTTATAACAACCCTGTATTGTCATGGTGTTATAACAACCCTGTAGTGGCATGGTGTTATAACAACCCTGTATTGGTATGGTGTTATAACAACCCTGTAGTGGTATGGTGTTATAACAACCCTGTATTGTCATGGTGTTATAACAACCCTGTATTGTCATGGTGTTATAACAACCCTGTATTGTCATGGTGTTATAACAACCCTGTAGTGGCATGGTGTTATAACAACCCTGTAGTGGCATGGTGTTATAACAACCCTGTAGTGGTATGGTGTTATAACAACCCTGTATTGGTATGGTGTTATAACAACCCTGTAGTGGCATGGTGTTATAACAACCCTGTAGTGGCATGGTGTTATAACAACCCTGTATTGGTATGGTGTTATAACAACCCTGTAGTGGTATGGTGTTATAACAACCCTGTAGTGGTATGGTGTTATAACAACCTTGTATTGTCATGGTGTTATAACAACCCTGTATTGTCATGGTGTTATAACAACCCTGTAGTGGTATGGTGTTATAACAACCCTGTATTGTCATGGTGTTATAACAACCCTGTAGTGTCATGGTGTTATAACAACCCTGTATTGGTATGGTGTTATAACAACCCTGTAGTGTCATGGTGTTATAACAACCCTGTAGTGGCATGGTGTTATAACAACCCTGTAGTCTCATGGTGTTATAACAACCCTGTATTGTCATGGTGTTATAACAACCCTGTAGTGGTATGGTGTTATAACAACCCTGTAGTGGCATGGTGTTATAACAACCCTGTATTGGTATGGTGTTATAACAACCCTGTAGTGGTATGGTGTTATAACAACCCTGTATTGTCATGGTGTTATAACAACCCTGTATTGTCATGGTGTTATAACAACCCATGACACTCATGGTGTTATAACAACCCTGTAGTGGTATGGTGTTATAACAACCCTGTAGTGGTATGGTGTTATAACAACCCTGTATTGTCATGGTGTTATAACAACCCATGACACTCATGGTGTTATAACAACCCTGTAGTGGTATGGTGTTATAACAACCCTGTAGTGGTATGGTGTTATAACAACCCTGTATTGTCATGGTGTTATAACAACCCATGACACTCATGGTGTTATAACAACCCTGTAGTGGTATGGTGTTATAACAACCCTGTAGTGGTATGGTGTTATAACAACCCTGTATTGTCATGGTGTTATAACAACCCATGACACTCATGGTGTTATAACAACCCTGTAGTGGTATGGTGTTATAACAACCCTGTATTGTCATGGTGTTATAACAACCCTGTATTGTCATGGTGTTATAACAACCCTGTAGTGGCATGGTGTTATAACAACCCTGTATTGGTATGGTGTTATAACAACCCTGTAGTGGTATGGTGTTATAACAACCCTGTATTGTCATGGTGTTATAACAACCCTGTATTGTCATGGTGTTATAACAACCCTGTATTGTCATGGTGTTATAACAACCCTGTAGTGGCATGGTGTTATAACAACCCTGTAGTGGCATGGTGTTATAACAACCCTGTAGTGGTATGGTGTTATAACAACCCTGTATTGGTATGGTGTTATAACAACCCTGTATTGTCATGGTGTTATAACAACCCTGTAGTGGTATGGTGTTATAACAACCCTGTATTGTCATGGTGTTATAACAACCCTGTAGTGGCATGGTGTTATAACAACCCTGTAGTGGCATGGTGTTATAACAACCCTGTATTGGTATGGTGTTATAACAACCCTGTAGTGGTATGGTGTTATAACAACCCTGTATTGTCATGGTGTTATAACAACCCTGTATTGTCATGGTGTTATAACAACCCATGACACTCATGGTGTTATAACAACCCTGTAGTGGTATGGTGTTATAACAACCCTGTAGTGGTATGGTGTTATAACAACCCTGTATTGTCATGGTGTTATAACAACCCATGACACTCATGGTGTTATAACAACCCTGTAGTGGTATGGTGTTATAACAACCCTGTAGTGGTATGGTGTTATAACAACCCTGTATTGTCATGGTGTTATAACAACCCATGACACTCATGGTGTTATAACAACCCTGTAGCGGTATGGTGTTATAACAACCCTGTATTGTCATGTTGTTATAACAACCCTGTATTGTCATGGTGTTATAACAACCCTGTAGTGGCATGGTGTTATAACAACCCTGTAGTGGCATGGTGTTATAACAACCCTGTAGTGGTATGGTGTTATAACAACCCTGTAGTGGTATGGTGTTATAACAACCCTGTAGTGGTATGGTGTTATAACAACCCTGTATTGTCATGGTGTTATAACAACCCTGTAGTGGTATGGTGTTATAACAACCCTGTAGTTATATGGTGTTATAACAACCCTGTAGTGGCATGGTGTTATAACAACCCTGTATTGTCATGGTGTTATAACAACCCATGACACTCATGGTGTTATAACAACCCTGTAGTGGCATGGTGTTATAACAACCCTGTAGTGGTATGGGGTTATAACAACCCTGTAGTGGCATGGTGTTATAACAACCCTGTATTGGTATGGTGTTATAACAACCCTGTAGTGGTATGGTGTTATAACAACACTGTAGTGGTATGGTGTTATAACAACCCTGCCGTGTCATGATGTTATAACAACCCTGTATTGTAATGGTGTTATAACAGCCCTGTATTGTCATGGTGTTATAACAACCCTGTAGTGGCATGGTGTTATAACAACCCTGTATTGTCATGGTGTTATAACAACCCTGTATTGGTATGGTGTTATAACAACCCTGTAGTGGTATGGTGTTATAACAACCCTGTATTGTCATGGTGTTATAACAACCCTGTAGTGGCATGGTGTTATAACAACCCTGTAGTGTCATGGTGTTATAACAACCCTGTATTGTCATGGTGTTATAACAACCCTGTAGTGTCATGATGTTATAACAACCCTGTAGTGTCATGGTGTTATAACAACCCTGTATTGTCATGGTGTTATAACAACCCTGTAGTGTCATGGTGTTATAACAACCCTGTAGTGGTATGGTGTTATAACAACCCTGTAGTGTCATGATGTTATAACAACCCTGTAGTGTCATGGTGTTATAACAACCCTGTATTGTCATGGTGTTATAACAACCCTGTAGTGTCATGATGTTATAACAACCCTGTATTGTCATGGTGTTATAACAACCCTGTAGTGGTATGGTGTTATAACAACACTGTAGTGGTATGGTGTTATAACAACCCTGTATTGTCATGGTGTTATAACAACCCATGACACTCATGGTGTTATAACAACCCTGTAGTGGTATGGTGTTATAACAACCCTGTATTGTCATGGTGTTATAACAACCCTGTATTGTCATGGTGTTATAACAACCCATGACACTCATGGTGTTATAACAACCCTGTAGTGGCATGGTGTTATAACAACCCTGTAGTGGTATGGTGTTATAACAACCCTGTAGTGGTATGGTGTTATAACAACCCTGTAGTGGTATGGTGTTATAACAACCCTGTAGTGGTATGGTGTTATAACAACCCTGTATTGTCATGGTGTTATAACAACCCTGTAGTGGTATGGTGTTATAACAACCCTGTAGTTATATGGTGTTATAACAACCCTGTAGTGGCATGGTGTTATAACAACCCTGTATTGTCATGGTGTTATAACAACCCATGACACTCATGGTGTTATAACAACCCTGTAGTGGCATGGTGTTATAACAACCCTGTAGTGGTATGGGGTTATAACAACCCTGTAGTGGCATGGTGTTATAACAACCCTGTATTGGTATGGTGTTATAACAACCCTGTAGTGGTATGGTGTTATAACAACACTGTAGTGGTATGGTGTTATAACAACCCTGCCGTGTCATGATGTTATAACAACCCTGTATTGTAATGGTGTTATAACAGCCCTGTATTGTCATGGTGTTATAACAACCCTGTAGTGGCATGGTGTTATAACAACCCTGTATTGTCATGGTGTTATAACAACCCTGTATTGGTATGGTGTTATAACAACCCTGTAGTGTCATGGTGTTATAACAACCCTGTATTGTCATGGTGTTATAACAACCCTGTAGTGGCATGGTGTTATAACAACCCTGTAGTGTCATGGTGTTATAACAACCCTGTATTGTCATGGTGTTATAACAACCCTGTAGTGTCATGATGTTATAACAACCCTGTAGTGTCATGGTGTTATAACAACCCTGTATTGTCATGGTGTTATAACAACCCTGTAGTGTCATGGTGTTATAACAACCCTGTAGTGGTATGGTGTTATAACAACCCTGTAGTGTCATGATGTTATAACAACCCTGTAGTGTCATGGTGTTATAACAACCCTGTATTGTCATGGTGTTATAACAACCCTGTAGTGTCATGATGTTATAACAACCCTGTATTGTCATGGTGTTATAACAACCCTGTAGTGGTATGGTGTTATAACAACACTGTAGTGGTATGGTGTTATAACAACCCTGTATTGTCATGGTGTTATAACAACCCTGTATTGTCATGGTGTTATAACAACCCTGTAGTGGTATGGTGTTATAACAACACTGTAGTGGTATGGTGTTATAACAACCCTGTCGTGTCATGATGTTATAACAACCCTGTATTGTAATGGTGTTATAACAGCCCTGTATTGTCATGGTGTTATAACAACCCTGTAGTGGCATGGTGTTATAACAACCCTGTATTGTCATGGTGTTATAACAACCCTGTATTGGTATGGTGTTATAACAACCCTGTAGTGGTATGGTGTTATAACAACCCTGTATTGTCATGGTGTTATAACAACCCTGTAGTGGCATGGTGTTATAACAACCCTGTAGTGTCATGGTGTTATAACAACCCTGTATTGTCATGGTGTTATAACAACCCTGTAGTGTCATGATGTTATAACAACCCTGTAGTGTCATGGTGTTATAACAACCCTGTAGTGTCATGGTGTTATAACAACCCTGTAGTGTCATGGTGTTATAACAACCCTGTAGTGGTATGGTGTTATAACAACCCTGTAGTGTCATGATGTTATAACAACCCTGTAGTGTCATGGTGTTATAACAACCCTGTATTGTCATGGTGTTATAACAACCCTGTAGTGTCATGATGTTATAACAACCCTGTAGTCTCATGGTGTTATAACAACCCTGTATTGTCATGGTGTTATAACAACCCTGTATTGTCATGGTGTTATAACAACCCTGTATTGGTATGGTGTTATAACAACCCTGTATTGTCATGGTGTTATAACAACCCTGTAGTGTCATGGTGTTATAACAACCCTGTAGTGTCATGGTGTTATAACAACCCTGTATTGTCATGGTGTTATAACAACCCTGTATTGTCATGGTGTTATAACAACCCTGTAGTGTCATGGTGTTATAACAACCCTGTAGTGTCATGGTGTTATAACAACCCTGTATTCTTACTTCACAGCAGATCAGCAGCACCACGTCTCAGGACGGAGAGCAGAACGGCCTGCATGGAAGGGTTGATGAGGGGGTGGACGAGTTCTTCTCCAAGAAAGTCACCAAGATGGACTCCAGGTAAACGTTACGACTCATCACTATGAACAATTACTTGTCCTCTTGCTCTTTCATCCATGTTTATATTGAAAAGGTTAACTTTCTCTCTCTCCCTCCCTCTCTCATTCCACCCTCTCTCCGTCTCTCACTCCTCTCTTTCGCTCTCCCTCTCTCTCTCACTCCCCCCTCTCTCCGTCTCTCACTCCTCTCTTTCGCTCTCCCTCTCTCTCACTCCCCCCTCTCTCCGTCTCTCAATCCTCTCTTTCGCTCTCCCTCTCTCTCACTCCCCCCTCTCTCCATCTCTCACTCCTCTCTTTCGCTCTCCCTCTCTCTCTCACTCCCCCCTCTCTCCTTCCCCCTCCTTCCCCCTCTCAGACGTTCCCTAAAGACTTCAGACTCCCAGGATGGGGAGAAGAAGAAGAGTAAAGGAGGTTTCCTCAACCTCATCAAGTCTCGCACCTCCAAGTCTTCAGACAAAGACAAGTCAGAGAAGAACCAGTCTACTCCAGCTCCAGCCGTAACCCCAGCTCCAGTAACCACCGTCCCCGAGGGGCCTTCCTCCCCTAAGACCTCCCTGAAGAACCAAGCTCCAGAACCACCAACCAAGGTCAAGGAGGCCAAGACCCAGCCCACTCATCCCAGCCAGGTCACCCAACCCCTGGACTGCAGCAGCAGCTCAGACAGGTCTGAGGAGCTACGGACCCCAGACTCCATGGATGAGGTGTCAGAGGGGGACAGTAAGGGTAGTCCCCAGGGAGGGAGGCGCTACGGGGTGCAGGTGATGGGGACTGGACTCCTGGCGGAGATGAAGGCCAAGCAGGAGAGACGGACCTTCGGATCACATAAGGTCAGTACTGGTGAATCAAAAGTAATATATTACTGTAACTACATATGCCTGTACTGGTGAATCAAAAGTAATATATTACAGTAATATATTACTGTATTACTGTAATATATTACTGTAACTCTCTGAACTGGTTTATATACTGAACAAAAATATACCACACAGTTTAAACTATTTTACTGAGTTACAATTCATATCAGGAAATCATTCCATTGAAATTAAATGAATTAGGCCCTAATCTGTTGAAGCACCTTTGGCAACGATTTCAGCCTCGAGTCGTCTTGGGTATGACGCTACAAGCTTGGCACACCTGTATTTGGGGAGTTTCTCTCATTCTTCTCTGCAGATCCTCTCAAGCTCTGTCATGTTGGATGAGGAGCGTCGCTGCACAGATATTTACAGCAGGTTTTCATCAAGGATCTCTCTATACTTTGCTCTGTTCATCTTTCCCTCGATTCTGACTAGTATCCCAGTCCCTGCCACTGAAAAACATCCCCACAGCATGATGCTGCCACCACCATGGTTCACGGTAGGGATGGTGCCAGGTTTCCTCCAGACGTGACGCTTGGCATTCAGGCCAAAGAGTTCAATCTTGGTTTCATCAGACCAGAGAATCTTGTTTCTCATGGTCTGAGAATCCTTTAGGTGCCTTTTGGCAAACTCCAAGCGGCCTGTCATGTGCCATCTGTTGGCGGGGTCATGGTGCTGGGCTGTATGGTTGGACCTCAGCCCAGTCACTCTGTTACACTACAGCGCCACCTGCTGCTGGAAAGAAATACAGCACTACACTTATTGTATTGTATTCTAAGAGGTAGCCGGGACGCTAAGTAGCTAGGAGACAGTAACGTCCACAGTATTAGTAGGTTGCTCTATAGTAGATGCTGTGACTGAACCCAGGGTTGTCTGTCTGTCTCCCCCAGGACCAGTACGACCAGTCGTCCAGTCCAGACAGCAGTGGCAGCGGTGAGTTCATCTCTACTGCCTTGTTTATGTTTACAGAGTGGGAATCACATGACGTGGGAGACTGTATTTCCTGAACCACAGATGTGTATTGATCCACCCTGACTGCCTTTTATTTAGACTGTCAAATTGACAGCTTATCTTGGACATGAACTCATGCATGTGACCGTGACTGAAGGTAATGAAGTTAGCACAGTTAGTGACTGAAGGAGAAGACTCGTTTTGTGAATCATTTGTGAATCATTTGTGAATCATTTGTGTGACTTGTTGCCTTCTGTGTGTCCCGGGAATGGCCATGTGTGCCCGACTATATAGCCTCGCTACTGTTATTTTATTGTTGCTGCTTAATTAGTTGTTATTTATCTATTTTTTTAAATTTGATTTATTTATTTTTTACTTCAGTTTATTTTAGTAAATACTTTCTTAACACTTATTTTTCTTAAATCTGCGTTGTTGGTTAAGGGCTTGTAAGTAAACATTTCACTGTAAGGTCTACCTACACCTGTTGTATTCAGTGCATGTGACAAATAACATTTTGATTTGATTATGTGTGTGTGTGTGTGAGCAGTGAAGGGCCAGCCTATCCCAACAGAGAGCAGGTCTCCGGGTGTCTCCAAGGCAGAGGGGGTGGTGGTCGTCGGCTCCCCAGAGAAGAGCCCTCGTGGTGGGGAGGCCAAACCAGAGACGGTCCCTAGGAACCGCATTACCTCCAGTTCCAGTCCTAAGCCCCCTCTTCAGGGTACCAAGCCAGCCCTCGCTGCCCGACCCTCCATCCTTCAGAAGCCGCGCACCAGCAGTAGCAGGAGCACAGGTAGGCCTGTAATATGCAGCATTGAGATGTACACATATACTGGATATTCTTAGGTGAAATGGGCTATATAGGATTTGTAGTTCTTTGACTTTGTGCAATGAATTTACCAGCTATGAAACAAAATGGCCCTAAATACTTTGAAAACAGCTACTGCAGCATTTAGTTGACTATAAATGTGATCATACTTGACTATTTTTATTCCCAAATGCACTGTGGAGCCAACCACCCGCCACAGTGGCCGGTGAGATAGACTCACATTTGGCAGGGTGTGTGTGTTAATTCTAGGCCCTGTTGGTAGAGTATGGAGCATTTACATAACACAGATTGGTACTGTATTTGTGTTTTATTCCTGTGGTATAGTGAACAGCCAGGAGCATAGATACAGTATGGATCAGAGAAACAAAATATATATATGTTTTATTCCTGTGGAATGGAGGACAGGAGCATAGATACAGTATAACGTGGCTGGAGACAACAACGCTGAATAAATGAGGCCATGTCTGATCACTAGGAGCAGCAAGCAGTGGTCTTATCACTGTAGAGTATGGAGAATCACCACCTGCCAGGACCATAGACTGGGTTCATTGGGTGTGGACTTACGCCCCGAGGGGGGATACTGGGACACTATCTAGCCCCTGGATGTTAAAGATCTAGAACTATCTAGCCCCTGGATGTTAAAGATCTAGAACTATGTAGCCCCTGGATGTTAAAGATCTAGAAATATCTAGTCCCTGGATGTTAAAGATCTAGAACTATCTAGCCCCTGGATGTTAAAGATCTAGAACTATCTAGCCCCTGGATGTTAAAGATCTAGAACTATCTAGCCCCTGGATGTTAAAGATCTAGAACTATCTAGCCCCTGGATGTTAAAGATCTAGAACTATCTAGCCCCTGGATGTTAAAGATCTAGAACTATCTAGCCCCTGGATGTTAAAGCTGATCTAGTGATAGTGTAATAGTAATATTCTGGGGCCTGAGGCTGGACACCTTCTGCCTTTCAATAGACCACAGATCTTCACCTGGGATGCCAACTAATCTGGCTTCCTGTCGCAGTCATCAACGACATAAACAACAATAAATGATATATCTTAACCTGGAAATTTGACACACACCTGTCCTGGTTTTGGGCCAATAGAAACCTTGATGTAGTTCTGATAGTGTTTCTCTTTCTGTCTGCCAGATGAGGTCTGTGTCTCCCCTGGAGGGAACGTGTCTCCCAAGGGGGCAATGCTGCCTTACAGCCTGAAGAGGGTCCCCTTGGACAAGGACAAGGAGGGACAGGGCAGTCCTCTACTGGGGGGCACGGGGACCAACAAAAACCCCTCTGCTCAGGCAGGTAGGTTACCTTTACCCATCCAGGTAGGAACAGACCTAGTCTCGCACTATCATACACATCAGGTGTCGTTCATCACTTTGCGGTTGAGGAAGCCTTGGAGGGAAAGGCTATTTAGCCCTGAAGCGCAGGCCTCTGTTTCCCTCGAACTGTATCTGTTCTCAGTAGAGAGAGAGATGTGGTTTTCTTCATAGATAGATAGGCTAGGATTTATCTCTGTGGTTTTCCTCAGATAGATAGGCTAGGATGTATCTCTGTGGTTTTCTTCATAGATAGATAGGCTAGGATTTATCTCTGTGGTTTTCTTCATAGATAGATAGGCTAGGATGTATCTCTGTGGTTTTCCTCATAGATAGATAGGCTAGGATTTGTCCTTGTGGTTTTCCTCATAGATAGATAGGCTAGGATGTATCTCTGTGGTTTTCCTCATAGATAGATAGGCTAGGATTTGTCCTTGTGGTTTTCCTCATAGATAGATAGGCTAGGATTTGTCCTTGTGGTTTTCTTCATAGATAGATAGGCTAGGATGTATCTCTGTGGTTTTCCTCATAGATAGATAGGCTAGGATGTATCTCTGTGGTTTTCTTCATAGATAGATAGGCTAGGATTTGTCCTTGTGGTTTTCTTCATAGATAGATAGGCTCGGATGTATCTCTGTGGTTTTCTTCATAGATAGATAGGCTAGGATTTGTCTCCGTTAGTGGAATTCCCACAAGAGAGTAACGGTTAATGTGATTGGATGTTAATTATTTGACTAGGCTACCTGTATTTGACATTGTGTTGTTATTTCGCTGAACACTAGATGGTTTCAGTTTATTTTTGGCAGTGAAATGATGATACTCAGGCGAGAAAAAAACCTCACCCAAATGTATAGCCCCGTTGGAAAAAATAAATGGACTGTTTGAAAATGTGAAGAATATATATATATATATATATATATATATATATATATATATATATATATATATATATATATATAAAAAAAAAAATGTATATATATATATTTTCTTTTAAATGTGAATCACATTTTTATTTGACGTACCCCCGACAACATTGCGCGTACTCCAGTTTGGGAATACCTGCTGTAGATGATATGGCTATAACACACTCTATAACACACTCTATAACACACTCTATAACACACTATATAACACACTCTATAACACACTCTATAACACACTCTATAACACACTCTATAGCACACTCTATAACACACTCTATAACACACTCTATAACACACTCTATAACACACTCTATAACACACTCTATAACACACTCTATAACACACTCTATAACACACTCTATAACACACTCTATAACACACTCTATAACACACTCTATAACACACTCTATAACACACTCTATAACACACTCTATAACACACTCTATAACACACTCTATAGCACACTCTATAACACACTCTATAACACACTCTATAACACACTCTATAACACACTCTATAACACACTCTATAACACACTCTATAACACACTCTATAACACACTCTATAACACACTCTATAGCACACTCTATAACACACGCTATAACACACACTATAATACACTCTACTACACACTCTATAACACACTATATAACACACTCTATAACACACTCTATAACACACTCTATAACACACTATATAACACACTCTATAGCACACTCTATAACACACTCTATAACACACGCTATAACACACACTATAATACACTCTACTACACACTCTATAACACACTATATAACACACTCTATAACACACTCTATAACACACTCTATAACACACTATATAACACCCTCTATAACACACTCTACTACACACTCTATAACACACACTATAACACACTCTATAACACACTCTATAACACACTCTATAACACACTCTATAACACACTCTATAGCACACTCTATAACACACACTATAACACACTCTATAACACACTCTATAGCACACTCTATAACACACTCTATAGCACACTCTATAACACACTCTATAGCACACTCTATAGCACACTCTATAACACACTCTATAACACACTCTATAACACACTCTATAACACACTCTATAGCACACTCTATAACACACTCTATAACACACGCTATAACACACACTATAATACACTCTACTACACACTCTATAACACACTATATAACACACTCTATAACACACTCTATAACACACTCTATAACACACTATATAACACCCTCTATAACACACTCTACTACACACTCTATAACACACACTATAACACACTCTATAACACACTCTATAACACACTCTATAACACACTCTATAACACACTCTATAGCACACTCTATAACACACACTATAACACACTCTATAACACACTCTATAGCACACTCTATAACACACTCTATAGCACACTCTATAACACACTCTATAGCACACTCTATAGCACACTCTATAACACACTCTATAACACACTCTATAACACACTCTATAACACACTCTATAACACACTCTATAACACACTCTATAACACACTCTATAGCACACTCTATAGCACACTCTATAACACACTCTATAACACACTCTATAACACACTCTATAACACACTCTATAGCACACTCTATAACACACTCTATAGCACACTCTATAACACACTCTATAACACACTCTATAACACACTCTATAACACACTATATAACACACTCTATAACACACTATATAACACACTCTATAACACACTCTATAACACACTCTATAACACACTCTATAGCACACTCTATAACACACGCTATAACACACACTATAATACACTCTACTACACACTCTATAACACACTATATAACACACTCTATAACACACTCTATAACACACTCTATAGCACACTCTATAACACACTCTATAACACACTCTATAACACACTCTATAACACACTCTATAGCACACTCTATAACACACTCTATAACACACTCTATAACACACTCTATAGCACACTCTATAACACACTCTATAGCACACTCTATAGCACACTCTATAGCACACTCTATAACACACTCTATAACACACTCTATAACACACACTATAACACACACTATAATACACTCTACTACACACTCTATAACACACTCTATAACACCCTCTATAACACACTCTACTACACACGCTATAACACACACTATAATACACTCTACTACACACTCTATAACACACTATATAACACCCTCTATAACACACTCTACTACACACTCTATAACACACTATATAACACACTATATAACATCCTCTATAACACACTCTACTACACACACTATAACACACACTATAACACACTCTATAACACACTCTACTACACACTCTATAACACACTATATAACACACTATATAACATCCTCTATAACACACTCTACTACACACTCTATAACACACACTATAACACACTCTATAACACACTCTACTACACACTCTATAACACTCTATAACACACTCTATAACACACTCTACTACACACTCTACTACACACTCTATAACACTCTAACACACTCTATAACACTCTATAACACTCTATAACACACTATATAACACACTCTATAACACACTCTACTACACACTCTATAACACACTCTATAACACACTCTATTGCACAGCAACATTGCTCCTATGAACAGTCACTGAGGGCACCACAGACCACACTTCACCCCCAGTGCTAGTGAGGAGATTTAAATCATGTTCTATGGATCAAGATTGAATCTATTGATATGTTATTGATATGTTATTGATAGGCTACTCATTCTTTACAAACTCCATCAAAAAAGAACCACACATTGCCTACTTGTATTCTATTTTTAGCAGCACAGATGTGCTGAAAGACAAATTAGAATGAATTACTATGCCCTAATCGGATTGGCCCTGTGGCTAATTGAATGGCTAATTGATCAACGAGCACTAAAGACCAGCCTCCCTCCCTCCACCCTCTCCCTAGTGAATGTTCCAACAGAAGACGGTAGTGTGTTTGATTCTGATCAGGAAGCTGACAGGCCAATCGCAGAGCCCGACACGCCTGCCAATCACCTACCAGCACCGAACAGGAAGTGGGCGAGCACAAGAGCGGGAAGTCCCTCCCCTGTACTGGTTAGAAGAAGTTCTCCCTTTCCCTCCTCCTCTCTCACTTGTACCTTTTCATGATCTCTCATCTTGTCCCGTAGTTCAGGTCAGACTGCAGTGGGATTCATTATTGGAGCTTCTGGATGTCATTTGATTGATAGTGATGGCTTATAATTGAAGGAAGCTTTTACCAAAATGAATCTACCATATCGCCTAGTGATCTTTCTCCAACTGGCACCTGAGGCAGAACGTTATCCGGGCTTCTCTTGGCTTCACATACGTTCATATTTTTAGAACATGTCTTGATGCCAGTTGGAAAATGTGCTTCCTTTTCTTTAGAAAATGTGTTGGATTGATTCATCTTTCACAAGTTACTGTCTAGAACTGTTATTTTGACTAAATTTTTTAGCACTGATGAGGTAGAGATGGAGATTAAAACAGAAATAAAACAATTTGTTTTCAGATAAGATTGCTTTTGGCGCCCTCTGCTGTTCATTCTCATAACCAGATCCTGTCCTCTTCTCCTCAGCAGTGAAACCAGGCTCAGTGTCAGACCCTGCCAAACGCCAGAGTCCCCACCGCCACAACTCCGAGGACAACGGCTCCAAACCCAAGGACCAATCCCTCATCCCTGACAGAGACAAGGGACCGGGGAGAAAGTCTTCCCAATCTGGAGAAGAGGCTGACAAAGACTTTATTTTTATATGAGAAACTAAACCCTCAATGAATGACAGGTGCATGGTACCTGCCTGTCATCTCAGTATATCTGATATCAGGAATCAGAAAGCAAAGACCCCATGTCTCAAGAAGACTGTCGGGCAGAGTAACCCATGTGAAGTGTTTCCCTTTGATAGTACACGTTCACTAATCTCAGTAATACCAAGATAAATACGGCTAAAGCACTGTTAGGATGTTGATGCACTGTTGTGTGTTAAGTCACTGTGGAAAATAAACAACACCTTTTCTGAAGGGGGAAGGAGAGGGACATCCCTTTACATGACTCAGATATCTCATGGCTTGCCCATGTGTGTACTATGTCATCGTGGTTTGGACATGTGTGTACTATGTCATCGTGGTTTGGACATGTGTGTACTATGTCATCATGGTTTGGCCATGTGTGTACTATGTCATCGTGGTTTGGCCATGTGTGTACTATGTCATCATGGTTTGGCAATGTGTGTACTATGTCATCATGGTTTGGCAATGTGTGTACTATGTCATCATGGTTTGGCCATGTGTGTACTATGTCATCATAGCTTTGCGTGTCGGTCATCCCCTGTGCTTGTATTGGGAACTGAACTGGTGTACTGTCAGGCCAGTAAAAGCTAGCCTGGAATCCACACTGAATATCGCACTGTTTCACTATTCAGATTGGTATCCATGCTAAGTGAAAGCCGGACATGGATGGAACTCCAGCTCGGGGCTTTTCTGCAGTCAGGGTCAATCGGCTACTAATTCAGGACCTGACTGCTTCATGTGGACAGACGGGACGTTTTCAAACCTGTCCAGCAATTCAGGAAGTAAACTGAAATTCCATTTCCATTTCTCTTCACTGCTTTTTCAATCAGGAGAAATGTTTCATTGGAATTTGGCTTAGTTTCTGGATTGACTGTAATTGACCCCAACCCTGCTGTCCAGTCAGTCAGAGCCAGACAAGTAGGGGTCATGACCTCGGCACCTTTTGCTCTTTCAATTGGTCTTCGTTTGCTGCCTCGCTGCCAGTAGTTTATTTTCTTCACGACCTGTAATCACGGCTTGGACTGAAGGATTGGTTTACTCGGTCAGAACATAGTGATGTCACGGTAACACGTGTTCCTGATGTCTGGGACTGGGTTGAATGCTGTGAATGCATCACATTCCATGAACCTGTCCACCTGGGCCATGTTCAGTAGGCAGAAAACGGAACAAAACTGACTGAAACAGGGAGGTAAATAACCCGAACTTGTCCAATAAGAAACACTTGTTTTAGTTTATTACGCTCTCTACTGAACAGGACCCTGAGGGGTTTACTACGAAGCAGGTAGCAAGGTAACTTTGGTCAACTAGGAGTTCAACTCGGAATAACAGGTCAAAGCGGCTCACCTTTTAGCCAGGTGAATTTCTATGGCAACGAATCCTCCAGAACTAACCCGCTCCGGGGCAGGCTATCTCCACTTACCTTGAATTATATGATCAATCAAATCAGATTCCCTCCCTCTCGCAAAGACTGTGTCATCATCCCCTTCATTTGAGGAAGACAAATGATTTTAAATATTACATTTTTTTGTGTGTTAAAAAATAGTAATGTATAAATATATAACATTTCACATTTAGTAATGACAGAATGCATTCTGAACTCCACCCCCAGTAATACTTCTGTAGGACTTCATAATACTATTTTATTGATAGGAGGGGGGGGGGGGGGGGTCCTGTGGTTGTTGTGCGTTGATAAACACACCAAAGATGGCACTAATGATAAGTAATAAAATAAAGACTAATGATAAGTAATAAAACAAAGACGGCATTAATGATCAATAATAAAATAAAATAAACGCATTACTGATAAGTAATACAATAAAAAAGCGCATTAATGATAAATAATCAAATAAAGACGTCACTTCTAAAAGCCAATTTCACACCACAGTCTGCTGAATTTCCAAAATAACTTTAATTTTCTCTTGATTTCTGCACAAATGAAAATGTTGCACTGAGTCGCCCATGGATTGATGTTTCAACATTGTCGCAATGAAGAGTTCGCCGTTCGACTAGCCATGTGCAGTTACAAGCCTTCTAGAGTTAGCGGCAGGCGTACAAGCAATATCCACCGTCGTTAGGTGAAGCCTGAACTGGGATGTGAAGCTAACTGAAGCTGGTTAGCTTTCGAAGACCCTGAGTAGATCTAGCTTGCTTCGTAGGATAACCCCTCTGGTTAACTGTCTCGGTTGGTTTGGATTTCTCTGTCTTGTATTTAATTTTTTCTGTTTGGGGATAAAGAGCAGCTGGCTGTCTTCTGTTTGGCTCTATGAAACAATAAAACCACGTAACGACGTGTTAAAAAGGATCCTTCAGAGTTAAATAAGTAAGAGAGGGAATCTATCTCTCAGACAGGCAGGGTGATTACTGCTGAATTTGTGTGTCTGATATGCATGTGTGGTGTACTGTATGTGTAGTATATTACTGTATGTTAAGTTACATACATGTATTATAATACTGTATGTTAAGTTACATACCTGTAATATAATACTGTATGTTAAGATACATATATCTACACACGTATGTCTACACAAATCCTATATTACTATGGTACTACTAAAGACACTACTAAAATAGGTTTATATAATGATGTAATTTATTTAAATAAAAACAGTGGTTGGTGATGTTTTTATTCCTTTTCTTGTCCTTGTTGTAAATGTACGTTGTGTTCAAACTAAGGAAATCAATTTGTTGATTACATTTGTTTTCTTATTATTCTTTAAACAATTTAATTAGTTGGATTATTTTATTTTTATGACAAACAGAAACATTGATATATTTGCCTGATAATTTCTGAAAAGCAAAAAAAAAAGGAAACTTAATTCAACAAAGAAAATGGACTCCATGTTGTTACGCATTGTGTTTTATTTTGTTATGGACAACACTCCTTTAACATGTTTCACTAAATCCCACTACTGGCTGTGGACATGTCCTTCCTTCTGTGAATATTTATACCAATTAAAATACTTGTACAGATTGAACAGGTCTACATGAGGTTTGTACAGATCTTTGATGACACGTTGAATCAGTGTTGAATGAATGGAGTGGCGGTCCAGCTTCTTCTATGTGCTCTGCCTGTCGACACGGATGCCAAGTCTAGCAAGCCGATGCTGCCGTCCTTCCTCTGCGTTACCGGGATGCAGCACCGTAGAGTTCCCAAACATTGCGGTACTCGTTGTCTCGGGAGTGAACCCTGAGACGTCTTTCTCCAGCCATCTGCTATTCTTCTGTTTCAGCTTGTTGAGGCTTCTCATTCTGTCTACTTTCCCAATGTGCTTACAGTCTCCAGGAAACTCAGGACAGTGGGAGCGGTCGTCCTCCATTCTTCTTAAACCTTGTCCCAACTAAAGGTCTCTGAGAGAGGAAGGAGTGGTCTGTCACAGTACGGAGTTGAAATGGCTTGACATGCTTTGGATCTTACTGGGGTGACCGGGGGAGTCAGATTGGGGTGACGAGAGGAGCCAGACTGGGGTGACCAGGGGAGCCAGACTGGGGTGACCAGGGGAGTCAGACTGGGGTGACCAGGGGGAGTCAGACTGGGGTGACCGGGGGAGTCAGACTGGGGTGACCGGGGGAGTCAGACTGGGGTGACCAGGGGAACCAGACTGGGGTGACCAGGGGAGTCAGACTGGGGTGACCAGGGGAGTCAGACTGGGGTGACCAGGGGAGTCAGACTGGGGTGACGAGGGGAGTCAGACTGGGGTGACCAGGGGAGTCAGACTGGGGTGACGAGGGGAGCCAGACTGGGGTGACCAGGGGAGCCAGACTGGGGTGACCAGGGGAGTCAGACTGGGGTGACCAGGGGAGTCAGACTGGGGTGACCAGGGGAGTCAGACTGGGGTGACCAGGGGAGTCAGACTGGGGTGACCAGGAGAGTCAGACTGGGGTGACGAGAGGAACCAGACTGGGGTGACCAGGGGAGCCAGACTGGGGTGACCAGGGGAGTCAGACTGGGGTGACCAGGGGAGTCAGACTGGGGTGACCAGGGGGAGTCAGACTGGGGTGACCAGGGGGAGTCAGACTGGGGTGACCAGGGGAGTCAGACTGGGGTGACCAGGGGAGTCAGACTGGGGTGACCAGGGGAGTCAGACTGGGGTGACGAGGGGAGCCAGACTGGGGTGACCAGGGGGAGTCAGACTGGGGTGACCAGGGGAGTCAGACTGGGGTGACCAGGGGAGTCAGACTGGGGTGACCAGGGGAGTCAGACTGGGGTGACCAGGGGAGTCAGACTGGGGTGACCAGGGGGAGTCAGACTGGGGTGACCAGGGGAGTCAGACTGGGGTGACCAGGGGAGCCAGACTGGGGTGACCAGGGGAGTCAGACTGGGGTGACCAGGGGAGTCAGACTGGGGTGACCAGGGGAGTCAGACTGGGGTGACCAGGGGAGTCAGACTGGGGTGACGAGGGGGAGTCAGACTGGGGTGACCAGGGGAGCCAGACTAGGGTGACCAGGGGAGCCAGACTGGGGTGACCAGGGGAGCCAGACTGGGGTGACCAGGGGGAGTCAGACTGGGGTGACGAGGGGGAGTCAGACTGGGGTGACCAGGGGAGTCAGACTGGGGTGACCAGGGGAGTCAGACTGGGGTGACCAGGGGAGCCAGACTGGGGTGACCAGGGGAGCCAGACTGGGGTGACCAGGGGAGTCAGACTGGGGTGACCAGGGGAGTCAGACTGGGGTGACCAGGGGAGTCAGACTGGGGTGACGAGGGGGAGTCAGACTGGGGTGACCAGGGGAGCCAGACTGGGGTGACCAGGGGAGTCAGACTGGGGTGACGAGGGGGAGTCAGACTGGGGTGACGAGGGGGAGTCAGACTGGGGTGACCAGGGGAGTCAGACTGGGGTGACCAGGGGAGTCAGACTGGGGTGACGAGGGGAGCCAGACTGGGGTGACCAGGGGAGTCAGACTGGGGTGACCAGGGGAGTCAGACTGGGGTGACCAGGGGAGTCAGACTGGGGTGACCAGGGGAGTCAGACTGGGGTGACCAGGGGAGCCAGACTGGGGTGACCAGGGGAGCCAGACTGGGGTGACCAGGGGAGTCAGACTGGGGTGACCAGGGGAGCCAGACTGGGGTGACCAGGGGAGCCAGACTGGGGTGACCGGGGGAGTCAGACTGGGGTGACCGGGGGAGCCAGACTGGGGTGACGAGAGGAACCAGACTGGGGTGACCAGGGGGAGTCAGACTGGGGTGACCAGGGGAGTCAGACTGGGGTGACCAAGGGAGTCAGACTGGGGTGACCAGGGGAGCCAGACTGGGGTGACCAGGGGAGTCAGACTGGGGTGACCAGGGGAGCCAGACTGGGGTGACCAGGGGAGCCAGACTGGGGTGACCAGGGGAGTCAGACTGGGGTGACCAGGGGAGCCAGACTGGGGTGACCGGGGGAGTCAGACTGGGGTGACCGGGGGAGTCAGACTGGGGTGACCGGGGGAGTCAGACTGGGGTGACCGGGGGAGTCAGACTGGGGTGACCGGGGGAGTCAGACTGGGGTGACCGGGGGAGTCAGACTGGGGTGACCGGGGGAGTCAGACTGGGGTGACCGGGGGAGTCAGACTGGGGTGACCAGGGGAGTCAGACTGGGGTGACCAGGGGGAGCCAGACTGGGGTGACCAGGGGGAGCCAGACTGGGGTGACCAGGGGGAGCCAGACTGGGGTGACGAGGGGGAGCCAGACTGGGGTGACCAGGGGAGCCAGACTGGGGTGACCAGGGGGAGCCTGACTGGGGTGACGAGGGGAGCCAGACTGGGGTGACCAGGGGAGTCAGACTGGGGTGACCAGGGGGAGCCTGACTGGGGTGACCGGGGGAGTCAGACTGGGGTGACCAGGGGAGTCAGACTGGGGTGACCAGGGGAGTCAGACTGGGGTGACCAGGGGAGTCAGACTGGGGTGACCAGGGGGAGTCAGACTGGGGTGACGAGGGGGAGTCAGACTGGGGTGACCAGGGGAGCCAGACTGGGGTGACCAGGGGAGTCAGACTGGGGTGACCAGGGGAGCCAGACTGGGGTGACCAGGGGAGTCAGACTGGGGTGACCAGGGGAGTCAGACTGGGGTGACCAGGGGAGTCAGACTGGGGTGACGAGGGGGAGTCAGACTGGGGTGACCAGGGGAGCCAGACTAGGGTGACCAGGGGAGCCAGACTGGGGTGACCAGGGGAGTCAGACTGGGGTGACGAGGGGGAGTCAGACTGGGGTGACCAGGGGAGCCAGACTGGGGTGACCAGGGGAGTCAGACTGGGGTGACCAGGGGAGTCAGACTGGGGTGACCAGGGGAGCCAGACTGGGGTGACCAGGGGAGCCAGACTGGGGTGACCAGGGGAGCCAGACTGGGGTGACCAGGGGAGTCAGACTGGGGTGACGAGGGGGAGTCAGACTGGGGTGACCAGGGGAGCCAGACTGGGGTGACCAGGGGAGTCAGACTGGGGTGACGAGGGGGAGTCAGACTGGGGTGACGAGGGGGAGTCAGACTGGGGTGACCAGGGGAGTCAGACTGGGGTGACCAGGGGAGTCAGACTGGGGTGACGAGGGGAGCCAGACTGGGGTGACCAGGGGAGTCAGACTGGGGTGACCAGGGGAGTCAGACTGGGGTGACCAGGGGAGTCAGACTGGGGTGACCAGGGGAGTCAGACTGGGGTGACCAGGGGAGCCAGACTGGGGTGACCAGGGGAGCCAGACTGGGGTGACCAGGGGAGTCAGACTGGGGTGACCAGGGGAGCCAGACTGGGGTGACCGGGGGAGCCAGACTGGGGTGACCGGGGGAGTCAGACTGGGGTGACCGGGGGAGCCAGACTGGGGTGACGAGAGGAACCAGACTGGGGTGACCAGGGGGAGTCAGACTGGGGTGACCAATAAACCTGGTGACCAGGGGAGTCAGACTGGGGTGACCAGGGGAGCCAGACTGGGGTGACCAGGGGAGTCAGACTGGGGTGACCAGGGGAGCCAGACTGGGGTGACCAGGGGGAGCCAGACTGGGGTGACCAGGGGGAGCCAGACTGGGGTGACCAGGGGAGCCAGACTGGGGTGACGAGGGGGAGCCAGACTGGGGTGACCAGGGGAGCCAGACTGGGGTGACCAGGGGGAGCCTGACTGGGGTGACGAGGGGAGCCAGACTGGGGTGACCAGGGGAGTCAGACTGGGGTGACCAGGGGGAGCCTGACTGGGGTGACCGGGGGAGTCAGACTGGGGTGACCAGGGGGAGCCTGACTGGGGTGACGGGGGGAGTCAGACTGGGGTGACCAGGGGGAGCCTGACTGGGGTGACCAGGGGAGTCAGACTGGGGTGACCAGGGGAGCCAGACTGGGGTGACCAGGGGAGCCAGACTGGGGTGACCAGGGGAGTCAGACTGGGGTGACCAGGGGAGTCAGACTGGGGTGACCAGGGGAGTCAGACTGGGGTGACCAGGGGAGCCAGACTGGGGTGACCAGGGGAGTCAGACTGGGGTGACGAGGGGAGTCAGACTGGGGTGACCAGGGGAGCCAGACTGGGGTGACCAGGGGAGTCAGACTGGGGTGACCAGGGGAGTCAGACTGGGGTGACCAGGGGAGTCAGACTGGGGTGACCAGGGGAGTCAGACTGGGGTGACGAGAGGAATGTCAGGTTTATTGACATGACAGGAGAAATAGACATAGAATCTCAGGTTTATTGGCATGCCAGGAGAAATAGACAGAATGTCAGGTTTATTGGCATGACAGGAGAAATAGACAGAGAATGTCAGGTTTATTAGCATGACAGGAGAAATAGACAGAATGTCAGGTTTATTGGCATGACAGGAGAAATAGAAATAGACATAGAATTTAAAAGTCAAGTCAGAAAAGGTACATTTTACATTAACTGTCACCTCAGTTTTAATTCTCTCTTAATGACGTCATGAGGTTAATCGTGATCTACATGGCAGACATTGGTTGAATATCACATGTTAAGATCTTCGGCTGTGAGTGATGGGGAAAAAAGGCCTCTAAGACAGTTACTTGAATAATTCAATGGATGTTTTGTTTACAAAGTTGATTACTTTTTTTATTCCAAATTGTATTGACTCCCACAAAGGCCAACTTTGAATCGTTGATGTGCAAGGCTTGCTGTGTGCAGTAGCCTGGGGACGAGGATATGCTGCCTTCATAAATGGGAAGGTGGACATATCCAGTTGTGACGTAGTAAATACGAGTTGGATGTATTCACATGCAGAGGTCCTGGGTTCGAGCCAGGTATGTGCCAAATCGGGGTAAAGTGGTATTCTCCAAAGCAAGCAGCGTGACGTCCTCTAAAGTGGTTCCGTGACCCGGATCTGCAGCGCAACGCCGGGGTCGCTGGTAAGTAAGCTTGAGGGGTGAACGTAGCACTTGGAGTTTATTTTATATTTTTACAGGGACAGTGAACGTTAATCTACGTTTCAGTAAAAGTGACAGTTTTAGCCAGCCGGCTAATTTTCAACCGCAGTCCCTGGGCAGGTTATTAAAAACAATTACAATAACAATCCAGACAAACAATGAGCAGTGAGCACATGCAGAACAAGATAGGACAGGCAACAGTAAGACACAGACAGGCCGACAAACATGCAGTCAGACAGACAGACAGGCAGGCAGGCAGACAGATGTAACAGTATAACTTTAGTCCGTTCCCTCGCCCCGACCCGGGCGTGAACCAGGGACCCTCTGCACACAGACAACAGTCACCCACGAAGCATCGTTACCCATCGCTCCACAGAGCAAGGGGAACCACTACTCAAGGTCTCAGAGCAAGTGAAGTCACCGATTGAAACGCTATTAGCGCGCACCACCGCTAACTAGCTAGCCATTTCACATCGGTTACACAGAGAAATAGAACAACAAGTAACAAAACCAAATCCATAAAAGCAACAAACACCTCCAAAGCTACTGATAACATGGAAAGCTACAATACACAGCTAAGTTTTATTCTTGATCTGAAAATGTGGTCGGAGGCGCCTGATGGAGGGTGTGACGCAATCGAGGTGCCTCCAGAAGCACGCAGAGGCCACATTGAGCTCTGTACCGCATCATGACCGGTAGAGACCGGTAGAGACGCATAGTGACCGGTAGAGACGCATCATGACCGGTAGAGACGCTTGAGGGAGGATAGTTACATATAAACTCAGCAAAAAAAGAAACATCCCTTTTTCAGGACCCTGTCTTTCAAAGATAATTCGTAAAAATCCAAATAATTTCACAGATCTTCATTGTAAAGGGTTTAGACACTGTTTCCCATTCTTGTTCAATGAACCATAAATAATTAATGAACATGCACCGGTGGAACGGTCGTTAAGACACTAACAGCTTACAGACGGTAGACAATTAAGGTCACAGTTATGAAAACTTAAGACACTAAAGAGGCCTTTCTACTGACTCTGAAAAACACCAAAAGAAAGATGCCCAGGGTCCCTGCTTATCTGTGTGAACGTGCCTTAGGAGGCATGAGGACTGCAGATGTGGCCAGGGCAATAAATTGCAATGTCCGTGCTGTGAGATGGCTAAGACAGCGCTACAGGGAGACAGGACGGACAGCTGATCGTCCTCGCCGTGGCAGACCACGTGTACACGTGGATATTACATTTTTGCATCTGAGCTCCTAGAGTGTGCGGCTCTCCTTTATTTTCAAGACCACGTGTACAACACCTGCACAGGACCACACCTGTGGGTCAGGTACAGGATGACAACAACAACTGCCCGAGTTACAAGGAACGCACAATCCTTCCATCAGTGCTCAGACTGTCTGCAATAGGCTGAGAGAGGCTGGACTGAGGGCTTGTAGGCCTGTTGAAAGGCAGGTCCTCAGCAGACATCACCGGCAACAACGTCGCCTATGGGCACAAACCCACCATCGCTGGACCAGACAGGACTGGCAAAAGGTGCTTTTCGCTGACGAGTCGCGGTTTTGTCTCACCAGGGGTGATGGTCGGATTCGCGTTTATCGTCGAAGGAATGAGCGTTACACCGAGGCCTGTACTCTGGAACGGGATCGATTTGGAGGTGGCGGGTCATGTGGTACCCTTCCTGCAGGCTCATTCTGACATGACCCTCCAGCATGACAATGCCACCAGCCACATCGTTCTGTGCATCATTTCCTGCAAGACAGGAATGTCAGAGTTCTGCCATGGCCAGCGATGAGCCCGGATCTCAATCCCATTGAGCACATCTGGTACCTGTTGGATCGGAGGGTGAGGGCTAGGGCCATTCCCCCCAGAAATGTCTGGGAACTTGCAGGTGTCTTGGTGGAAGAGTGGGGTAACATCTCACAGCAAGAACTGGGAAATCTGGTGCAGTCCATGAGGAGGAGATGCACTGCAGTACTTAATGCAGCTGGTGGCCACACCAGATACCGACTGTTACATTTGATTTTGATCCCCCCCCCTTTGTTCAGGGACACAATATTCCATTTCTGTTAGTCACATGTCTATGGAACTTGTTCAGTTTATGTCTCAGTTGTTGAATCTTGTTATGTTCATACAAATATTTACACATGTTAAAGTTTGCTGAAAAGACAGTGAGAGGACTTTTCTTTTTTTGCTTTTTCTGTGTTTGTGAAGCAGAGGTCCCTGGTTCGAGCCAGGTATGTGCCGCATGGGGAGGAAGTGGTACACGCTAAGCAAGCAGCGTGACGTCCTTTATACACGGTTTTCCCACTAGTAATTACCAGTTGAAGTGCTTTTTCCCCAGTTGTATGTGCTAAATACAACCTTTCAACTTAGTTATGAATGTCGGGTTAGTGTTGAATATAGGCATGTCAGTAGCACATCTAGCCACTAGATGGCGGGATAATGATGAGAGAATGCCGAGCCATCCCACTGGGCATAGACGTCCATTCAACATTATTCCACGATTTAATTCAACCAAGGTGTGCCCAGCGGGATGGGAGAACTCTTGGCTGCATTCTGCGTTTGATTGAATGTAATTCAACTAGAATAAAACACTGAAATATGTAACTGTGGAAATGTAATCAAAGGTACAGGTGTGTCTTAATTCAACTAGAATAAAACACTGAAATATGTTACTGTGAAAATGTAATCAAAGGTACAGGTGTGTCTTGATTTAGTGCTTTTTAAAATGCAAGCGGAGAATGAATTCAGCCAGCCACTCTAAAAACCTGACAGTGAGAAATTAAATGTCGTAAACTATTAAAAATCGTAAACCATCTCTGGTATGATATTGCATAACTTTTAATGTTTGACAGACCAGTTTCAGGAGGAAAGCTTTTGTGTGACTTGACTCTCATCTCCTTTATTGCTACAGTCAACAGAACCATGTATTTAGACAGTTAGACCAATGCGGTTTCCAGCGTGATGATACATTTACATGACACTTGAACATTCTATGGCAGCCATGTTAGTTCCCCATTAACTTTACATGTGGAATATTAAAACAATGCTATGCAACCGAATGTCTAGAATTAGAACAATATTCAACATTCTAAAAGTTGACCAAACTCTCGAATGCCTCTGCAGTCGAAATGCGTTCGTCCATCCTGTATTCTATTCATTCTACACCGCGTCATGGTGAAGTCAGATTATTCCATATAAGGAGGTGGGGTTTGGAGAATTGATCAGGGCACGTCAAGAAAAGCACCCATACGTTGTACTGAACTAGTGCGGAGTAGACTCTCGACAAGGATACAGCAACAGTAGGCTATCACCTGAACTATCATAAACCGTATTAAGAGATATCATTTACACTCCTGTTTATTACAATGGACTGCGCTTTTGAGCACTTGGATGCTGTTGGTTTTCTGGAGATTTGGCAACACTTTGATGCAGACGGTGAGAATTATTAATATTATAACCTAACCACGCGAGCTATAACTTGATATGTTATTTTTAATGCAAAAAAAACAACAAAAAAACATGTTATTTATGTAAAGAAAACGTTTAAAATGTATTCTAAAACGTATGAGAGAGTATTTTAAATGTTGTTAATGCTTCTACAGATAATGGTTACATTGAGGGGAAGGAGTTGGATCACTTCTTCCGTCACATGATGACGAAATTAGGTCCGGAGGTAAGTACATATGTTTCCCCCTCTTATCTTTTATCTATTTTATTAGCAGCCTAATAACGCGCAACACATTTGAAGCGCAGCAGGTGCATTTTGTCTATTTGCGAGTTACTGCCCGAAACTAGTGTGCCGCCTTATAAATGACGCATAACAGATACATGATCATTATTATTGTAAATATCCTCTTCTAAATATGTCTCACTGTTCCTCGGAAGTGTTATCGGACGTTCCTCTATTACAGATATCCTACAGTGTGTTGAAGGCACTTCCTCTTGTATACCATAAGTGGTGTGCCACTGTTGCCTCTATGGGAGATTGCCAACAACATCTTATTTTTGCGTTAATTATTTACAGTCGATCAATGTACCTCTTGGTCTAGATGAGTGAATAAAACGATTCGATGGCAGGCTACTGATGATTGACAGGTAAATAAAACTATGGGTTGATACAGGAAAACAGCCAGTACTTTCCCCATGTAAATGTGCAGCAAAGGGCAGCGTATCTTTAGTTATAGCTCTGTCCAAACAAAGGCTCTATTCAACCTTTTAGTGTGTGTTTGTCTTTTTCCTGAGTGGGATGAGCTGCTGTCCAGATGGGCTCAAGGATGCCATTAGGATGCTACAGGCATCAGCAAACGCAATTATGGGCTGTGTCCCAAATGGCACCCTATTCCCTATACAGTGAACTACTTTTGACCAAAGCCCTATGGAACCCTGTTCCCTATACAGTGAACTACTTTTGACCAGAACCCTATGGCACCCTGTTCCCTATATAGTGCACTACTTTTGACCAGAACCCTATGGAACCCTGTTCCCTATATGGTGCACTACTTTGACCAGAACCCTATGGAACCCTGTTCCCTATATGGTGCACTACTTTGACCAGAACCCTATGGAACCCTGTTCCCTATATAGTGCACTACTTTTGACCAAAGCCCTATGGAACCCTGTTCCCTATATAGTGCACTACTTTTGACCAGAGCCCTATGGAACCCTGTTCCCTATATAGTGCACTACTTTTGACCAGAGCCCTATGGAACCCTGTTCCCTATATAGTGCACTACTTTTGACCATAGCCAATAGAACACAATAATTGGTTTAGGGCGCCATTTGGGACGTATAGTTGATGTTCTGGCTTACTTCACAGTGGGTGGTTAGAGAGAGACCATGTTCAGCACTGACAATGGGTTCTGTGATGGTGATGCTGTTTTTAATGGTTCCTGTGGATGTGTAGGAAACTAAATATTGTTGTGATATTGTTCAAATACATTTAAACTGACCACCACTTGGTAGTCTTAAGACCAATAACATCTGTGCTCAGTTTTCATCTCATTTGTCTATCATATAAACAGGAAGTATTGTCACGCTCGCTATCCTCAAACTCCCCGTCATAAATCGACCAAGGCGCAGCGTGCATGTAGTTCCACATCTTTTAATGAAACGTGCCGCAACCAAGATGCACACAAACACACACGGAAAATAATGACCCACAAAACACAGGTGGGAAAAGGCTACCTAAGTATGGTTCTCAATCAGAGACAACGATAGACAGCTGCCTCTGATTGAGAACCACACCCGGCCAAACACATAGAAATAGAAAATCATACTGCCCATCAAAATCACACCCTGACCAAACCAAAATAGTGACATAAAACGTTCTCTATGGTCAGGGCCTGACAAGTATTGACATTAAAGTCTGAAAGGACAAATCTGGAGAAGTTTTTGGTTTCCAAGAAGATTATAATCACTTGCATAAAAAAATGTAAATTAGCTATTTACATGCAGAAGTGAAATATATTTCCTGCCTTTCACTTACACATACGAGAGGAATCAGAAAGATCAGGACTGGAATTCTTTTATATTTTGGTTGTGATCATCAAATACGTTCTCGGAGCTCAACTTGCCCGACCGCAATAAATGACATAAATTGTCTGTATTTCACTTTGCTTTCAGTCTTGCACTAAAGATCGTCCTGTTCCTGCCCTTAGACCATGGACACACTGCTTGGTCAATATGTTCACTTAAATTGGACATCATTATGCTTAAGGTCAACAGCTGATAAGGAACATAATACTATTGAGAACAGACTCATGTCTCTGTATTATTGGGAAGCTGCTGGCACCTGCATGTCTGGGACACGTCATTTATTGAGAACAGACTCATGTCTCTGTATTATTGGGAAGCTGCTGGCACCTACATGTCTGGGACACGTCACTTATTGAGAACAGACTCATGTCTCTGTATTATTGGGAAGCTGCTGGCACCTGCATGTCTGGGACACGTCACTTATTGAGAACAGACTCATGTCTCTGTATTATTGGGAAGCTGCTGGCACCTACATGTCTGGGACACGTCACTTATTGAGAACAGACTCATGTCTCTGTATTATTGGGAAGCTGCTGGCACCTACATGTCTGGGACACGTCACTTATTTGTGTTTGTTCCTGCTCTCACTGTATGTACACAGCTAATTAGTTATGAAGTGTATCTCCAGTGAAGTAATATTTGATATGCATATTATATATACCTTATATACAACCCATAATAAGACTATGTTCTTAATATGATCAAAGTCTGTCAAAACTGATATCTGTCTCCATAAAGGAGATTTAGTACTATGCTAGATACTATGGTTGAGTTACTGTAACAGGCTATCAAGAAACGCATCAGAATGGAAAACTAAAGGAAAGTAGATTTAAATACATTGTAATACAAACGATTCACATTAACTTAAATTACAAGGCATTATTATAGGCATGATCAGAGAGAGAGAGAGAGAGAGAGAGATGGAGAGGGAGAGGGAGAGGGAGAGGGAGAGGGACAGAGACAGAGACAGAGAGAGAAGTCATAGCCTGAAAAAGCCCCAAGAGGCCATGGGAAGGAGAGAGAAAGAGAGAGAGAGTGTATTTCACCACAGCAGGTCGGGAACAAAAAGAGAAAGACAGAATGAATCTAAGACTTCTTTATAACACCTGAGTTGTTTGGGTTCAAAATATGAGTTGTTGACCAATAGGATTACTTTAAAAGTGACCTTCCAATCAGAAGACAACAGAACCTCTGCTTGACAGAGATGTGACAGAATGGGGAATGGTGAGATAATGCAGCAACACACAGGAAGTCATTGCATATGTAACAGTATAACTTTAAACCGTCCCCTCGCCCCGACCCGGGCGCGAACCAGGGACCCTCTGCACACATCAACAACAGTCACCCACGAAGCATCGTTACCCATCGCTCCACAAAAGCCGCGGCCCTTTCAGAGCAAGGGGAACCACTACTTCAAGGTCTCAGAGCGAGTGACGTCACCGATTGAAAGGCTATTAGCGCGCACCACCGCTAACTAGCTAGCCATTTCACATCCGTTACACATACAGTGTAGAGAGTCAGTTCAGGGAGGAAGCATCACTGATCATCGGGTATATTACATTCCCACCAGAGACAGGAGGCTTGTGGGAAACCAGTAAGCACATCTGGTCAGAGGAGAGAGAGGGAGGGGGGGGGGGAGAGTCATAGTAACTGTGGTAACTGTTATTCTTGTCTCTCTCTCCGTGCAGAATAAAGTAACAGAGGAGAGGGTCCAGAGGCTGAAGCAGAGGTTCATGTCAGCCTATGATGTCACCGCAGACGGACGCCTGCAGATCCAGGAGGTAACAGTCAACAGATGGAAAGGGAAACCTATAGCTATAACAATCTAAGATACAGCCAACAGAACATGGACATCTCTGAGAGGCATGAGTGACACAAGCTGACAAATAGCACAGAGAGAGAGAGAGAGAGAGAGAGAGAGAGAGAGAGAGAGAGAGAGAGAGAGAGAGAGAGAGAGAGAGAGAGAGAGAGAGAGAGAGAGAGAGAGAGAGAGAGAGAGAGAGAGAGAGAGAGAGAGAGAGAGAGAGAGAGAGAGAGAGAGAGAGAGAGAGAGAGAGAGAGAGAGAGAGAGAGAGAGAGAGAGAGAGAGAGAGAGAGAGAGAGAGAGAGAGAGAGAGAGAGAGAGAGAGAGAGAGAGCTTTCATCCACTTTCAAAAGAAGACCAATTCATTTGACCACAAATCTCAAAGGCTTCCAGCTTTTATAAGTGGGGGAAGTGATCAATATATTTGTGTGGTTCCTGTGGGATGTTTTACTGTATATGGGAGTGGTCACTCACAGTAAACGCTCTCTCATCCATCTGAAGTTGGCAGGCAAGCCACAGCGTCTCTTTGTGTGGTTGATGGGGAGAGTGCAGCGCTAGCAGCTAAGGGCGAGGAAACCATTTCACTAATGGGATGAACAGTATATCGTTTGTAGAGATGGAGCGATAGGCACTTGTTTTAATTGTCAAAAGCACGATTCAGCATATATGACAGCCAATTGCATGACCAGCTTCATTACATATGAACCAGCAGGAATCAATGACTGGTGCCACCTTTTTTCTCAGAGTTCTTGTTGGACAGTATTTTTGGTGCACAGTGCTGCAGTAGTAACCTACAACTGGGCTGTTTCCTCATGG
>NC_092089.1:17038040-17100387 GCF_045679555.1 Salvelinus alpinus | reverse complement strand
GAGAGAGAGAGAGAGAGAGAGAGAGAGAGAGAGAGAGAGAGAGAGAGAGAGAGAGAGAGAGAGAGAGAGAGAGAGAGAGAGAGAGAGAGAGAGAGAGAGAGAGAGAGAGAGAGAGAGAGAGAGAGAGAGAGAGAGAGAGAGAGAGAGAGAGAGAGAGAGAGAGAGAGAGAGAGAGAGAGAGAGAGAGAGAGAGAGAGAGAGAGAGAGAGAGAGAGAGAGAGAGAGAGAGAGAGAGAGAGAGAGAGCTTTCATCCACTTTCAAAAGAAGACCAATTCATTTGACCACAAATCTCAAAGGCTTCCAGCTTTTATAAGTGGGGGAAGTGATCAATATATTTGTGTGGTTCCTGTGGGATGTTTTACTGTATATGGGAGTGGTCACTCACAGTAAACGCTCTCTCATCCATCTGAAGTTGGCAGGCAAGCCACAGCGTCTCTTTGTGTGGTTGATGGGGAGAGTGCAGCGCTAGCAGCTAAGGGCGAGGAAACCATTTCACTAATGGGATGAACAGTATATCGTTTGTAGAGATGGAGCGATAGGCACTTGTTTTAATTGTCAAAAGCACGATTCAGCATATATGACAGCCAATTGCATGACCAGCTTCATTACATATGAACCAGCAGGAATCAATGACTGGTGCCACCTTTTTTCTCAGAGTTCTTGTTGGACAGTATTTTTGGTGCACAGTGCTGCAGTAGTAACCTACAACTGGGCTGTTTCCTCATGGTCTTTCCTCTCTCTGTCTCTCTCTCTCTCTCTCTCTCTCTCTCTCTCTCTCTCTCTCTCACTCTCTGTCTCTAAATCTCTCTCTCTCTCTCTCTCTCTCTCTCTCACTCTCTGTCTCTCTCTCTCTCTCTCTGTCTGTCTGTCTCTCTCTCTCTGCAATGTTGATCATATCCCAATGTAATCCTCTAATGCAGTGCTAATATAATTAGGACTAAGAGGGGAGGGCACAAGATCCCGTTGGGCACTCAGCACAGTTAGATCTGGATGCCTGCCAGGGCCACAATTAGTGGGTCTGATGAATTGCTGCCACGTCACTGGCATCATACTTCACTTGCATCATACTTCACTGTCATCATACTTCACTGGCATCATACTTCACTGGCATCGTACATCACTGTCATCATACTTCACTGGCATCATACTTCACTGGCATCGTACATCACTGGCATCGTACATCACTGGCATCGTACATCACTGGCATCATACTTCACTGGCATCATACTTCACTGGCATCATACTTCACTGGCATCGTACTTCACTGGCATCATACTTCACTGGCATCATACTTCACTTGCATCATACTTCACTGGCATCATACTTCACTTGCATCATACTTCACTGGCATCATACTTCACTGGCATAATACTTCACTGGCATAATACTTCACTGGCATCGTACTTCACTGGCATCGTACTTCACTGGCATCGTACTTCACTGGCATCGTACTTCACTGGCATCGTACTTCGCTGGCATCGTACTTCGCTGGCATTGTACTTCACTGGCATCGTACTTCACTGGCATCGTACTTCACTGGCATCAGACTTCACTGGCATCGTACTTCACTGTCATCATACTTCACTGTCATCATACTTCACTGGCATCATACGTCACTGGCATCATACGTCACTGGCTTCATACGTCACTGGCTTCATACTTCACTGGCATTGTACTTCACTGTCATCGTACTTCACTGGCATCATACGTCACTGGCATCATACGTCACTGGCTTCATACGTCACTGGCATCATACTTCACTGGCATCATACTTCACTGGCATCATACTTCACTGTCATCATACTTCACTGGCATCATACTTCACTTGCATCGTACTTCACTGGCATCGTACTTCACTTGCATCGTACTTCACTGGCATCATACTTCACTGTCATCATACTTCACTGGCATCATACTTCACTGTCATCATACTTCACTGGCATCATACTTCACTGGCATCATACTTCACTGGCATCGTACTTCACTGGCATCGTACTTCACTGGCATCGTACTTCACTGGCATCGCACTTCACTGGCATCGTACTTCACTGGCATCGTACTTCACTGGCATCGTACTTCACTGGCATCGTACTTCACTGGCATCGTACTTCACTGGCATCGTACTTCACTGGCATCGTACCTCACTGGCATCGTACTTCACTGTCATCGTACTTCACTGTCATCGTACTTCACTGGCATCGTACTTCACTGGCATCATACTTCACTTGCATCGTACTTCACTGGCATCATACTTCACTGGCATCGTACTTCACTGGCATCATACGTCACTGTTATCATACTTCACTGGCATCGTACTTCACTGGCATCATACTTCACGGTCTCTCTGGGAAAAAGGTGCAGCTACAGTGATTCAGTTAGAGAGGGGCGAATCAACAGTTAGAGACGCTGACTCTGGGCTGGTTGTATGGGAGGTCAGCTGGGCCGGGAGAGAGACTCACTGTACAGCTGCTGCTGTCTTCAGGACGGGTTCCCTCTCATCTTACTACCACTGATATCTTGCTGATAACTGTGGTGCAAGTATCATGATATACAGTTGAATGCACTTTAGTTGAATTCACGTGTTGTAAGTGACTCTGGATAAGAGCATCTGATAAATGTTCATGTGTATTTGGTTGTGTTGCAGTTGGCCATGATGATCCTGCCGCAGGATGAGAACTTCCTCCTGGTGTTCCGCAGGGAGGCCCCTCTGGACAACAGTGTAGACTTTATGAAGGTGAGAAGCTCCTCTGGACAACAGTGTAGACTTTATGAAGGTGAGAAGCCCCTCTGGACAACAGTGTAGACTTTATGAAGGTGAGAAGCCCCTCTGGACAACAGTGTAGACTTTATGAAGGTGAGAAGCCCCTCTGGACAACAGTGTAGACTTTATGAAGGTGAGAAGCCCCTCTGGACAACAGTGTAGACTTTATGAAGGTGAGAAGCCCCTCTGGACAACAGTGTAGACTTTATGAAGGTGAGAAGCCCCTCTGGACAACAGTGTAGACTTTATGAAGGTGAGAAGCCCCTCTGGACAACAGTGTAGACTTTATGAAGGTGAGAAGCCCCTCTGGACAACAGTGTAGACTTTATGAAGGTGAGAAGCCCCTCTGGACAACAGTGTAGACTTTATGAAGGTGAGAGACGCCCCTCTGGACAACAGTGTAGACTTTATGAAGGTGAGAGAATCCCCTCTGGACAACAGTGTAGACTTTATGAAGGTGAGAAGCCCCTCTGGACAACAGTGTAGACTTTATGAAGGTGAGAAGCCCCTCTGGAGAACAGTGTAGACTTTATGAAGGTGAGAGAAGCACCTCTGGACAACAGTGTAGACTTTATGAAGGTGAGAAGCCCCTCTGGACAACAGTGTAGACTTTATGAAGGTGAGAAGCCCCTCTGGACAACAGTGTCGACTTTATGAAGGTGAGAAGCCCCTCTGGACAACAGTGTAGACTTTATGAAGGTAAGAAGCGATTGTGGACAACAGTGTAGAATTTATGAAGGTGAGAAGCCCCTCTGGACAACAGTGTAGACTTTATGAAGGTGAGAAGCCCCTCTGGACAACAGTGTAGACTTTATGAAGGTGAGAAGCCCCTCTGGACAACAGTGTAGACTTTATGAAGGTGAGAAGCCCCTCTGGACAACAGTGTAGACTTTATGAAGGTGAGAAGCCCCTCTGGACAACAGTGTAGACTTTATGAAGGTGAGAGAAGCCCCTCTGGACAACAGTGTAGACTCTATGAAGGTGAGAAGCCCCTCTGAACAACAGTGTAGACTTTATGAAGATGAGAGAAGCCCCTCTGGACAACAGTGTAGACTTTATGAAGGTGAGAGAAGCCCCTCTGTACAACAGTGTAGACTTTATGAAGATGAGAGAAGCCCCTCTGGACAACAGTGTAGACTTTATGAAGGTGAGAAGCGATTGTGGTGATCTGTTGGAATGGTCTGTGTGGTGATCTGTTGGAATGGTCTGTGTGGTGATCTGTTGGAATGGTCTGTGCGGTGATCTGTTGGAATGGTCTGTGAGGTGATCTGTTGGACTGGTCTGTGCGGTGATCTGTTGGAATGGTCTGTTTGGTGATCTGTTGGAATGGTCTGTGTGGTGATCTGTTGGAATTGCCTTTGTGGTGATCTGTTGGACTGGTCTGTGTGGTGATCTGTTGGTATGGTCTGTGTGGTGATCCGTGTACCTGCCAGATCTGTATAACCAGAAATGTGAGATGTAATTTGTAATTTATGGAAAGAATGTTCGCAGTTCCTTTTTCTATGTGAACTCCATTTGTTGTGTGTGGCTATCACAGTAACTCTGAGGAAGACAAAGAACTCAACATCACCTCACCTGGATAAGCACCCTAATGCTTACTAAGGGTCATTGGTGGCAGCTGGTATTTGTATTCACAGCAACTGATTGTCCTTCTTGTCTCTATAGATCTGGAGAAAGTATGACGCTGACAGCAGTGGATTCATATCAGCTGTGGAGCTGAAGGTAATGTTGTTTAACTCCACTCCTACACACAGAAGGTAATGTTGTTTAACTCCACTCCTACACACAGAAGTTAATGTTGTTTAACTCCACTCCTACACACAGAAGGTAATGTTTTGTAAACTCCACTCCTACACACAGAAGGTAATGTGGTTTAACTCCACTCCTACACACAGAAGGTAATGTGGTTTAACTCCACTCCTACACACAGAAGGTAATGTTGTTTAACTCCACTCCTACACACAGAAGGTAATGTGGTTTAACTCCACTCCTACACACAGAAGGTAATGTTGTTTAACTCCACTCCTACACACAGAAGGTAATGTTGTTTAACTCCACTCCTACACACAGAAGGTAATGTGGTTTAACTCCACTCCTACACACAGAAGGTAATGTTGTTAAACTCCACTCCTACACACAGAAGGTAATGTGGTTTAACTCCACTCCTACACACATAAGGTAATGTTGTTAAACTCCACTCCTACACACAGAAGGTAATGTGGTTTAACTCCACTCCTACACACAGAAGGTAATGTGGTTTAACTCCACTCCTACACACAGAAGGTAATGTGGTTTAACTCCACTCCTACACACAGAAGGTAATGTGGTTTAACTCCACTCCTACACACAGAAGGTAATGTGGTTTAACTCCACTCCTACACACAGAAGGTAATGTTGTTTAACTCCACCCCTACACACAGAAGGTAATGTGGTTTAACTCCACTCCTACACACAGAAGGTAATGCTGTTTAACTCCACTCCTACACACAGAAGGTAGTGTTGTTTAACTCCACTCCTACACACAGAAGGTAATGTGGTTTAACCCCTCTCCTACACACAGAAGGTAATGTGGTTTAACTCCACTCCTACACACAGAAGGTAATGTTGTTTAACTCCACTCCTACACACAGAAGGTAATGTGGTTTAACTCCACTCCTACACACAGAAGGTAATGTTGTTTAACTCCACTCCTACACACAGAAGGTAATGTGGTTTAACTCCACTCCTACACACAGAAGGTAATGTTGTTTAACTCCACTCCTACACACAGAAGGTAATGTGGTTTAACTCCACTCCTACACACAGAAGGTAATGTTGTTTAACTCCACTCCTACACACAGAAGGTAATGTGGTTTAACTCCACTCCTACACACAGAAGGTAATGTTGTTTAACTCCACTCCTACACACAGAAGGTAATGTGGTTTAACTCCACTCCTACACACAGAAGGTAATGTTGTTTAACTCCACTCCTACACACAGAAGGTAATGTGGTTTAACTCCACTCCTACACACAGAAGGTAATGTGGTTTAACTCCACTCCTACACACAGAAGGTAATGTGGTTTAACTCCACTCCTACACACAGAAGGTAATGTGGTTTAACTCCACTCCTACACACAGAAGGTAATGTTGTTTAACTCCACTCCTACACACAGAAGGTAATGTTGTTTAACTCCACTCCTACACACAGAAGGTAATGTTGTTTAACTCCACTCCCACACACAGAAGGTAATGTTGTTTAACTCCACTCCTACACACAGAAGGTAATGTTGTTTAACTCCACTCCTACACACAGAAGGTAATGTTGTTTAACTCCACTCCTACACACAGAAGGTAATGTTGTTTAACTCCACTCCTACACACAGAAGGTAATGTGGTTTAACTCCACTCCTACACACAGAAGGTAATGTGGTTTAACTCCACTCCTACACACAGAAGGTAATGTTGTTTAACTCCACTCCTACACACAGAAGGTAATGTGGTTTAACTCCACTCCTACACACAGAAGGTAATGTGGTTTAACTCCACTCCTACACACAGAAGGTAATGTGGTTTAACTCCACTCCTACACACAGAAGGTAATGTTGTTTAACTCCACCCCTACACACAGAAGGTAATGTGGTTTAACTCCACTCCTACACACAGAAGGTAATGTTGTTTAACTCCACTCCTACACACAGAAGGTAATGTGGTTTAACTCCTCTCCTACACACAGAAGGTAATGTGGTTTAACGCCACTCCTACACACAGAAGGTAATGTTGTTTAACTCCACTCCTACACACAGAAGGTAATGTTGTTTAACTCCACTCCTACACACAGAAGGTAATGTTGTTTAACTCCACTCCTACACACAGAAGGTAATGTTGTTAAACTCCACTCCTACACACAGAAGGTAATGTTGTTTGACTCCACTCCTACACACAGAACGTAATGTCTTTATATTTATCAAACCATGTTAGATCTGATTTCAGTGAATCAGGAAATAAACCAATAAACCATGTTAGATCTGATTTCAGGGATTCAGGCAATAAACCACTAAGCCATGCCCTTTTAATTTCCTCTCTCCTTCTTTGTAAACAGGGTTTCCTGAAGGACTTGTTCCAGCAGCACGGGAAGGCTGTGTCCTCCAGCAAACTGGATGAGTACACAGACGCAATGGTAAAACAGCAGTCTCCTAGCCCTTTCCTGTAGTCAAATGACCAAGGCGCCCCCAGTGGCCTCATTGGTGGAATGTTATTCATATTTTTCATCATTTCATAATTAATAAATACTATTTCAAAACAAATGCTGAAAATGTCTTCTTCTTGGTTCCTGGAGGTACTAAAGATATCCTCTTGGTTCCTGGAGGAACATAGGGCCTGTACTAAAGATATCCTCTTGGTTCCTGGAGGAACATAGGGCCTGTACTAAAGATATCCTCTTGGTTCCTGGAGGAACATAGGGCCTGTACTAACGATATCCTCTTGGTTCCTGGAGGAACATAGGGCCTGTACTAAAGATATCCTCTTGGTTCCTGGAGGAACATAGGGCCTGTACTAACGATATCCTCTTGGTTCCTGGAGGAACATAGGGCCTGTACTAAAGATATCCTCTTGGTTCCTGGAGGAACATAGGGCCTGTACTAACGATATCCTCTTGGTTCCTGGAGGAACATAGGGCCTGTACTAAAGATATCCTCTTGGTTCCTGGAGGAACATAGGGCCTGTACTAAAGATATCCTCTTGGTTCCTGGAGGAACATAGGGCCTGTACTAAAGATATCCTCTTGGTTCCTGGAGGAACATAGGGCCTGTACTAAAGATATCCTCTTGGTTCCTGGAGGAACATAGGGCCTGTACTAACGATATCCTCTTGGTTCCTGGAGGAACATAGGGCCTGTACTAACGATATCCTCTTGGTTCCTGTTGCTAGTCTTGGGATGCTTCCATTCCCTTTTGGCCATGACAAGCAGTCTTTATAGTCTCTTAGCCACTGATTTACAATCTCTCTCTCCAGTGTGTGTAAAAGAAGATAACTCAAGCACAACGTCTAATCACCATAATGCAGTCATCAGTCTCTAGAACCATTAATGCTGGGTAAATGAACCGTATTTATGGCTCTTTCAGAGTGCCTTTCATGTCGCTGAACGTGGTATAGATTCAGCAGGTAAATCTTGTTTCACTGACGTTCATTACAACCAGATTTCAACCAACTTTGACCCGCGCCCCGCTGTGTATAAACGGTACAGGATCTTCAGGATGTTTAATATGTATTTTTATTTGACCTTTATTTAACTAGGCAAGTCAGTTAAAAACAAATTCTTATTTACAATGACGGCCTAGGAACAGTGGGTTAACTGCCTTGTTCAGGGGCAGAACGACAGATTTTTACCTTGTCAGCTCGGCGATTCGATCCACCAACCTTTCGGTTACTGGCCCATCACTCTAACCACTAGGCTACCTGCCGCCCCGAAGTGGCTTATTCCCAGACTCCTGTCAAAGGGTCATCGCATTATACTGGCACCTGTCACCGACTGTTTTTTCCAATCTTATCCATACCCCGAGGCTTGTTCCCTTCTCTGAAAACGTTCTAACTTCTACGCTAACTTTAAATGGACTTCACTGACTCAGATTCCCAGTGAGGAGAAAATGTCTTCATCCTGCAGCCAGGTGTGGTCTCTCTCTCCCCAGTTCATCAGACAGGGTAATGCATTCCCAAATGGCATCCTATTCCTTATGGGCCCTGGTCAAAAGTAGTACACTATATAGGGAATAGGGAGTCATTTGGGACCGTGACAGGGCTGTGTTGTGGCAGCCAGCAGCAGATGACTCTTCATTTGGGACCGTGACAGGGCTGTGTTGTGGCAGCCAGCAGCAGATGACTCTTCATTTGGGACCGTGACAGGGCTGTGTTGTGGCAGCCAGCAGCAGATCACTCTGTCCAGCTGTATTAATCATCTCATCTAACAGACTGAGATATTAGATTACCAGTGTCTGGCGGGAAACTGTCACACCTCTCATACCGATTCACTCTGTCTGTCTCTCACCCTGCCCTGTCTGTCTCTTACCCTGGCCTGGTCTGGCATCACAGTGTCTGTCTCTCACCCTGCCCTGTCTGTCTCTCACCCTGGCCTGGTCTGGCATCACCCCGTTCCGTCTCTCACCCTGGCCTGGTCTGGCATCACCCCGTTCTGTCTCTCACCCTGGTCTGGCATCACCCCGTTCTGTCTCTCACCGTGGCCTGGTCTGGCATCACAGTGTCTGTCTCTCACCCTGGCCTGGTCTGGTCTCTCACCCTGGCCTGGTCTGGCATCACCCCGTTCCGTCTCTCACCCTGGTCTGGCATCAACCCGTTCTGTCTCTCACCCTGGCCTGGTCTGGCATCACAGTGTCTGTCTCTCACCCTGGCCTGGTCTGGCATCACCCCGTTCCGTCTCTCACCCTGTTCTGGTCTGGCATCACCCTGTTCCGTCTCTCACCCTGGCCTGGTCTGGCATCACCCCGTTCTGTCTCTCACCCTGGCCTGGTCTGACATCACCCCGTTCCGTCTCTCACCCTGGCCTGGTCTGGCATCACCCCGTTCTGTCTCTCACCCTGGCCTGGTCTGACATCACCCCGTTCTGTCTCTCACCCTGGTCTGGCATCACCCCGTTCTCGTTACAGTACTTCTAACCTGTCTATCATATTTTCAAAGAGAGTGGCTGTCAAAATGGCAGGTTGACGTTTATTGTCATGAGTCTTGTCTTGGAGGCAGAGCTGAGAGATTTCCCTTTAGATAGGCCAGCTGCAAAGTCAAAATTGGCTATATTGTAAAAATGTATGAAAACAAAAATGTGCCTTTAAGGTTAGGGTTAGGCATTAGGCTTAGCAGTCTGGTTAAGGTTAGGGTTAGGCATTAGGGTTAGCAGTGTGGTTAAGGTTAGGGTTAGGCATTAGGCTTAGCAGTGTGGTTAAGGTTAGGGTTAGGCATTAGGCTTAGCAGTCTGGTTAAGGTTAGGGTTAGGCATTAGGGTTAGCAGTGTGGTTAAGGTTAGGGTTAGGCATTAGGCTTAGCAGTGTGGTTAAGGTTAGGGTTAGGCATTAGGGTTAGCAGTGTGGTTAAGGTTAGGGTTAGGCATTAGGCTTAGCAGTGTGGTTAAGGTTAGGGTTAGGCATTAGGCTTAGCAGTGTGGTTAAGGTTAGGCATTAGGCTTAGCAGTGTGGTTAAGGTTAGGGTTAGGCTTAGCAGTGTGATTACGGTTAGGGTTAGGCTTAGCAGTGTGATTAAGGTTAGGCATTAGGCTTAGCAGTGTGGTTAAGGTTAGGGTTAGGCATTAGGCATTAGGCTTAGCAGTGTGGTTAAGGTTAGGGTTAGGCATTAGGCTTAGCAGTGTGGTTAAGGTTAGGGTTAGGCATTAGGCTTATCAGTGTGGTTAAGGTTAGGGTTAGGCATTAGGCTTAGCAGTGTGGTTAAGGTTAGGGTTAGGCATTAGGCTTAGCAGTGTGGTTAGGTTTAGGCATTAGGCTTAGCAGTGTGGTTAAGGTTAGGGTTGGGTTTAATCATGTTGTGGCTTTGCCAGCTAGTGACCACTCTGCAGAGCTGCCTCCAGAACAACATTCATAATGAAAAACGCTAACCTGAGTCAACAGGTGTTTATTTGTGCTCTGATCTAAACCATTGACAAACATGTTTAGTTGGCTTTTTTAAGCAGGAAAACCAGTAATCGCCAAATATATGTAATATCTCCGTTGGTCTGTCTTGAACCAAAATTACACATGTTTTATTATGCATCAATTCCTTTTTTCTAACAGATGAACATTTTTGACAAAAATAAGGATGGTCGCTTGGATCTGAACGATTTGGCCAGGTACGTCTAATTGACTCTATTACAATTCTGAATACTGAACCGTTTGGCCAGGTACTTCTAATTGACTCTATTACAATTCTGAATACTGAACCGTTTGGCCAGGTACTTCTAATTGACTCTATTACAATTCTGAATACTGAACCGTTTGGCCAGGTACTTCTAATTGACTCTATTACAATTCTGAATACTGAACCGTTTGGCCAGATACTTCTAATTGACTCTATTACAATTCTGAATACTGAACCGTTTGGCCAGGTACTTCTAATTGACTCTATTACAATTCTGAATACTGAACCGTTTGGCCAGGTACTTCTAATTGACTCTATTACAATTGTGAATACTGAACCGTTTGGCCAGGTACTTCTAATTGACTCTATTACAATTCTGAATACTGAACCGTTTGGCCAGGTACTTCTAATTGACTCTATTACAATTCTGAATACTGAACCGTTTGGCCAGGTACTTCTAATTGACTCTATTACAATTCTGAATACTGAACCGTTTGGCCAGGTACTTCTGATTGACTCTATTACAATGCTGAATATTGAACCGTTTGGCCAGGTACTTCTAATTGACTCTATTACAATTCTGAATACTGAACCGTTTGGTCAGGTACATCTAATTGACTCTATTACAATTCTGAATACTGAACCGTTTGGTCAGGTACTTCTAAATGACTCTATTACAATTCTGAATACTGAACCGTTTGGTCAGGTACTTCTAATTGACTCTATTACACTTCTGAATACTGAACCGTTTGGTCAGGTACTTCTAATTGACTCTATTACACTTCTGAATACTGAACCGTTTGGTCAGGTACTTCTAATTGACTCTATTACAATTCTGAATACTGAACCGTTTGGTCAGGTACTTCTGATTGACTCTATTACCATTCTGAATACTGAACCGTTTGGCCAGGTACTTCTAATTGACTCTATTACAGTTCTGAATACTGAACCGTTTGGCCAGGTACTTCTAATTGACTCTATTACACTTCTGAATACTGAACCGTTTGGTCAGGTACTTCTAATTGACTCTATTACAATTCTGAATACTGAACCGTTTGGCCAGGTACTTCTGATTGACTCTATTACAATTCTGAATACTGAACCGTTTGGTCAGGTACTTCTGATTGACTCTATACTGTAGTATCAATACCTTTTCTGACTATGCTGTTTTGCTTGATCAAATTGTTGTTTATTTCACGTTTTCCTTTAGGATCCTGGCTCTAGAAGAGAATTTCATGCTACAGTTCAAAATGGATGTGAGTTCAGTTGATGTGTTTCTCCTAATGCTCATTACATTACTCTGCTAAATCATCTTATGAAAATGGACAGATGAAACTAACCATAATTGACTCTGTTTACAGGCCTCCAGTCAAGAAGACAGAAAGAGAGACTTTGACAAAATATTCAACCACTATGATGTTGTGAGTACAGACAGAGTACCCTTGGGGCTGGGATGTTGGATTTGATTTGCAGGGCAACTGCTTCCTCTATATGGTCTGTAAATTAAATACGAGTTGCAAAATAAGGATGTTTGGTCTGCATTTAGAGAAGAGAGATTAGAATGTTGGCATGATGCTCTTTTAATGAGTTCTATGTTCTCTCTTCTCCATTGGTCAGAGTAACACCGGAGCTTTTAATGAGTTCTATGTTCTCTCTTCTCCATTGGTCAGAGTAACACCGGAGCTTTTAATGAGTTCTATGTTCTCTCTTCTCCATTGGTCAGAGTAACACCGGAGCTTTTAATGAGTTCTGTGTTCTCTCTTCTCCATTGGTCAGAGTAACACCCGGAGCTTTTAATGAGTTCTATGTTCTCTCTTCTCCATTGGTCAAAGTAACACCCGGAGCTTTTAATGAGTTCTATGTTCTCTCTTCTCCATTGGTCAGAGTAACACCGGAGCTTTTAATGAGTTCTATGTTCTCTCTTCTCCATTGGTCAGAGTAACACCGGAGCTTTTAATGAGTTCTATGTTCTCTCTTCTCCATTGGTCAGAGTAACACCGGAGCTTTGGAAGGACCGGAGGTGGATGGCTTTGTAAAAGACATGATGGAGCTGGTCAGGGTGAGTTGTGGGGAAGAATATCAGACAATATCTTTATGAATGTGCCACAAACATGATCCTATTATAGGCCCAAAGGACATCTACTGTGTCCAGTGTCCTCTGTCCTGGCTGGCCCAAAGGACATCTACTGTGTCCAGTGTTCTCTGTCCTGGCTGGCCATAAGGACATCTACTGTGTCCAGTGTTCTCTGTCCTGGCTGGCCTTAAGGACATCTACTGTGTCCAGTGTTCTCTGTCCTGGCTGGCCCTAAGGACATCTACTGTGTCCAGTGTTCTCTGTCCTGGCTGGCCATAAGGACATCTACTGTGTCCAGTGTCCTCTGTCCTGGCTGGCCCAAAGGACATCTACTGTGTCCAGTGTTCTCTGTCCTGGCTGGCCTTAAGGACATCTACTGTGTCCAGTGTTCTCTGTCCTGGCTGGCCTTAAGGACATCTACTGTGTCCAGTGTTCTCTGTCCTGGCTGGCCTTAAGGACATCTACTGTGTCCAGTGTTCTCTGTCCTGGCTGGCCTTAAGGACATCTACTGTGTCCAGTGTTCTCTGTCCTGGCTGGCCATAAGGACATCTACTGTGTCCAGTGTTCTCTGTCCTGGCTGGCCTTAAGGACATCTACTGTGTCCAGTGTTCTCTGTCCTGGCTGGCCTTAAGGACATCTACTGTGTCCAGTGTTCTCTGTCCTGGCTGGCCTTAAGGACATCTACTGTGTCCAGTGTCCTCTGTCCTGGCTGGCCATAAGGACATCTACTGTGTCCAGTGTTCTCTGTCCTGGCTGGCCCAAAGGACATCTACTGTGTCCAGTGTTCTCTGTCCTGGCTGGCCCAAAGGACATCTACTGTGTCCAGTGTTCTCTGTCCTGGCTGGCCATAAGGACATCTACTGTGTCCAGTGTTCTCTGTCCTGGCTGGCCATAAGGACATCTACTGTGTCCAGTGTTCTCTGTCCTGGATGGCCCAAAGGACATCTACTGTGTCCAGTGTTCTCTGTCCTGGCTGGCCCAAAGGACATCTACTGTGTTCAGTGTTCTCTCTCCTGGCTGGCCATAAGGACATCTACTGTGTCCAGTGTCCTCTGTCCTGGCTGGCCATAAGGACATCTACTGTGTCCAGTGTTCTCTGTCCTGGCTGGCCATAAGGACATCTACTGTGTCCAGTGTTCTCTGTCCTGGCTGGCCATAAGGACATCTACTGTGTCCAGTGTTCTTTGTCCTGGCTGGCCTTAAGGACATCTACTGTGTCCAGTGTTCTCTGTCCTGGCTGGCCCTAAGGACATCTACTGTGTCCAGTGTTCTCTGTCCTGGCTGGCCCAAAGGACATCTACTGTGTCCAGTGTTCTCTGTCCTGGCTGGCCATAAGGACATCTACTGTGTCCAGTGTTCTCTGTCCTGGCTGGCCATAAGGACATCTACTGTGTCCAGTGTTCTCTGTCCTGGCTGGCCATAAGGACATCTACTGTGTCCAGTGTTCTTTGTCTAGGCTGGCCTTAAGGACATCTACTGTGTCCAGTGTTCTCTGTCCTGGCTGGCCCTAAGGACATCTACTGTGTCCAGTGTTCTCTGTCCTGGCTGGCCCTAAGGACATCTACTGTGTCCAGTGTTCTCTGTCCTGGCTGGCCATAAGGACATCTACTGTGTCCAGTGTCCTCTGTCCTGGCTGGCCATAAGGACATCTACTGTGTCCAGTGTTCTCTGTCCTGGCTGGCCTTAAGGACATCTACTGTGTCCAGTGTTCTCTGTCCTGGCTGGCCTTAAGGACATCTACTGTGTCCAGTGTTCTCTGTCCTGGCTGGCCTTAAGGACATCTACTGTGTCCAGTGTTCTCTGTCCTGGCTGGCCATAAGGACATCTACTGTGTCCAGTGTTCTCTGTCCTGGCTGGCCTTAAGGACATCTACTGTGTCCAGTGTTCTCTGTCCTGGCTGGCCTTAAGGACATCTACTGTGTCCAGTGTTCTCTGTCCTGGCTGGCCTTAAGGACATCTACTGTGTCCAGTGTTCTCTGTCCTGGCTGGCCTTAAGGACATCTACTGTGTCCAGTGTTCTCTGTCCTGGCTGGCCCAAAGGACATCTACTGTGTCCAGTGTTCTCTGTCCTGGCTGGCCATAAGGACATCTACTGTGTCCAGTGTTCTCTGTCCTGGCTGGCCATAAGGACATCTACTGTGTCCAGTGTTCTCTGTCCTGGCTGGCCATAAGGACATCTACTGTGTCCAGTGTTCTTTGTCCTGGCTGGCCTTAAGGACATCTACTGTGTCCAGTGTTCTCTGTCCTGGCTGGCCCTAAGGACATCTACTGTGTCCAGTGTTCTCTGTCCTGGCTGGCCCAAAGGACATCTACTGTGTCCAGTGTTCTCTGTCCTGGCTGGCCATAAGGACATCTACTGTGTCCAGTGTTCTCTGTCCTGGCTGGCCTTAAGGACATCTACTGTGTCCAGTGTTCTCTGTCCTGGCTGGCCATAAGGACATCTACTGTGTCCAGTGTTCTCTGTCCTGGCTGGCCATAAGGACATCTACTGTGTCCAGTGTTCTTTGTCCTGGCTGGCCTTAAGGACATCTACTGTGTCCAGTGTTCTTTGTCCTGGCTGGCCATAAGGACATCTACTGTGTCCAGTGTTCTCTGTCCTGGCTGGCCATAAGGACATCTACTGTGTCCAGTGTTCTCTGTCCTGGCTGGCCTTAAGGACATCTACTGTGTCCAGTGTTCTCTGTCCTGGCTGGCCCTAAGGACATCTACTGTGTCCAGTGTTCTCTGTCCTGGCTGGCCTTAAGGACATCTACTGTGTCCAGTGTCCTCTGTCCTGGCTGGCCTTAAGGACATCTACTGTGTCCAGTGTTCTCTGTCCTGGCTGGCCCAAAGGACATCTACTGTGTCCAGTGTTCTCTGTCCTGGCTGGCCATAAGGACATCTATTGTCTCCAGTGTACTCTGTCCTGGCTGGCCCAAAGGACATCTACTGTGTCCAGTGTTCTCTGTCCTGGCTGGCCCAAAGGACATCTATTGTATCCAGTGTTCTCTGTCCTGGCTGGCCCAAAGGACATCTATTGTCTCCAGTGTTCTCTGTCCTGGCTGGCCCAAAGGACATCTACTGTGTCCAGTGTCCTCTGTCCTGGCTGGCCCAAAGGACATCTACTGTGTCCAGTGTTCTCTGTCCTGGCTGGCCCAAAGGACATCTACTGTGTCCAGTGTCCTCTGTCCTGGCTGGCCATAAGGACATCTACTGTGTCCAGTGTTCTCTGTCCTGGCTGGCCCAAAGGACATCTATTGTCTCCAGTGTTCTCTGTCCTGGCTGGCCTTAAGGACATCTACTGTGTCCAGTGTTCTCTGTCCTGGCTGGCCATAAGGACATCTACTGTGTCCAGTGTCCTCTGTCCTGGCTGGCCATAAGGACATCTACTGTGTCCAGTGTTCTCTGTCCTGGCTGGCCTTAAGGACATCTATTGTGTCCAGTGTCCTCTGTCCTGGCTGGCCATAAGGACATCGATTGTGCCCAGTGTTCTCTGTATCCATCAACAACAGATGAAATGCTCCTTGACGTTCACCTCTTGACCTCATTGAACTTACAGAATACATTAACTTTAGCCCACACATTCAATAGATCTTTATTGTCCCGGAAGAGCAATTTTTGTGCAATATAAAATACATCTATACAAACATAGTTTCACTACTAATGTGTTTTACCTGTTGATCTTCCATCCAGCCCAGCATCACTGGTCCAGAGCTGGACAAACTGAGGGCTGTGCTGCTGGGACACTGTGACGTCAACAAAGATGGAAAGATCCAGAGGAATGAGCTGGCGCTGTGCCTGGGAATGAAGCCCAAAAAGGCCTAGTCTTCCCCGTACAGAGAAGCCCTCTACTGCTGATCCTTCCCTTCACTCTGAGACATCCAGAACACCCAGAACTTTATGTCCAATCTTCAAAAACAAAGATGACAAAGACAACAGCTGCCAGTGTTTCAGCATGTTGTAGAACAAGCACTGTTCTGAATGATATCAATTGTGTTTTCTTGTGATGGATTCAAATTAATACAGAATAATACAGGTAGTCTACTGGTAAATTAATACAGAATAATACAGGTAGCCTACTGGTAAATTAATACAGAATAATACAGGTAGTCTACTGGTAAATTAATACAGAATAATACAGGTAGTCTACTGGTAAATTAATACAGAATAATACAGGTAGTCTACTGGTAAATTAATACAGAATAATACAGGTAGTCTACTGGTAAATTAAAGTGTATCTATTTGAAAAAGCAGGAGAATGCTCAATGTTCAAGACTGTGTTGTGAATGATGCTTTGTTTTGTTGGCCTGGCCTTAGCTGGCTATTGGGCAATTTGCATGTAAGTGCAGTACTGTATTGTACATTAGGTGAGTTGCTGTTTTTAATATTATATGATGATGTTTAACAATGATAATTAAATCAAGAATAGTGGCACTTGGTGTTGTGTACTATGTTCCCGATACATTTAACATTAGTGCGTACAATATTGCCTGTGTATACAGTACCACTGGGCAGTGGGTAGCCTAGTGGTTAAGAGCATTGGGCCAGTAGCCAACATTTTACACTTCTGTTAATTATATAGCGTCACTAAATATTCAGATTATATTTACTTAACCCAGGGATCATCAACTAGGTTCAGCCACGGGACGATTTCTTCTTGATCGGATGGTCTGGGGGCCCGGAACATAATTACAGATAATTTGTAGACTGAAAATTGACCGCAAGAAGCCCAAACAGACATAATATTTACATTTAAGTCATTTAGCAGACGCTCTTATCCAGAGCGACTTACAAATTGGTGCATTCACCTTATGATATCCAGTGGAACAACCACTTTACAATAGTGCATCTAACTCTTTTAAGGGGGGGGGGGGTTAGAAGGATTACTTTATCCTATCCTAGGTATTCCTTAAAGAGGTGGGGTTTCAGGTGTCTCCGGAAGGTGGTGATTGATGTGATTGATGTGACTTAAACATAATAATTTCAAACCTTGCTTATATTTGTATACGATCACATGTTTCTCTCTATTATACTTGGGAACAGATTTTCTTAAATTAAATTCACTCGGAGCTGATTTTTTTTGGGGGGGGGCAGAAAACTTTGGAGGCCAAATAAAACCACCAGCGGGCCGAATTCGGCCTGGTCCGCCAGTTGGCCAACCCTGACTCAACCCATCTACCTAGGCTGGAGATATAGAACTAACAGTCATTCATGACCTTAGAACAGAATCGAGAGATGTCCTCAGAGCCACTGTGCTCTGGTCAAAAGTAGGGCACTATTTAAGGAATAGGGTGCAATTTGGAACACATCCTGTAGGTTTAACAGCTGCCGGAGTGCTGACAGGTTCCCTACATGCTACAGTAATGGTTTGTATGGTCTGTGCTGTTTGCTGGGAGAGAGAGGGGAGTATATTACAGTAATGGTTTGTATGGTCTGTGCTGTTTGCTGGGAGAGAGAGAGGGAAGTATATTACAGTAATGGTTTGTATGGTCTGTGCTGTTTGCTGGGAGAGAGGGGGAAGTATATTACAGTAATGGTTTGTATGGTCTGTGCTGTTTGCTGGGAGAGAGAGAGGGAAGTATATTACAGTAATGGTTTGTATGGTCTGTGCTGTTTGCTGGGAGAGAGACAGGGAAGTATATTACAGTAATGGTTTGTATGGTCTGTGCTGTTTGCTGGGAGAGAGGGAAGTATACTACAGTAATGGTTTGTATGGTCTGTGCTGTTTGCTGGGAGAGAGAGAGGGAAGTATACTACAGTAATGGTTTGTATGGTCTGTGCTGTTTGCTGGGAGAGAGAGGGAAGTATATTACAGTAATGGTTTGTATGGTCTGTGCTGTTTGCTGGGAGAGAGAGAGGGAAGTATACTACAGTAATGGTTTGTATGGTCTGTGCTGTTTGCTGGGAGAGAGAGGGAAGTATACTACAGTAATGGTTTGTATGGTCTGTGCTGTTTGCTGGGAGAGAGAGGGAAGTATACTACAGTACTCATTTGATTGTGGTAAATATACTGGTTATCTAAAAAAAGGAACTCCTTGAAAACATTCCAGCTGCATTCAGATCCATCGATGGATAGATCAGAGTGTTTGTGTACATGTTGTGGAGGGGTCTGGCTCGTAGGGCTTTGGTCAAAAGTAGTGCACTATATAGGGAATAGGGTTCCATTTGGGACGCAGAGGTGTAATGAAGTGAACGCAGCTTGTGCTCCCGTTGAGAGTTCAGGTCACCATAGAAACCCATTCATTCGTTCAGGAGTGGGTGGGTGGGTGGGATATCTCAATCAGTAAGCACCTGACAGAATAAACATGGCTTAGTCATCGACATCTGGTGTGGTTCCCTGCATCGCCTGTAAACAGAAAGGAAACGACAAACTGCTACGGTACTAAACAGATACGTTCACTTTGTTGTTGTTCTGTTTGGTGACAGGATCTCTGAGTCTGATATGACCTTGATACATGTTTGGGGGCTGTGGCAGATTTCCTGTAAGCAGCTGATAAAACCACGCACTGATCTAATTGGATAAAAAAAAAAAAACACTTGACAGGATGTTCGTGGCATGTTGGAGAAAAACTGAATGTTGTGTCAGATGCTGTCTTTACTCTCAGAATACATATAGAATCTCAAGGCCTTCAGAATACATATAGAATCTCAAGGCCTTCAGAATACATATAGAATCTCAAGGCCTTCAGAATACATATAGAATCTCAAGGCCTTCAGAATACATATAGAATCTCAAGGCCTTCAGAATACATATAGAATCTCAAGGCCTTCAGAATACATATAGAATCTCAAGGCCTTCAGAATACATATAGAATCTCAAGGCCTTCAGAATACATATAGAATCTCAAGGCCTTCAGAATACATATAGAATCTCAAGGCCTTCAGAATACATATAGAATCTCAAGGCCTTCAGAATACATATAGAATCTCAAGGCCTTCAGAATACATATAGAATCTCAAGGCCTTCAGAATACATATAGAATCTCAAGGCCTTCAGAATACATATAGAATCTCAAGGCCTTCAGAATACATATAGAATCTCAAGGCCTTCAGAATACATATAGAATCTCAAGGCCTTCAGAATACATATAGAATCTCAAGGCCTTCAGAATACATATAGAATCTCAAGGCCTTCAGAATACATATAGAATCTCAAGGCCTTCAGAATACATATAGAATCTCAAGGCCTTCAGAATACATATAGAATCTCAAGGCCTTCAGAATACATATAGAATCTCAAGGCCTTCAGAATACATATAGAATCTCAAGGCCTTCAGAATGCATATAGAATCTCAAGGCCTTCAGAATACATATAGAATCTCAAGGCCTTCAGAATACATATAGAATCTCAAGGCCTTCAGAATACATATAGAATCTCAAGGCCTTCAGAATACATATAGAATCTCAAGGCCTTCAGAATACATATAGAATCTCAAGGCCTTCAGAATACATATAGAATCTCAAGGCCTTCAGAATACATATAGAATCTCAAGGCCTTCAGAATACATATAGAATCTCAAGGCCTTCAGAATGTTATATAGAATCTCAAGGCCTTCAGAATGTTATATAGAATCTCAAGGCCTTCAGAATACATATAGAATCTCAAGGCCTTCAGAATGTTATATAGAATCTCAAGGCCTTCAGAATGTTATATAGAATCTCAAGGCCTTCAGAATACATATAGAATCTCAAGGCCTTCAGAATACATATAGAATCTCAAGGCCTTCAGAATACATATAGAATCTCAAGGCCTTCAGAATACATATAGAATCTCAAGGCCTTCAGAATACATATAGAATCTCAAGGCCTTCAGAATACATATAGAATCTCAAGGCCTTCAGAATACATATAGAATCTCAAGGCCTTCAGAATACATATAGAATCTCAAGGCCTTCAGAATACATATAGAATCTCAAGGCCTTCAGAATACATATAGAATCTCAAGGCCCTCAGAATACATATAGAATCTCAAGGCCTTCAGAATACATATAGAATCTCAAGGCCTTCAGAATACATATAGAATCTCAAGGCCTTCAGAATACATATAGAATCTCAAGGCCTTCAGAATACATATAGAATCTCAAGGCCTTCAGAATACATATAGAATCTCAAGGCCTTCAGAATACATATAGAATCTCAAGGCCTTCAGAATACATATAGAATCTCAAGGCCTTCAGAATACATATAGAATCTCAAGGCCTTCAGAATACATATAGAATCTCAAGGCCCTCAGAATACATATAGAATCTCAAGGCCTTCAGAATACATATAGAATCTCAAGGCCTTCAGAATACATATAGAATCTCAAGGCCTTCAGAATACATATAGAATCTCAAGGCCTTCAGAATACATATAGAATCTCAAGGCCTTCAGAATACATATAGAATCTCAAGGCCTTCAGAATACATATAGAATCTCAAGGCCTTCAGAATACATATAGAATCTCAAGGCCTTCAGAATACATATAGAATCTCAAGGCCTTCAGAATACATATAGAATCTCAAGGCCTTCAGAATACATATAGAATCTCAAGGCCTTCAGAATACATATAGAATCTCAAGGCCTTCAGAATACATATAGAATCTCAAGGCCTTCAGAATACATATAGAATCTCAAGGCCTTCAGAATACATATAGAATCTCAAGGCCTTCAGAATACATATAGAATCTCAAGGCCTTCAGAATACATATAGAATCTCAAGGCCTTCAGAATACATATAGAATCTCAAGGCCTTCAGAATACATATAGAATCTCAAGGCCTTCAGAATACATATAGAATCTCAAGGCCTTCAGAATGCATATAGAATCTCAAGGCCTTCAGAATGCATATAGAATCTCAAGGCCTTCAGAATGCATATAGAATCTCAAGGCCTTCAGAATACATATAGAATCTCAAGGCCTTCAGAATACATATAGAATCTCAAGGCCTTCAGAATACATATAGAATCTCAAGGCCTTCAGAATACATATAGAATCTCAAGGCCTTCAGAATACATATAGAATCTCAAGGCCTTCAGAATACATATAGAATCTCAAGGCCTTCAGAATACATATAGAATCTCAAGGCCTTCAGAATACATATAGAATCTCAAGGCCTTCAGAATACATATAGAATCTCAAGGCCTTCAGAATACATATAGAATCTCAAGGCCTTCAGAATACATATAGAATCTCAAGGCCTTCAGAATACATATAGAATCTCAAGGCCTTCAGAATACATATAGAATCTCAAGGCCTTCAGAATACATATAGAATCTCAAGGCCTTCAGAATACATATAGAATCTCAAGGCCTTCAGAATACATATAGAATCTCAAGGCCTTCAGAATACATATAGAATCTCAAGGCCTTCAGAATACATATAGAATCTCAAGGCCTTCAGAATACATATAGAATCTCAAGGCCTTCAGAATACATATAGAATCTCAAGGCCTTCAGAATACATATAGAATCTCAAGGCCTTCAGAATACATATAGAATCTCAAGGCCTTCAGAATACATATAGAATCTCAAGGCCTTCAGAATGCATATAGAATCTCAAGGCCTTCAGAATGCATATAGAATCTCAAGGCCTTCAGAATACATATAGAATCTCAAGGCCTTCAGAATACATATAGAATCTCAAGGCCTTCAGAATACATATAGAATCTCAAGGCCTTCAGAATACATATAGAATCTCAAGGCCTTCAGAATACATATAGAATCTCAAGGCCTTCAGAATACATATAGAATCTCAAGGCCTTCAGAATGTTATATAGAATCTCAAGGCCTTCAGAATACATATAGAATCTCAAGGCCTTCAGAATACATATAGAATCTCAAGGCCTTCAGAATACATATAGAATCTCAAGGCCTTCAGAATACATATAGAATCTCAAGGCCTTCAGAATACATATAGAATCTCAAGGCCTTCAGAATACATATAGAATCTCAAGGCCTTCAGAATACATATAGAATCTCAAGGCCCTCAGAATACATATAGAATCTCAAGGCCTTCAGAATACATATAGAATCTCAAGGCCTTCAGAATACATATAGAATCTCAAGGCCTTCAGAATACATATAGAATCTCAAGGCCTTCAGAATACATATAGAATCTCAAGGCCTTCAGAATACATATAGAATCTCAAGGCCTTCAGAATACATATAGAATCTCAAGGCCTTCAGAATGCATATAGAATCTCAAGGCCTTCAGAATACATATAGAATCTCAAGGCCTTCAGAATACATATAGAATCTCAAGGCCTTCAGAATACATATAGAATCTCAAGGCCTTCAGAATACATATAGAATCTCAAGGCCTTCAGAATACATATAGAATCTCAAGGCCTTCAGAATACATATAGAATCTCAAGGCCCTCAGAATACATATAGAATCTCAAGGCCTTCAGAATACATATAGAATCTCAAGGCCTTCAGAATACATATAGAATCTCAAGGCCTTCAGAATACATATAGAATCTCAAGGCCTTCAGAATACATATAGAATCTCAAGGCCTTCAGAATACATATAGAATCTCAAGGCCTTCAGAATACATATAGAATCTCAAGGCCTTCAGAATGCATATAGAATCTCAAGGCCTTCAGAATACATATAGAATCTCAAGGCCTTCAGAATACATATAGAATCTCAAGGCCCTCAGAATACATATAGAATCTCAAGGCCTTCAGAATACATATAGAATCTCAAGGCCTTCAGAATACATATAGAATCTCAAGGCCTTCAGAATACATATAGAATCTCAAGGCCTTCAGAATGCATATAGAATCTCAAGGCCTTCAGAATACATATAGAATCTCAAGGCCTTCAGAATACATATAGAATCTCAAGGCCTTCAGAATACATATAGAATCTCAAGGCCTTCAGAATACATATAGAATCTCAAGGCCCTCAGAATACATATAGAATCTCAAGGCCTTCAGAATACATATAGAATCTCAAGGCCTTCAGAATACATATAGAATCTCAAGGCCTTCAGAATACATATAGAATCTCAAGGCCTTCAGAATACATATAGAATCTCAAGGCCTTCAGAATACATATAGAATCTCAAGGCCTTCAGAATACATATAGAATCTCAAGGCCTTCAGAATACATATAGAATCTCAAGGCCTTCAGAATACATATAGAATCTCAAGGCCTTCAGAATACATATAGAATCTCAAGGCCTTCAGAATACATATAGAATCTCAAGGCCTTCAGAATACATATAGAATCTCAAGGCCTTCAGAATACATATAGAATCTCAAGGCCTTCAGAATGTTATACAGCCGTCACTAACACAGAGAGGCTGCGGCCTACAGACAGACTCATTGGCCACTTTCATAAATGGATCACTAGTCACTTTAATAATGCCACTTTAATCATGTTTACATATCTTGCACTACTCATCTCATATGTATATATTGTATTTTATACCATCTATTGCATCTTGCCCATGCCGCTCTGTCATTGCTCATCCATATATTTATATGTATATATTCTTATTCCCTTCCTTTACTTAGATTTGTGTGTATTAGGTAGTTGTTGTGGAATTGTTAGATTACTTGTTAGATATTAATTCACTGTCGGAACTAGCAGCACAAGCATTTCGCTACACTCGCATTAACATCTGCTAACCATGTGTATGTGACCAATACAATGTGATTTGATTTGATTTGAATGGTTTAGTTTAGTTGATTAGGAGCAACATTAGCCGTTGTACATGCAGAAGCTACCCTTCCTGTGGTCCACAAATAGAACTGAACAGAGATAAAGAGTTCACACTTTTCTAGCTGAGCTCTGAAACTAAAATGTGTGATAATTATCAACATAGCTAGAAGAGGACCAGCTACCCCCCTAGAAGAGGACCAGCTACACCCCTAGAGGAGGACCAGCTACAGCCCTAGAGGAGGACCAGCTACCCCCCTAGAGGAGGACCAGCTACCCCCTAGAGGAAGATCAGCTACCCCCTAGAGGAGGACCAGCTACCCCCCTAGAGGAGGACCAGCTACCCCCCTAGAGGAGGACCAGCTACCTCCCTAGAGGAGGACCAGCTACCCCCTAGAGGAGGACCAGCTACCCCCCTAGAGGAGGACCAGCTACCCCCTAGAGGAGGACCAGCTACCCCCTTAGAGGATGACCAGCTACCTACCTAGAGGAGGACCAGCTACCCCCCTAGAGGAGGACCAGCTACCTACCTAGAGGAGGACCAGCTACCCCCTAGAGGAGGACCAGCTACCTACCTAGAGGAGGACCAGCTACCCCTTAGAGGAGGACCAGCTACCCCCTAGAGGAGGACCAGCTACCTACCTAGAGGAGGACCAGCTACCCCCTAGAGGAGGACCAGCTACCCCTTAGAGGAGGACCAGCTACCCCTTAGAGGATGACCAGCTACCTACCTAGAGGAGGACCAGCTACCCCCCTAGAGGAGGACCAGCTACCCCTTAGAGGAGGACCAGCTACCCCTTAGAGGAGGACCAGCTACCTACCTAGAGGAGAACCAGCTACCTCCCTAGAGGAGAACCAGCTACCCCCCTAGAGGAGGACCAGCTACCCCCTTAGAGGAGGACCAGCTACCTACCTAGAGGAGGACCAGCTACCCCCTAGAGGAGGACCAGCTACCCCCCTAGAGGAGGACCAGCTACCCCCCTAGAGGAGGACCAGCTACCCCCCTAGAGGAGGACCAGCTACCCCCTTAGAGGATGACCAGCTACCTACCTAGAGTAGGACCAGCTACCCCCCTAGAGGAGGACCAGCTACCCCCCTAGAGGAGGACCAGCTACCCCCCTAGAGGAGGACCAGCTACCCCCTTAGAGGAGGACCAGCTACCTACCTAGAGGAGGACCAGCTACCTACCTAGAGTAGGACCAGCTACCCCCCTAGAGGAGGACCAGCTACCCCCCTAGAGGAGGACCAGCTACCCCCCTAGAGGAGGACCAGCTACCCCCCTAGAGGAGGACCAGCTACCCCCTATAGGAGGACCAGCTACCCCCTAGAGGAGGACCAGCTACCTACCTAGAGGAGGACCAGCTACCCCCTTAGAGGAGGACCAGCTACCTACCTAGAGGAGGACCAGCTACCCCCTAGAGGAGGACCAGCTACCTACCTAGAGGAGGACCAGCTACCCCCCTAGAGGAGGACCAGCTACCCCCTAGAGGAGGACCAGCTACCCCCCTAGAGGAGGACCAGCTACCCCCTAGAGGAGGACCAGCTACCTACCTAGAGGAGGACCAGCTACCCCCCTAGAGGAGGACCAGCTACCCCCTAGAGGAGGACCAGCTACCTACCTAGAGGAGGACCAGCTACCCCCTAGAGGAGGACCAGCTACCCCCTAGAGGAGGACCAGCTACCTACCTAGAGGAGGACCAACTACCTACCTAGAGGAGGACCAGCTACCTACCTAGAGGAGGACCAGCTACCCCTTAGAGGAGGACCAGCTACCCCCTAGAGGAGGACCAGCTACCTACCTAGAGGAGGACCAACTACCTACCTAGAGGAGGACCAACTACCTACCTAGAGGAGGACCAGCTACCCCCCTAGAGGAGGACCAGCTACCCCCCTAGAGGAGGACCAGCTACCCCCTAGAGGAGGACCAGCTACCCCTTAGAGGAGGACCAGCTACCCCCTAGAGGAGGACCAGCTACCTACATAGAGGAGGACCAGCTACCTACCTAGAGGAGGACCAGCAACATCCCTAGAAGACCAGCTACCCCCTTAGAGGGGACTAGCTACCCCTGCTCTCTGTCTCAGTCTAGACGGACAAGCCTGCTCTCTGTCTCAGTCTAGACGGACAAGCCTGCTATCTGTCTCAGTCTAGACGGACAAGCCTGCTATCTGTCTCAGTCTAGACGGACAAGCCTGCTCTCTGTCTCAGTCTAGACGGACAAGCCTGCTCTCTGTCTCAGTCTAGACGGACAAGCCTGCTCTCTGTCTCAGTCTAGACAGACAAGCCTGCTATCTGTCTCAGTCTAGACGGACAAGCCTGCTATCTGTCTCAGTCTAGACGGACAAGCCTGCTATCTGTCTCAGTCTAGACGGACAAGCCTGCTCTCTGTCTCAGTCTAGACGGACAAGCCTGCTCTCTGTCTCAGTCTAGACGGACAAGCCTGCTCTCTGTCTCAGTCTAGACGGACAAGCCTGCTATCTGTCTCAGTCTAGACAGACAAGCCTGCTATCTGTCTCAGTCTAGACGGACAAGCCTGCTATCTGTCTCAGTCTAGACGGACAAGCCTGCTCTCTGTCTCAGTCTAGACAGACAAGCCTGCTATCTGTCTCAGTCTAGACGGACAAGCCTACTCTCTGTCTCAGTCTAGACAGACAAGCCTGCTCTCTGTCTCAGTCTAGACGGACAAGCCTGCTCTCTGTCTCAGTCTAGACAGACAAGCCTGCTCTCTGTCTCAGTCTAGACAGACAAGCCTGCTATCTGTCTCAGTCTAGACGGACAAGCCTGCTCTCTGTCTCAGTCTAGACGGACAAGCCTGCTATCTGTCTCAGTCTAGACGGACAAGCCTGCTCTCTGTCTCAGTCTAGACAGACAAGCCTGCTATCTGTCTCAGTCTAGACAGACAAGCCTGCTATCTGTCTCAGTCTAGACGGACAAGCCTACTCTCTGTCTCAGTCTAGACAGACAAGCCTGCTCTCTGTCTCAGTCTAGACAGACAAGCCTGCTCTCTGTCTCAGTCTAGACAGACAAGCCTGCTAGCTGTCTCAGTCTAGACAGACAAGCTAACTGCTTCTGGTTTCCATGAATAGGTCTACACCACCTGCTCTTTGGAGTCTACAGTCTAATACACAACTTTTTTAGTTTGACCTGTGTAATCCATGTTGTATACATAGAAAAGTCACATTATGTGGCCTAAACGTTTCGTGTAATATGAGACATGTTCTAAACGGGATTCCTTGGGATGTCCCAACTCTGACGTCACCCCGTTGAAGTTGATATTTAAAATGTTTAAGCTAAGGGTTAAGGTGTTGACGTCGTTCTGTCCTTGAGCTGTTGTCTAATAATGTCAAATCAAATCAAATCAAATTTTATTAGTCACATACACATGGTTAGCAGATGTTAATGCGAGTGTAGCGAAATGCTTGTGCTTCTAGTTCCGACAATGCAGTAATAACCAACAAGTAATCTAACCTAACAATTCCACAACTACTACCTTATACACACACAAGTGTAAAGGGATAAAGAATATGTACATAAAGATATATGAATGAGTGGTGGTACAGAACGGCATAGGCAAGATGCAGTAGATGGTATAGAGTACGGTATATACATATGAGATGAGTACTGTAGGGTATGTAAACATAAAGTGGCATAGTTTAAAGTGGCTAGTGGTACATGTATTACATAAAGATGGCAAGATGCAGTAGATGATATAGAGTACAGTATATACATATGAGATGGGTAATGTAGGGTATGTAAACATTATATTAAGTGGCATTGTTTAAAGTGGCTAGTGGTACATTTTTACATAATTTCCATCAATTCCCATTTTTAAAGTGGCTGGAGTTGAGTCAGTATGTTGGCAGCGGCCGCTAAATGTTAGTGGTGGCTGTTTAACAGTCTGATGGCCTTGAGATAGAAGCTGTTTTTCAGTCTCTCGGTCCCTGCTTTGATGCACCTGTACTGACCTCGCCTTCTGGATGATAGCGGGGTGAACAGGCAGTGGCTTGGGTGGTTGTTGTCCTTGATGATCTTTATGGCCTTCCTGTGACATCGGGTGGTGTAGGTGTCCTGGAGGGCAGGTAGTTTGCCCCCGGTGATGCGTTCTGCAGACCTCACTACCCTCTGGAGAGCCTTACGGTTGTGGGCGGAGCAGTTGCCGTACCAGGCGGTGATACAGCCCGACAGGATGCTCTCGATTGTGCATCTGTAGAAGTTTGTGAGTGCTTTTGGTGACAAGCCGAATTTCTTCAGCCTCCTGAGGTTGAAGAGGCGCTGCTGCGCCTTCTTCACGACGCTGTCTGTGTGGGTGGACCAATTCAGTTTGTCCGTGATGTGTACACCGAGGAACTTAAAACTTTCCACCTTCTCCACTACTGACCCGTCGATGTGGATAGGGGGGTGCTCCCTCTGCTGTTTCCTGAAGTCCACAATGTTGTGTATTATGTCATGTTTCATGTTCTGTGTGGACCCCAGGAAGAGTAGCTGCTGCTTTCTCAACAGCTAATGGGGATCCTAATAACATACCAAATACCAAAGGTTATGGTTAAGGTTAGATAAGGGTAGGATAGGGGTTAAGGTTAGGGTTAGGGTTTATGGTATGTATGTCCCAAGGATCCCAACTTGCACTTGTGACTAGCCCATTTTCAAGGGCTAGGGAGACATCTGCTGGTGAAGGGAGACAAGGACTAGTTTAATTTGTCTGAAATTAGCCAGTCCAGACAAACCATTAGTCCTGGGGGAAACCTCGTGCCTTGCAAAATGTTTGTCCTGATTTTTTCCCCAATGCCTACACATTTTTACTTTTTCCCACTTTTATATTGTTTTCCAAATACAGGTGAAATTGTGTTTCCATAAACCACCTCACAGGCTATGCATGTGTTGGCCACTAGATGTCACTAGACCCCTTCAAATCTGAACAATGAGCCCTTGCTCAGGACCACACGTTTGTTTTTTTTTTATTTTATTTTTTTTTATTTTTTTTAAATTTTATCCCCTTTTCTCCCCAATTTTTGTGGTATCCAATCGCTAGTAATTACTATCTTGTCTCATCGCTACAACTCCCGTACGGGCTCGGGAGAGACGAAGGTCGAAAGTCATGCGTCCTCCGAAGCACAACCCAACCTAGCCGCACTGCTTCTTAACACAGCGCGCCTCCAACCCGGAAGCCAGCCGCACCAATGTGTCGGAGGAAACACCGTGCACCCGCCCCCTCGGTTAGCGCGCACTGCGCCCGGCCCGCCACAGGAGTCGCTGGAGCGCGATGAGACAAGGATATCCCTACCGGCCAAACCCTCCCTAACCCGGACGACGCTAAGCCAATTGTGCGTCGCCCCACGGACCTCCCGGTCGCGGCCGGCTGCGACAGAGCCTGGGCGCGAACCCAGACTCTGGTGGCGCAGCATAGCACTGCGATGCAGTGCTCTAGACCACTGCGCCACCCGGGAGGCCCACACGTTTGTTAATGTTGTTGCCCTCCTCACTACAAAATAAAATAGTATTTGTCACATGGCCCAGAATACAACCCAATGATGCAGAGTTAAACAAAACAATATTAACACACGATAAAGACAAATAAAATACACAAGAGTGAAGATAATTTGTTCTTAACTGACTTGCCTAGTTAAATAAAGGTCAAATTAAAAAAATATGCCTTTATCCTATGGCTCTGACTTGGTGTACAGGGAGAATACTGTAAGAATGGCCCATGTTCTGAATTCTGTCGCTGTACATTTCAAAAGTGTTGAACAAATAGTTATATTGACTACATCCGTCCTAGCTCGCTCATTAAGATCTTAATCAAAATTACGGATTGCCTCTTATCCGCTCGTTGTCCCCTTATGCCATAGTTTGTACATGTCAATTGTCAGAAGAAACCACATTTGTTTAAGCAAATCAGCCATATCAGCTATGCTATTATTTTCTTCAGGAATGTAGTGAAGTAAAAGTAAATAGTAAAGTAAAGTGCAGATACTCAAAAAAAAGACTTAAGTAGTACTTTAAAGTATTTTTTACTTCAGTACTTTACACCACTGTATGTCACAGTTATAGTGCAATTAATGTATTGTGTCGTGTTGTGTAGTGGCTTTGCTGGCATAAATAAATACAAATGAAAATTGTTTGCCTCACCATTATTTACATGCTAAAATCGCCACTGCTGTGAACTAGGGGAAAAAACGAGCTCCGACTGGGGAAACATCGATTTGAACGGTCATCCAACTAGGAATTCCATCTCGGTAACTCGGGCCTGGAGCTCAATGCCGTCATGATTTGACCCCGCATTTTTCCGAGTTCACAGTTGTTTTGAACGCGGCAGTAGTGTACAGTATCTGAATGTGTGTAAATTTTGTGTGAGAGTGTCAGTGTAGTTAGTGTGTAGTGTGTGTGTGTGTGTGTGTGTGTGTGTGTGTGTGTGTGTGTGTGTGTGTGTGTGTGTGTGTGTGTGTGTGTGTGTGTGTGTGTAGTGTGTGTGTGTGTGTGTGTGTAGTGTTTTTGTAGATTTCCATTAACAATTTTGTTGCTAAACCGAATCCAATATTCTCTCCCGTTTTAAATAGCAGTTATGATGAGTTGAGAAAGACAGAAATCAGTTAGTTGTTCCTTTTATAAACTATCTCGAGCAAAAGGCAAGAAGCCAACACACGCGTCAAAGCCAGGAGGGGGGTGCATTTCGCTATTCGGGTATGCGCTCTGTACCTTTAGGGAAGATAGTATACTCCTCGCGTCTTCTCCGCGCTCCCGTCGTCTCCTTCTCAAAACCCATTGGATGAGAAAGCCAGAGGTCCCGCCCCTCTTACCTTCTCCTCCAATGGGTTTTGAGAAGGAGACGAGGAGAGAGCAGAGAGGACGCGAGGAGTATGTTTTGAATTGAGTTCTTCACAGTCTCCAGACTCGACCAGCTGAAATTGCATTGTAATATATTGAGCTTCTGAGACGGAGCTGTGTTGGAATTTGCTTGTGTAGATCATTTTGTTGTTTACGTTGAATATCCAGAGACTATCGGATCTATATCTATACATGTTGTATTAAATACGTTTCGGGAATTGTGTCATTTGGAGAATCATGGACCGTGAGTGGAGAAGCGATTGGGTTTTAAATCTCGTCAGCGTCTATTCTCTCAGTCTCACCTCTTGTCGGAGAGCGTTTGACTGAGCCGATCAAGCTATCGGCTGGAGCGGGTTTATTAGTTTCTGCATCAAGTCAAGGTCTTTTCACTCGTTCGGTGAATAGTTAACTAAAGCGAAATTATTTGTATTAAATTGCCGAAGATTTGTAATTCAAATAGCCCGAGGTTTCTTTCAACTCCTACGTTCAGGAGCTGTCCAGCTTGACCGTCAGACTGACCAGTACTCAGTTGTCCAGAAAAATGGAGGCTGTTATTGAGAAAGAATGCAGTGCATTGGGGGGACTTTTCCAAAGTGTGATAGGCGACATGAAAGTAAGTCAAACCTATCCGTTCTGAATAATTGTGTTTATAACAGTGTACATTCGATAGATAGCTAATAGCTACTTATCTAACTCCATATGAACTCATTCACTAACCTGTTCTGTAGGAATGGCCACTACGGTTAGCTAGCTAAGTAGATGACGTTAGCTGGCTGTCAGTGTTTTTTGACAGTTGCTTCAGATAATGACAAGGCCTCATCATCATGTCATGGCTAGCTGCTTGCGTGCTCTTCAGGCCAAACTGCGAGCTATGAAGCATATTGACTGACGTTTATTGAGTCAAACAAAAATACTAGAATGGGTGAGGCTTGGGTGTTTTCTTCCAATGTCAAATGCAGTGTTATGCTATAAAATCTATATTTTTCACCTGTGAATCTATCGTTGCTGTGGGTATCTAGGTTATTGTTCAGCAGGGGGTCTCTGCCTTCAAGGCTCTTGAAATATTCATCTGGCTGCTGATGCAAAGGAGCTGTGTGTGTTTGTATGGGTGTGTGTTTCACTCTCTCTCTCTCTTTCTCTCTCTCTCTTTCTCTCCTCTCTCTCCCCTCTCTCTCTTTCTCTCTCTCTTTCTCTCCTCTCTCTCCCCTCTCTCTCTCTTTCTCTCTTCTCTCTTTCTCTCCTCTCTCTCTCTCTCTCCCTCTCCTCTCTCTTTCTCTCTGTCTCTCTCTCCTCTCTTTCTCTCCTCTGTCTCTCTCTCCTCTCTCTTTCTCTCCTCTCTCTCTCTCTCTTTCTCTCTCTCTCTCTCCTCTCTTTCTCTCCTCTCTCTCTCCTCTCTCTTTCTCTCTGTCTCTCTCTCCTCTCTCTTTCTCTCCTCTCTCTTTCTCTCCTCTCTCAATTCAATTCAATTCAATTGACTTTATTGACATGGCAAGTTATTATTACTTACATTGTCAAAGTATACATATCGAAACATTTCTCTCTCTCTCTCTCTCTCCTGTGTTATGGCGGTATAGTGTTACACAGGGGGACATTCCTAAGGTCACTAATGCTACAAATCATTATCAGACACAGCATCCTTACTTACCTTCTCCTCAGCCTCCCGGATGGCAGCATAGTCTGAGTATTACACTACTCAAATCAAATCACATTTTATTGGTCACATACACGTGTTTAGCAGATGTTATTGCAGGTGTAGCGAAATGCTTGCTCTTCTAGCTCCGACAGTGCAGTAATATCTAACAAGTAATATCTAACAGTTTCACAACATATACCCAAAATACATGTACATCTAAGTAAGGAAAGGATTAAGAATATATATACACATATGTCAGGGCGGCATTGGACTAAGATACAGTGGTATAGTATAGAGTACAGCTTATACATATGAGATGGGTGATGCAATATTTACACACAATTAAAGTGACTAAGATACCGTAGAATAGTATAGAGTACAGTTTACACATATGAGATGAGTAATGCAAGATACTGAGACATTATTAAAGTGGCTAGTGTTTCATATCCTTAAAGTGGCCAGTGATTCCTCATCTATTCTCTATAGGCAGCAGCCTCTGCTGTGCTGGAGATGGCTGTTTAACAGTCAGTGGTGTAGTATAGAATATAATACAGTATATACAGTGGGGAGAACAAGTATTTGATACACTGACGATTTTGCAGGTTTTCCTACTTACAAAGCATGTAGAGGTCTGTAATTTTTATCATAGGTACACTTCAACTGTGAGAGAAGGAATCTAAAACAAAAATCCAGAAAATCACATTGTATGATTTTTAAGTAATTAATTTGCATTTTATTGCATGACATAAGTATTTGATACATCAGCAAAGCAGAACTTAATATTTGGTACAGAAACCTTAGTTTGCAATTACAGAGATCATACGTTTCCTGTAGTTCTTGACCAGGTTTGCACACACTGCAGCAGGGATTTTGGCCCACTCCTCCATACAGACCTTCTCCAGATCCTTCAGGTTTCGGGGCTGTCGCTGGGCAATACGGACTTTCGGCTCCCTCCAAAGATTTTCTATTGGGTTCAGGTCTGGAGACTGGCTAGGCCACTCCAGGACCTTGAGATGCTTCTTACGGAGCCACTCCTTAGTTGCCCTGGCTGTGTGTTTCGGGTCGTTGTCATGCTGGAAGACCCAGCCACGACCCATCTTCAATGCTCTTACTGAGGGAAGGAGGTTGTTGGTCAAGATCTCGCGATACATGGCCCCATCCATCCTCCCCTCAATACGGTGCAGTCGTCCTGTCCCCTTTGGAGAAAAGCATCCCCAAAGAATGATGTTTCCACCTCCATGCTTCACGGTTGGGATGGTGTTCTTGGGGTTGTACTCATCCTTCTATTCCTCCAAACACGGCGAGTGGAGTTTAGAGCAAAAAGCTCTATTTTTGTCTCATCAGACCACATGACCTTCTCCCATTCCTCCTCTGGATCATCCAGATGGTCATTGGCAAACTTCAGACGGGCATGCGCTGGCTTGAGCAGGGGGACCTTGCGTGCGCTGCAGGATTTTAATTCATGACGGCGTAGTGTGTTACTAATGGTTTTCTTTGAGACTGTGGTCCCAGCTCTCTTCAGGTCATTGACCAGGTCCTGCCGTGTAGTTCTGGGCTGATCCCTCACATTCCTCATGATCATTGATGCCCCACGAGGTGAGATCTTGCATGGAGCCCCAGACCGAGGGTGATTGACCGTCATCTTGAACTTCTTCCATTTTCTAATAATTGTGCCAACAGTTGTTGCCTTCTCACCAAGCTGCTTGCCTATTGTCCTGTAGCCCATCCCAGCCTTGTACAGGTCTACAATTTATCCCTGATGTCCTTACACAGCTCTCTGGTCTTGGCCATTGTGGAGAGGTTGGAGTCTGTTTGATTGAGTGTGTGGACAGGTGTCTTTTATACAGGTAACGAGTTCAAACAGGTGCAGTTAATACAGGTAATGAGTGGAGAACAGGAGGACTTCTTAAAGAAAAACTAACAGGTCTGTGAGAGCCGGAATTCTTACTGGTTGGTAGGTGATCAAATACTTATGTCATGCAATAAAATGCAAATTAATTACTTAAAAATCATACAATGTGATTTTCTTGATTTTTGTTTTAGATTCCGTCTCTCACAGTTGAAGTGTACCTATGATAAAAATGACAGACCTCTACATGCTTTGTAAGTAGGAAAATCTGCAAAATCGGCAGTGTATCAAATACTTGTTCTCCCCACTGTACATATGAAATGGGTGATGCAATATGTAAACACAATGTAAATAGTGACTAAGATAGCGTAGAATAGTGTGGAGTACAGTTTATACATATGAGATGGGTGATGCAATATGTAAACACAATTTAAAAGTGACTAAGATACCGTAGAATAGTGTGGAGTGCAGTTTATACATATGAGAATAGTGATGCAATATGTAAACACAATGTAAATAGTGACTAAGATAGCGTAGAATAGTGTGGAGTGTAGTTTATACATATGAGAATAGTGATGGTAGATACGGTACATTAGTAAAGTGGCTAGTGGTTCATTTCTAAAAGTGGCCAGTGATTCTAATCTGTGTCTATAGGCAGCTGCCTCTGATGTGCTGGTGAAGCGTGGATTTAAACGTGGATTCCGATTGGTCAGTGCAGCGTTGAATAGTCCTCACCACAGGTCCTTCCTGTTTGAGTTTCTGCCCATAGGAGGGGAGGAGCAAGATGGAATCGTGGTCAGATTTGCCGAATGGAGGGCCCTCCATTACCGTGTGTCCGTTACCGTGTGTCCGTTACCGTGTGTCCGTTACCGTGTTACCGTGTGTCCGTTACCGTGTTACCGTGTGTCCGTTACCGTGTTACCGTGTGTCCGTTACCGTGTGTCCGTTACCGTGTGTCCGTTACCGTGTTACCGTGTGTCCGTTACCGTGTGTCCGTTACCGTGTGTCCGTTGTGTGTCCGTTACCGTGTGTCCGTTGCCGTGTGTCCATTACTCTGTGTTCATTACCGTGTGTTCATTACCGTGTGTCCATTACTGTGTGTTCATTACTGTGTGTCCGTTACCGTGTGATTGTTACTGTGTGATTGTTACCGTGTGTCCATTACCTTGTGTTCATTACCGTGTGATTGTTACTGTGTGATTGTTACTGTGTGTCCATTACTCTGTGTTCATTACCGTGTGTCCATTACTGTGTGTCCATTACTGTGTGTCCATTACTGTGTGTTCATTACTGTGTGTTCATTACTGTGTGTCCATTACTGTGTGTCCATTACTGTGTGTCCATTACTGTGTGTCCATTACTGTGTGTTCATTACTGTGTGTTCATTACTGTGTGTTCATTACTGTGTGTTCATTACCGTGTGTTCATTACCGTGTGTTCATTACCGTGTGTTCATTACCGTGTGTTCGTTACCGTGTGTTCGTTACCGTGTGTTCGTTACCGTGTGTTCGTTACCGTGTGTTCGTTACCGTGTGTTCGTTACCGTGTGTTCGTTACCGTGTGTCCGTTACCGTGTGTCCGTTACCGTGTGTCCGTTACCGTGTGTCCGTTACCGTGTGTCCGTTACCGTGTGTCCGTTACCGTGTGTCCGTTACCGTGTGTCCGTTACCGTGTGTCCGTTACCGTGTGTCCGTTACCGTGTGTCCGTTACCGTGTGTCCGTTACCGTGTGTCCGTTACCGTGTGTCCATTACCGTGTGTCCATTACCGTGTGTTCATTACCGTGTGTCCATTACCGTGTGTTCATTACCGTGTGTTCATTACCGTGTGTTCATTACTGTGTGTTCATTACTGTGTGTTCATTACTGTGTGTTCACAAAATATAGTCAATATAAAGTCTAATAGGTTAGTCCATCATCACTTTGATGAGCAGGTCTGGCTTGGAAAATAGCTATTTTTACCTCAATGGGAATACCTGGTAAAATAAAGGTTTAAAAAAGTGTTTTTGGTGTGTGTGTGTTTTGTTATCATGTTGTTCTGTGTTTCTGACAGATGTTGTGCTCAGGGAAAACAAGATGTTCTGATATTCCTGTACTTTGTGTTTGTTTCCACAGAACAGCTACCCCATCTGGGAAGACTTCATCAGCAAGGCTGGGAAACTACAATCTCAACTCAGGTGAGTCATCATTATTACCACAGGTAGACCCTCAACAAGACCACAGTCAGGACCATCTCATTATTACCACAGGTAGACCTCTCATTATTACCACAGGTAGACCCTCATTATTACCACAGGTAGACCCTCAACAAGACCACAGTCAGGACCATCTCATTATTACCACAGGTAGACCCTCATTATTACCACAGGTACCCTCATTATTACCACAGGTATACCCTTAACAAGACCACAGTCAGGACCATCTCATTATTACCACAGGTAGACCCTTAACAAGTGTCATGCTGTAACATAAGTCCTAGAAAAGAGCTGTCTCCAACTGTCCGTCATTATTGGTTCCGCCCCAACCTCCAACCTCTACCCACCTGAGGTCTGTAATGTGTGGAATTGTAGGGCAGCTGTGGTTGAACTACGGTGTGGTTGCTAATAGTGTAGGTTCTAGGCCTAGTTCTACTCCATGGTTCTCTGTGCTGAGTCTGTTAGTCTGTGAGTCTGTGAGTCTGTGAGTCTGTGAGTCTGTGAGTCTGTGAGTCTGTGAGTCTGTGAGTCTTTGAGTCTTTGAGTCTGTGAGTCTGAGTCTGTGAGTCTGAGTGTTGAGGTGTTGCTGAAGGATTGTCTCACCTAGGCCTAAACCCCCTGACCCCCATACCAGACACGGAAGTGCAGGACTCTGTGATCTTTACTGTGTCTGGGTGGAATTGTATGGCAGCTGTGGCTGTAACAGGATGGATGTGCTCCCGAGTGGCGCAGCGGTCTGACACGGAACCCAAACCGGCCGCGCGCGTGTGCCATTGTGCATAAATGTACTTTGTCCCCCCACACCAAACGCGATCACGACACGCAGGTTAAAATATCAAAACAAACTCTGAACCAATTATATTAATTTGGAGACAGGTTGAAAAGCATTAAACATTTATGGCAATTTAGCTAGCTAGCTTGCACTTGCTAGCTAATTTGTCCTATTTAACTAGCTTGCTGTTGCTAGCTAATTTGTCCTGGGATATAAACATTGAGTTGTTATTTTACCTGAAATGCACAAGGTCCTCTACTCCACCAATTAATCCACACATTAAACGGTCAACCGAATCTTTTCTAGTCATCTCTCCTCCTTCCATGCTTTTTCTTCTCTTGACTTTATATTGCGATTGGCAACTTTCATAAATTAGGTGCATTACCGCTACTGACCTCGTCCATCTTCAGTCACCCACGTGGGTATAACTAATGAGGAGATTGCACATGGGTACCTGCTTCTATAAACCAATGAGGAAATGGGAGAGGCAGGACTTGCAGCTCGATCTGCGTCAGAAATAGAACTGACTTCTATTTTAGCCCTTGGCAACGCTTAAGCTCGTTCGCGCGAGCGAGCAGTGTGGGTGCAATAATTGAATAATATAGATTTCTAAATTTATTTTGCAGCGCACGCGCTGCGAGCGGTGTAGTCAGCCTGTTAGGCACTGCTTCGCTTGAGGCGTCACTACAGACCCGGGTTCGATCCCAGGCTGTGACGTGACCGGGAGACCCATGAGGCGGCGCACAATTGGCTCAGCGTCGTCCGGGTTAGGGAAGGGTTTGGCCGGCCTGGATTTCCTTGTCCCATTGCGCTCTAGTGACTCCTTGTGGCGGGCTGGGCGCCTGCAAGCTGATTTCAGTTGCCAGCTGGACGGTCTTTCCTCCGACACATTGGTGCGGCTGGTTTCCGGGTTAAGGCGAGCAGTGTGTCAAGAAGCAGTGCGGCATGGCAGGGTCGTGTTTCGGAGGACGCACGGCTCTCAACCTTCGCCTCTTCCGAGTCCGTAGGGGAGTTGCAGCGATGGGACAAGACCGTAACTACCAATTTGTACCAGGAAATTGTGGAGAAAAAGGGGTAACAAGTACACACAAAAAACAAATGCATAAATAAATAAACAGGATGGATGGATGTCTCTAGATGGAAAATAAGAAACTGTGTCAGATCTACTTCTCGGTGATCTCTGCTGGGTAAAATCACAGTCTACTACCTCTACCCACCTCTCGGTGATCTCTGCTGGGTAGAATCACTCAGTCTACTGCCTCTACCCACCTCTGGTGATCTCTGCTGGGTAGAATCACCCAGTCTACTACCTCTACCCACCTCTGGTGATCTCTGCTGGGTAGAATCACCCAGTCTACTACCTCTACCCACCTCTGGTGATCTCTGCTGGGTAGAATCACACAGTCTACTACCTCTACCCACCTCTCTGGTGATCTCTGCTGGGTAGAATCACCCAGTCTACTACCTCTACCCACCTCTCTGGTGATCTCTGCTGGGTAGAATCACCCAGTCTACTACCTCTAGCCACCTCTCTGGTGATCTCTGCTGGGTAGAATCACCCAGTCTACTACCTCTACCCACCTCTGGTGATCTCTGCTGGGTAGAATCACCCAGTCTACTACCTCTACCCACCTCTCTGGTGATCTCTGCTGGGTAGAATCACCCAGTCTACTACCTCTACCCACCTCTCTGGTGATCTCTGCTGGGTAGAATCACCCAGTCTACTACCTCTAGCCACCTCTCTGGTGATCTCTGCTGGGTAGAATCACCCAGTCTACTACCTCTACCCACCTCTCTGGTGATCTCTGCTGGGTAGAATCACCCAGTCTACTACCTCTACCCACCTCTCTGGTGATCTCTGCTGGGTAGAATCACCCAGTCTACTACCTCTAGCCACCTCTCTGGTGATCTCTGCTGGGTAGAATCACCCAGTCTACTACCTCTACCCACCTCTCTGGTGATCTCTGCTGGGTAGAATCACCCAGTCTACTACCTCTAGCCACCTCTCTGGTGATCTCTGCTGGGTAGAATCACCCAGTCTACTACCTCTACCCACCTCTCTGGTGATCTCTGCTGGGTAGAATCACCCAGTCTACTACCTCTAGCCACCTCTCTGGTGATCTCTGCTGGGTAGAATCACCCAGTCTACTACCTCTACCCACCTCTCTGGTGATCTCTGCTGGGTAGAATCACCCAGTCTACTACCTCTACCCACCTCTCTGGTGATCTCTGCTGGGTAGAATCACCCAGTCTACTACCTCTAGCCACCTCTCTGGTGATCTCTGCTGGGTAGAATCACCCAGTCTACTACCTCTACCCACCTCTCTGGTGATCTCTGCTGGGTAGAATCACCCAGTCTACTACCTCTAGCCACCTCTCTGGTGATCTCTGCTGGGTAGAATCACCCAGTCTACTACCTCTACCCACCTCTCTGGTGATCTCTGCTGGGAAGAATCACCCAGTTTACTACCTCTACCCACCTCTCTGGTGATCTCTGCTGGGTAGAATCACCCAGTCTACTACCTCTAGCCACCTCTCTGGTGATCTCTGCTGGGTAGAATTGGAGGACAGGCTGATTGGCAGCGTGTTTTACTCTGTAATAATGTTAGGGTCGGGTGAAGTGCTCTGTCATTTAGCTGTCCTCTTCCACACTGCCTTCTAGGAAGTTATCTAATTATAGTTTTTAAATCCATCCGTTGCTTTTTTGTTGCAAAATAGGTTATTTTTACAACTTCCCCCGACATAATGTTTCAGAAAATATTTGTTTTTTGGTGTATTACTGTGTAATCACAATATGGGTACGTCCCAAATTGCATCCTTTCCCCTATATAGTGCACAGTAGTATCCAACAGAGACTAACACAACCAGAGGTTTCCCCTGTAGTGGCTCTCCCTTTAAATAGAATGGAATGTGCTTGTGGAGAGTGTGCGTCTGTATGTCTTTGTGTGTGTGTGTGGGCGGGTGCATGTGTGTGTGTGTGTGTGTGTGTGTGTGTGTGTGTGTGTGTGTATTTTTCCGCCAGAGACTAGCAACACACCCTTGTGTGTAGTGGTTAGCTCCAACCCGCTACAACCCAGTCTGTGGTAATACCATTACAGGTTGATAAGGACAGTGGTGTTCCTGGTCAAACGAATGTTAGTCATTCTGTTGACTAACAGAATTCTGTTGTTCTGGGACAGACTCTACGTCCCAAATGGCACCCTATTCCCTATATAGGGCACTACTTTTGACCAGGGCCCATTAAAAGTAGTGCCCTATATACAGTTGAAGTCGGAAGTTTACATAAACTTAGCTGGGAGTCATTAAAACTCGTTTTTCAACCACTCCACAAATTTCTTGTAAACAAACTATAGTTTTGGCAAGTCGGTTAGGACATCTACTTTGTGCATGACACAAGTAATTTTTCCAACAATTGTTTACAGACAGATTATTTCACTTATAATTCACTGTATCACAATTCCTGTAGGTCAGAAGTTTACATACACTAAGTTGACTGTGCCTTTAAACAGCTTGGAAAATTCCAGAAAATGATGTCATGGCTTTAGAAGCTTCTGATAGGCTAATTGACATCATTTGAGTCAATTGGAGGTGTACCTGTGGATGTATTTCAAGGCCTACCTTCAAACTCAGTGCCTCTTTGCTTGACATAATGGGAAAATTAAAAGAAATCAGCCAAGACCTCAGAAAATAAAATTGTAGACCTCCACAAGTCTGGTTCATCCTTGGGAGCAATTTCCAAATGCCTGAAGGTACCACGTTCATCTGTACAAACAATAGTACGCAAGTATAAACACCATGGGACCACGCAGCCGTCATACCACTCAGGAAGGAGACGCGTTCTGTCTCCTAGAGATGAACGTACTTTGGTGCGAAAAGTGCAAATCAATCCCAGAACAACAGCAAAGGACCTTGTGAAGATGCTGAAGGAAACAGGTACAAAAGTATCTATATCCACAGTAAAACGAGTCCTATATCGACATAACCTGAAAGGCCGCTCAGCAAGGAAGAAACCACTGCTCCAAAACCACCATAAAAAAGCCAGACTACGGTTTGCAACTGCACATGGGGACAAAGATCATACTTTTTGGAGAAATGTCCTCTGGTCTGATGAAACAAAAATAGAACTGTTTGGCCATAATGACCATCGTTTTGTTTGGAGGAAAAAGGGGGAATCTTGCAAGCTGAAGAACACCATCCCAACCGTGAAGCACGGGGGTGGCAGCATCATGTTGTGGGGGTGCTTTGCTGCAGGATGGACTGGTGCACTTCACAAAATAGATGACATCATGAGGATGGGAAATTATGTGGATATATTGAAGCGACATCTCAAGACATCAGTCAGGAAGTAAAAGCTTGGTCGCAAATGGGTCTTCCAAATGGACAATGACCCAAAGCATACTTCCAAAGTTGTGGCAAAATGACTTAAGGACAACAAAGTCAAGGTATTGGAGTGGCCATCACAAAGCCCTAACGTCAATCCCATAGATAATTTGTGGGCAGAACTGAAAAAGCGTGTACGAGCAAGGAGGCCTACAAACCTGACTCAGTTACACCAGCTCTGTCAGGAGGAATGGGCCAAAATTCACCCAACGTATTGTGGGAAGCTTGTGGAAGGCTACCCGAAACATTTCACCCAAGTTTAACAATTTAAAGGCAATGCTACCAAATCCTAATTGAGTGCATGTAAACTTCTGTCCCACTGGGAATGTGATGAAAGAAATAAAAGCTGAAATAAATCATTCTCTCTACTATTATTCTGACATTTCACATTCCTAAATATAGTCATTTACTCGGATTAAATGTCGGGAATTGTGAAAAACTGAGTTTAAATGTATTTGGCTAAGGTGTATGTAAACTTCCGTCTTCAACTGTAGGAAAGCGGGTGTCGTTTGGGCCGTACGTTCTGGAACAGGACCGTCAATATGGCCACTTCTCCATGGCCTCTGTGTGCTCTGTAGTGTAGACTAGGTTGTCCAACCACACTGATCTAGTGTGGGGCCCTGGTCAAAACAAGTGGACTATGTATGGGATAGGTTGTCATTTGGGACACAGTTGTACTTGAACGTATGTTTTATGACGATGCAAAGCTGCGTAAGCCCTCGGCACGCTGACACGCTGAAACGATGTTTTCAGATCTACGTCACCTACTGTCACTATGACTACAGGCGTTGTTCTCAGTGTTCCAGAGGTGTGTTCCGTGTTCCGTGTGTTTGGATAGGACACCGTTTCTGGTTTGGCTTGCGTCACATAGCCTGGAGACTGATAGTACTCCCATCCCATGTAGATGTAATCCAAGACCAGTCAACAATCGTTTGTGTGTGTGTGTGTGTGTGTGTGTGTGTGTGTGTGTTTGCGTCACATAGCCTGGAGACTGATAGTACTCCCATCCCATGTAGATGTAATCCAAGACCAGTCAACAATCGTTTGTGTGTGTGTGTGTGTGTGTGTGTGTGTGTGTGTGTTTGCGTCACATAGCCTGGAGACTGATAGTACTCCCATCCCATGTAGATGTAATCCAAGACCAGTCAACAATCGTGTGTGTGTGTGTGTGTGTGTGTGTGTGTGTGTGTGTGTGTGTGTGTGTGTGTGTGTGTGTGTGTGTGTGTGTGTGTGTGTGTGTGTGTGTGTGTGTGTGTGTGTGTGTGTGTGTGTGTGTGTGTGTGTGTGTCACAGAGAAACTACTGCTGATATCCAACACGACTAGTTAACAGCCCTGCCTACGTCTGACTAGCCCCGACCCTGAGATCTTAATCACGTGACGTACCTCAGAAGTCAAAGCACAGGGACTCTGATGCGATACCGAGATTTCAGACGGCTCCTTTCCACACACTGCAGCCAGACAAGACATTCCAAACATTTCAACAGCCTAGCCGTTCAGACTTATAGTTCTACTATGATGAAAAGCGGAAGGCTGTAGGCCCTATCTCTGTTATCGCGGTCATTAAAGGCCATTAACAGAGATGTTAAAGCGAGGCCCGTGACCAGACAGACAGAGAGGACCCACATTCTTATTATCTTGTTGTGAACGAACATCAGCTAACAGTACAGGCCTAACAACGCTGTAATAACTAGCAACCCCTGGCCTTTTCCCTTGAAACAACAGTAGATCTCAGATAGAGATAGCTAACGGCTTCAACCAGGCCCAACAGTATTTGCGTCCCAAATGGCACCCTATTCCCTAAAGTGCACTACATTTGTATCGTACTGCACCATAGGGAATAAGGGGTGTCGTTTGGGACGCTGCCCATGGCTAATCATGTGCCCGGTCGCTACATGTGTGTTCACTTCAGTTAAGGGTAGTTTAAATGAGGGCCAAAGCGTGACCAGCTGGATTCTGCTTCTGTTTCCAGGGCGACCGTGGTTGCAGCTGCAGCGTTCCTGGATGCCTTTCAGAAAGTGGCTGACCTGGCCACCAACACACGAGGTAGGACCATGTACCCGTCCTGGGGTGAGGGGATGGGGGGGGGGGGGGGGGGAGTGGCTGACCTGGCCACCACCACACGAGGTAGGACCATGTACCCGTCCTGGGGTGAGGGGATGGGGGGGGGGGGGGGGGGAGTGGCTGACCTGGCCACCAACACACGAGGTAGGACCATGTACCCGTCCTGGGGTGAGGGGATGGGGGGGGGAGTGGCTGACCTGGCCACCAACACACGAGGTAGGACCATGTACCCGTCCTGGGGTGAGGGGATGGGGGGGGGGAGTGGCTGACCTGGCCACCAACACACGAGGTAGGACCATGTACCCGTCCTGGGGTGAGGGGATGGGGGGGAGAGGGGGGGAGTGGCTGACCTGGCCACCAACACATGAGGTAGGACCATGTACCCGTCCTGGGGTGAGGGGATGGGGGGTGGGGGGGAGAGGGGAGCCTGTGGGGGTATGAGGTGCAGGAGATCTTCAACATAGGCACTCATACAGCCCCATAGACAATGGGAGCAGAAGAATTAGGAAGTCTGTTCTACTGTTCTGTTGTCCTGTTGTTCTGAACGTCCTGGGATGGAATCCTGTGTGAAGTTGAACATCCTGGCCAAGGTGGATTTACTAGGTTATAGTTAGCCCACTACAACATGGTAATTACTAGACTATAGTTAGCCCACTACAACATGGTAATTATTAGACTATAGTTAGCCCACTACAACATGTGGTAATTAGTAGACTATAGTTAGCCCACTACAACATGTGGTAATTAGTAGACTATAGTTAGCCCACTACAACATGTGGTAATTATTAGACTATAGTTAGCCCACTACAACATGTGGTAATTAGTAGACTATAGTTAGCCCACTACAACATGTGGTCATTATTAGACTATAGTTAGCCCACTACAACATGTGGTCATTATTAGACTATAGTTAGCCCACTACAACATGTGGTAATTAGTAGACTATAGTTAGCCCACTACAACATGTGGTAATTATTAGACTATAGTTAGCCCACTACAACATGTGGTAATTATTAGACTATAGTTAGCCCACTACAACATGTGGTAATTAGTAGACTATAGTTAGCCCACTACAACATGTGGTAATTAGTAGACTATAGTTAGCCCACTACAACATGTGGTAATTATTAGACTATAGTTAGCCCACTACAACATGTGGTAATTATTAGACTATAGTTAGCCCACTACAACATGTGGTAATTATTAGACTATAGTTAGCCCACTACAACATGTGGTAATTATTAGACTATAGTTAGCCCACTACAACATGTGGTAATTATTAGACTGTAGTTAGCCCACTACAACATGTGGTAATTATTAAACTATAGTTAGCCCACTACAACATGTGGTAATTATTAGACTATAGTTAGCCCACAACAACATGTGGTAATTATTAAACTATAGTTAGCCCACTACAACATGTGGTAATTATTAGACTATAGTTAGCCCACTACAACATGTGGTAATTAGTAGACTATAGTTAGCCCACTACAACATGTGGTAATTATTAGACTATAGTTAGCCCACTACAACATGTGGTAATTATTAAACTATAGTTAGCCCACTACAACATGTGGTAATTATTAGACTATAGTTAGCCCACTACAACGTGGTAATTATTAGACTATAGTTAGCCCACTACAACATGTGGTAATTATTAGACTATAGTTAGCCCACTACAACATGTGGTAATTAGTAGACTATAGTTAGCCCACTAGTTGGCTGTGGAATGTTTCAGGTCCTCGTAGTAGAGATGATAGGAAGACTAGTGTTAACCTATCAGCAGCCTACCATACAGTGATTCTTGGCTCCTTGCAGTACTCTGGCTAATGGTTTCTTGAGCAGCCTGCTTGAATTATTTGGACCCAGGTCTGTCTGCTGGTGCAGTGGCGGCCATGTTGTTTTAAGGGGTTGAGCAGGGGTGGGGAATATGAAGGGATCAGGTGGTTGATCCTGTGGGTAGTAAATCCCTCAGGCTGCTGTTTGAAGCCGTGACACCGCCCTCTCTCTGCCCACACGGCCCTCTCCACCCTACACACACACACACACACACACCACATCTGGCATCAGTAGGCTACACTTCCTCATACAGGGAGCTAGTGATGGGGGGGTGAAATCGATACAGCTACAAATCGAGATATACATTTTTACGATACATCGTATCGTTTTGATAATATCACACTATTATTTTTGTGCTAGTTGTCTGTCCCTGCACCAAAACTCCAGTATTTATCCTTCATAGCTAGTTGTCTGTAGCTGCACCAAAACTACAGTATTTATCCTTCATAGCTAGTTGTCTGTCCCTGCACCAAAACTCCAGTATTTATCCTTCATAGCTAGTTGTCTGTAGCTGCACCAAAACTACAGTATTTATCCTTCATAGCTAGTTGTCTGTAGCTGCACCAAAACTACAGTATTTATCCTTCATAGCTAGTTGTCTGTAGCTGCACCAAAACTACAGTATTTATCCTTCATAGCTAGTTGTCTGTAGCTGCACCAAAACTACAGTATTTATCCTTCAGAGCTAGTTGTCTGTAGCTGCACCAAAACTCCAGTATTTATCCTTCATAGCTAGTTGTCTGTAGCTGCACCAAAACTCCAGTATTTATCCTTCATAGCTAGTTGTCTGTAGCTGCACCAAAACCCCAGTATTTATCCTTCATAGCTAGTTGTCTGTAGCTGCACCAAAACTCCAGTATTTATCCTTCATAGCTAGTTGTCTGTAGCTGCACCAAAACTCCAGTATTTATCCTTCATAGCTAGTTGTCTGTAGCTGCACCAAAACTCCAGTATTTATCCTTCATAGCTAGTTCTCCATCTTCTTTTTAAACAGGGAGACTATTTGTTTTCAGCACAGTTATTTCTATGCTGGATGTAGAAAGAGCTGCTGGCTGTATAAAGAGCTGCTGGCTGTATAAAGAGCTGCTGGCTGTATAAAGAGCTGCTGGCTGTATAAAGAGCTGTTGGCTGTATAAAGAGCTGCTGGCTGTATAAAGAGCTGCTGACTGTATAAAGAGCTGCTGGCTGTATAAAGAGCTGTTGGCTGTATAAAGAGCTGCTGACTGTATAAAGAGCTGCTGACTGTATAAAGAGCTGCTGGCTGTATAAAGAGCTGCTGGCTGTATAAAGAGCTGCTGACTGTATAAAGAGCTGCTGGCTGTATAAAGAGCTGCTGGCTGTATAAAGAGCTGCTGGCTGTATAAAGAGCTGCTGACTGTATAACGAGCTGCTGGCTGTATAAAGAGCTGCTGGCTGTATAAAGAGCTGCTGGCTGTATAAAGAGCTGATGGCTGTATAAAGAGCTGCTGACTGTATAAAGAGCTGCTGGCTGTATAAAGAGCTGCTGGCTGTATAAAGAGCTGCTGGCTGTATAAAGAGCTGCTGACTGTATAAAGAGCTGCTGGCTGTATAAAGAGCTGCTGGCTGTATAAAGAGCTGCTGGATGTATAAAGAGCTGCTGGCTGCATAAAGAGCTGCTGACTGTATAAAGAGCTGCTGACTGTATAAAGAGCTGCTGACTGTATAAAGAGGTGCTGGCTGTAGAAAATCCATTCTCATCCTGGCAGGCTGACACTTCCAGCTGTACACAGGGCTATTAATAGGAGCTCAGCGACACACACATTCATCAGGCACCGCAGAAACAGACACATACACACACACACACACACACACACACACAGTCTTTTCCTGTAGCCACTCCGGCTGGTTTAAGGACAGAAGCAGTACTAGAGTTTTATGATGACTGATGATGCAGGAGTATCAGAGCAGAGTAGCCCCAGTCAGAGAGGTAACACTAGGCTATAGTAGTAGAGTCAGAGAGGTAACACTAGGCTATAGTAGTAGAGTCAGAGAGGTAACACTAGGCTATAGTAGTAGAGTCAGAGAGGTAACACTAGGTTATAGTAGTAGAGTCAGAGAGGTAACACTAGGCTATAGTAGTAGAGTCAGAGAGGTAACACTAGGCTATAGTAGTAGAGTCAGAGAGGTAACACTAGGCTATAGTAGTAGAGTCAGAGAGGTAACACTAGGCTATAGTAGTAGAGTCAGAGAGGTAACACTAGGCTATAGTAGTAGAGTCAGAGAGGTAACACTAGGTTATAGTAGTAGAGTCAGAGAGGTAACACTAGGTTATAGTAGTAGAGTCAGAGAGGTAACACTAGGCTATAGTAGTAGAGTCAGAGAGGTTACACTAGGCTATAGTAGTAGAGTCAGAGAGGTTACACTAGGCTATAGTAGTAGAGTCAGAGAGGTAACACTAGGCTATAGTAGTAGAGTCAGAGAGGTAACACTAGGCTATAGTAGTAGAGTCAGAGAGGTAACACTAGGCTATAGTAGTAGAGTCAGAGAGGTAACACTAGGCTATAGTAGTAGAGTCAGAGAGGTTACACTAGGCTATAGTAGTAGAGTCAGAGAGGTTACACTAGGCTATAGTAGTAGAGTCAGAGAGGTAACACTAGGCTATAGTAGTAGAGTCAGAGAGGTAACACTAGGCTATAGTAGTAGAGTCAGAGAAGAAACCTGGTGTTCATTCTTTAAGCTTGGTATAGTACGAGCTGTCTCCATGGCAACTAGCAGTATTTAGGAAGGCAAGGCCTTCCAGGTCTGAGTAGTAGGACATAGACTGTGTGTCCTGTATAACCCCAGTGTAGTTTATCCGTATAAACTCATATAAATATATAGTGTTTAATATGAAATGAGGTTAGATATAGGGTATGTAGGCCTACACCTGTTATCATCTTATCTGGAGAGGTTTAAACTACGGGAAGTAAGGCTATATTGAAAAAAGACATTGTAGTCACCAATAGCGGATCGTTGTCAACATTTTTATTTCCCCAAAAACATAAAGTCGACACAGCTTTCCGACTCAGAGCCTCCTTAAGTAATAAGATTGTCAATTAAACAATCCTCGCAAAGAACAACCGTTTGCATTCAAGTATTACTGTGTTTAATCTGCCAAGGTTTATTGTAGTCACCTTTCATGGACAGAAAGGTAGAGTAACAATCTGGCTTTGCTTGGATCAGTCAGAGGGTTTAACTGAGGACAGGTGTTGTTCTGTTGTGTTCTGTTATCTTCTGTTGTGTTCTGTTCTGTTCTGTTGTGTTCTGTTCTCTTCTGTTGTGTTCTGTTCTCTTCTGTTCTGTTCTCTTCTGTTCTGTTCTCTTCTGTTGTGTTCTCTTCTGTTCTGATCTCTTCTGTTCTGATCTCTTCTGTTCTCTTCTATTCTGTTGTGTTCTATTCTGTTCTCTTCTGTTCTGTTGTGTTCTGTTCTCTTCTGTTGTGTTCTCTTCTGTTCTTTTCTGTTCTCTTCTATTCTGTTGTGTTCTCTTCTGTTCTTTTCTGTTCTCTTCTATTCTGTTGTGTTCTATTCTGTTCTCTTCTGTTCTGTTCTCTTCTGTTGTGTTCTCTTCTATTCTGTTGTGTTCTATTCTGTTCTCTTCTGTTCTGTTCTCTTCTGTTCTGTTCTCTTCTGTTCTGTTGTGTTCTGTTCTGTTCTCTTCTGTTCTGTTCTCTTCTGTTGTGTTCTGTTCTCTGTTCTGTTGTGTTCTGTTCTGTTCTCTTCTGTTCTGTTGTGTTGTGTTCTGTTCTGTTCTCTTCTGTTGTGTTCTGTTCTCTTCTGTTCTGTTCTCTTCTGTTCTGTTCTCTTCTGTTGTGTTCTGTTCTGTTCTGTTGTGTTCTGTTGTGTTCTCTTCTGTTCTGTTGTGTTCTGTTCTGTTCTCTTCTGTTGTGTTCTGTTGTGTTCTCTTCTGTTCTGTTCTCTTCTGTTCTGTTCTCTTCTGTTGTGTTCTGTTCTGTTCTCTTCTGTTGTGTTCTCTTCTGTTCTGTTCAGGCTTACATATAAGTACAAGGGGTTGTTTAGTAGTCTGAAAAAGACATTCAAGTGTAGTTAACTTTTCTCTTGACTGGCTCCTCTTTAAAGGGAGTGTTTATCTCTCTTTACCACTGCAAGGGTTTGTGTTGTTTCCCAATGTAATATTCTAGCTTTTACTCCCACCTTTAGGACTCATGATGTTTTCCAAACCCACACTGTTTTCACAGCTTCATAGCATGAGCAAAGATGAGTCACATCCTGTCAACAGAAAGTTGAAACCCTGAGGAGGTGGACTGTCTAATTGAAACCCTGTCACATGGTAGAAGAGGTGGACTGTCTAGTTGAAACCCTGTCACATGGTAGAGGAGGTGGACTGTCTAATTGAAACCCTGTCACATGGTAGAGGAGGTGTACTGTCTAGTTGAAACCCTGTCACATGGTAGAAGAGGTGGACTGTCTAGTTGAAACCCTGTCACATGGTAGAAGAGGTGGACTGTCTAATTGAAACCCTGTCACATGGTAGAGGAGGTGGACTGTCTAGTTGAAACCCTGTCACATGGTAGAGGAGGTGTACTGTCTAGTTGAAACCCTGTCACATGGTAGAAGAGGTGTACTGTCTAGTTGAAACCCTGTCACATGGTAGAGGAGGTGGACTGTCTAGTTGAAACCCTGTCACATGGTAGAAGAGGTGGACTGTCTAGTTGAAACCCTGTCACATGGTAGAGGAGGTGGACTGTCTAGTTGAAACCCTGTCACATGGTAGAAGAGGTGGACTGTCTAGTTGAAACCCTGTCACATGGTAGAGGAGGTGGACTGTCTAGTTGAAACCCTGTCACATGGTAGAGGAGGTGGACTGTCTAGTTGAAACCCTGTCACATGGTAGAGGAGGTGGACTGTCTAGTTGAAACCCTGACACATGGTAGAGGAGGTGGACTGTCTAGTTGAAACCCTGTCACATGGTAGAGGAGGTGGACTGTCTAGTTGAAACCCTGTCACATGGTAGAGGAGGTGGACTGTCTAGTTGAAACCCTGTCACATGGTAGAGGAGGTGGACTGTCTAGTTGAAACCCTGTCACATGGTAGAAGAGGTGGACTGTCTAGTTGAAACCCTGTCACATGGTAGAAGAGGTGGACTGTCTAGTTGAAACCCTGTCACATGGTAGAGGAGGTGGACTGTCTAGTTGAAACCCTGTCACATGGTAGAGGAGGTGGACTGTCTAGTTGAAACCCTGTCACATGGTAGAGGAGGTGGACTGTCTAGTTGAAACCCTGTCACATGGTAGAGGAGGTGTACTGTCTAGTTGAACCCCTGTCACATGGTAGAAGAGGTGGACTGTCTAGTTGAACCCCTGTCACATGGTAGAAGAGGTGGACTGTCTAGTTGAAACCCTGTCACATGGTAGAGGAGGTGGACTGTCTAGTTGAAACCCTGTCACATGGTAGAAGAGGTGGACTGACTAGTTGAAACCCTGTCACATGGTAGAAGAGGTGGACTGTCTAGTTGAAACCCTGTCACATGGTAGAGGAGGTGTACTGTCTAGTTGAAACCCTGTCACATGGTAGAAGAGGTGGACTGACTAGTTGAAACCCTGTCACATGGTAGAAGAGGTGGACTGACTAGTTGAAACCCTGTCACATGGTAGAGGAGGTGGACTGTCTAGTTGAAACCCTGTCACATGGTAGAGGAGGTGGACTGTCTAGTTGAAACCCTGTCACATGGTAGAGGAGGTGTACTGACTAGTTGAAACCCTGTCACATGGTAGAGGAGGTGGACTGTCTAGTTGAAACCCTGTCACATGGTAGAGGAGGTGTACTGACTAGTTGAAACCCTGTCACATGGTAGAGGAGGTGTACTGTCTAGTTGAAACCCTGTCACATGGTAGAGGAGGTGGACTGTCTAGTTGAAACCCTGTCACATGGTAGAGGAGGTGGACTGTCTAGTTGAAACCCTGTCACATGGTAGAGGAGGTGGACTGTCTAGTTGAAACCCTGTCACATGGTAGAGGAGGTGGACTGTCTAGTTGAAACCCTGTCACATGGTAGAGGAGGTGGACTGTCTAGTTGAAACCCTGTCACATGGTAGAGGAGGTGGACTGACTAGTTGAAACCCTGTCACATGGTAGAGAAGGTGGACTGTCTAGTTGAAACCCTGTCACATGGTAGAGGAGGTGGACTGTCTAGTTGAAACCCTGTCACATGGTAGAGGAGGTGGACTGTCTAGTTGAAACCCTGTCACATGGTAGAAGAGGTGGACTGTCTAGTTGAAACCCTGTCACATGGTAGAGGAGGTGGACTGTCTAGTTGAAACCCTGTCACATGGTAGAGGAGGTGGACTGTCTAGTTGAAACCCTGTCACATGGTAGAGGAGGTGGACTGTCTAGTTGAAACCCTGTCACATGGTAGAGGAGGTGGACTGTATGTCGAGTGAGGAAATATGAGGGCTCTGTGAAGGCAGGAGTGAACTCTTCTGTTTGCTTTGGCCGTGTTACCTGCTGTGTGGGAGTCATCAGACACGCGGTGACGTCACAGTGCAGTTTTAGAATGTCAGAATCCTCTGCTCTTTGTGTTTCCTCACCTTCATCCAGTCACTCACCACCTTGATATCCAGCCAAGGGTTTCCACTCTCTCTTCTGTTCTCCAAGTCCATCAGCCTTTTCAACTCTCCCACTTTACCTTAGTTAGAAGACTTCTGGGCTGTTTCCCTTGAATGAGATGGTTTACAATCAATTTGTTAACTGTTAAATTGGATGTTCACAGATGTGATTAAAGGATGACACTTGTTAACACTTACGTTGTGTAAGTGCCACTCAAAAAAGAGTGGCCTACGTTTTACAGGGAAGACATTTGAAAATATACCTTTGTGTAAGATACTTAACTTTTTGTCATTTTTCTAATAACATTATTTAACTTCAGTTGCTTTTGCCTAATACAGTTGCTAAAGCGGTATTTGATTTTCTTGAATAGTTTTAGTATCTATAAAGTACTCTACTGTACTCTATCCCCTTTAGTATCTATACAATACTCTACTGTACTCTATCCCCTTTAGTATCCATAAAGTACTCTACTGTACTATATCCCCTTTAGTATATATAACGTACTCTACTGTACTCTATCCCTTTTAGTATCCATAAAGTACTCTACTGTACTCTATCCCCTTTAGTATCCATAAAGTACTATCCTGTACTCTATCCCCTTTAGTATCTATAAAATACTATACTGTACTCTATCCCCTTTAGTGTATATAACGTACTCTACTGTACTCTATCCCCTTTAGTATCTATAAAGTACTCGACTGTACTCTATCCCCTTTTTAGTATCTATAAAGTACTCTACTGAACTTGATCCCCTTTAGTATCTATAAAGTACTCTATTGAACTCTATCCCCTTTAGTATCCATAAAGTACTCTACTGTACTCTATCCCCTTTAGTATCTATAAAGTACTCTACTGTACTCTATCCCCTTTAGTATCTATAAAGTACTCTACTGAACTTGATCCCCTTTAGTATCTATAAAGTACTCTACTGTACTCTATCCCCTTTAGTATCTATAAAGTACTCTACTGTACTCTATCCCCTTTAGTATCCATAAGGTACTCTACTGTACTCTATCCCCTTTAGTATCTATAAAGTACTCTACTGTACTCTATCCCCTTTAGTATCCATAAAGTACTCTACTGTACTCTATCCCCTTTAGTATCTATAAAGTACTGTACTGAACTCTATCCCCTTTAGTATCTATAAAGTACTCTACTGTACTCTATCCCCTTTTAGTATCTATAAAGTACTCTACTGAACTTGATCCCCTTTCTCGAAGAGAAAACAAACAGAAGCCTCCAGGGAATATGGACAGAGCAGAGAGCACATCTCCTGGAGATCATGGAGAGAGGCATGCTGGAAAATAATCCCTCCTCTCGGTAGGGTTCTGAGGCTGATCCCTCCTCTCATTAGGGTTCTGAGGCTGATCCCTCCTCTCATTGGGGTTCTGAGGCTGATCCCTCCTCTCATTAGGGTTCTGAGAGGCTGATCCCTCCTCTCGGTAGGGTTCTGAGGCTGATCCCTCCTCTCATTAGGGTTCTGAGAGGCTGATGCCTCCTCTTGGTAGGGTTCTGAGAGGCTGATCTCTCCACTCGGTAGGGTTCTGAGAGGCTGATCCCTCCTCTGGGTAGGGTTCTGAGAGGCTGATCCCTCCTCTGGGTAGGGTTCTGAGAGGCTGATCCCTCCTCTGGGTAGGGTTCTGAGAGGCTGATCCCTCCTCTCGGTAGGGTTCTGAGGCTGATCTCTCCCCTGGGTAGGGTTCTGAGAGGCTGATCCCTCCTCTCGGTAGGGTTCTGAGGCTGATCTCTCCCCTGGGTAGGGTTCTGAGAGGCTGATCTCTCCCCTGGGTAGGGTTCTGAGGCTGATCTCTCCTCTCGGTAGGGTTCTGAGAGGCTGATCCCTCCTCTCGGTAGGGTTCTGAGGCTGATCCCTCCTCTTGGTAGGGTTCTGAGAGGCTGATCCCTCCTCTTGGTAGGGTTCTGAGAGGCTGATCCCTCCTCTCGGTAGGATTCTGAGAAGCTGATCCATTTTTCCATGAAGAGATAGAGCTAGCGATTGCTGCTCTCTCAGATCATATTTTCCCTGACTATAGAATGGTTGCCTGTAGGAGGCTCAATAGACTGCAGGCTGTATAAATGGCTGCCTCTGACTGTTTTATGTGTCATTCCATTGTATGTGAATCCAGAGCTTCAGAGCATTGAGGCTACTGTACTGTACTAAACGATAACAGTGAGGCCTTTGTGAGCGTGCCCAGTTCAGTCTATTCACTCCTCCCTTAATGCCAATTGAGGGAGTTCATCTGGCTGTGGTGGCCTGGGCCGGCCCGACTAGCAGGACAGCCTGTCCGGGCCTGGGCCTGGGCCGGCCCGACTAGCAGGACAGCCTGTCCGGGCCTGGGCCGGCCCGACTAGCAGGACAGGGATAAAGTCATGGGCTTTGAAGTGGAGAGAGAGGCAGAGAAAGAGGGAGACAGAGAGATAGGAGACAGAGAGGGAGACATAGAGAGAGAGAGAGGCAGAGAAAGAGGGAGACATAGAGAGAGAGAGGCAGAGAGGGAGACATAGAGAGGGGGTGGGAGAGAAAGAGAGAGAGGGAGGACAGAGCGAGAGAGAGGGGGGGGCAGTAGGGGAGAGGGATGGGGGGGCACTAGGAGGCAGAGTTTAGATGGGCCGAGGCAGCGGCCCGTTAGAACATGCAGCCCTTAATGATGCCATCGGCCCTGGTCCATCCCCTGCCAGCTATCCACCCAGCCAGCCTTCACTAGCACTCTGATCCAGCCAGCTAGCTCTGTAATGTAGTCTGAGGCCAGGGCTCTGGGGATAGAGGAACAAGGCTGAGGCCAGGCCAGGGCTCTGGGGATAGAGGAACGAGGCTGAGGCCAGGCCAGGGCTCTGGGGAGAGAGGAACGAGGCTGAGGCCAGGCCAGGTCTCCGAGGAGAGAGGAACGAGGCCGCTGCAGCATACCACAGCTGCTGCTTACCACACCCTGAAGCCGTGATAGTTTGGCAGCCCTGCCACATCCGTCGAGCGTCAGAGCCGTTGTAGTAGGATTCCATCTTAGTCCTTTATTGACGCTTTCTCTGTTTGATGGCTCGTCAGAGGTCGTAGCGGGATTTCTTAGAGTGTCCGGATTAATATCCCGCTCCTTGAAAGCGGCAGCTCTAGCCTTTAGCTCAGTACGGATGTCGCCTGTAATCCATTGCTTCTGGTTGGGATAGGTACAGACGGTCAATGTGGGGACGACGTTGTCGATGAACTTATTAATGAAGCCGGTATCTGATGTGGTGAACTCCTCAATGTTATCGGATGAGTCCCGGAACATATTCCAGTCTGTGCTAGCGAAACAGTCCTGTAGCTTAGCAGCCGCTTCATCTGACCACTTCTGTATTGGTACTTCCTGTTTTGAGTTTTTGCTTGTAAGCAGGAATCAGGAGGTTAGCGTTCGGGTCAGATTTGCCAAATGGAGGGTGAAGAAGAGCGTTGTCTGCGCCTGTGTGGCGTGAAGGTGAGCTAGAGTTTGGTCGCCTCTAGTTGCACAGGGGAAATTCTGCTAAAAGTGAGGTAAAACGGATTTCATTTTCCTGCATTAAAATCACCTGCCATGAAAAAGAGACACACTCCTCCCCGTCTCGCCTTACTGTCTGGTCTTGACGATGCATATTGTATATCCATGTCCTTGTTAAGGCACAACTCGGAGAAACGTAGGATATTACAGTTTTTCAGGTCTCGTTGACAGAATAATCTGGAACGAAGCTCAACGAAACACAAGGTGGTTCTACATGCTCGCCGGCGTAGTTTAGTCATGACGCTGCCTCGCTTGCCCCGCCTCTTTCGAGTCCCGGGGATCAGGGTCTGGTCCCGCTTCCTCTTTCAAGTCCCGGGGGTCAGGGCCTGGTCCCGCTTCCTCTTTCGAGTCCCGGGGATCAGGGCCTGGTCCAGCTTCCTCTTTCGAGTCCCGGGGATCAGGGCCTGGTCCCGCTTCCTCTTTCGAGTCCCTGGGATCAGGGCCTGGTCCCGCTTCCTATTTCCAGTCCCGGGGATTAGGGCCTGGTCCCGCTTCCTCTTTCGAGTCCCGGGGATCAGAGCCTGGTCCCGCTTCCTCTTTCGAGTCCCGGGGATCAGGGCCTGGTCCAGGGATCAGGGCCTGGTCCCGCTTTCTCTTTCGAGTCCCGGGGATCAGGGCCTGGTCCAGGGATCAGAGCCTGGTCCCGCTTCCTCTTTCGAGTCCCAGGGATCAGGGCCTGGTCCCGCTTCCTCTTTCCAGTCCCGGGGATTAGGGCCTGGTCCCGCTTCCTCTTTCGAGTCCCAGGGATCAGGGCCTGGTCCCGCTTTCTCTTTCGAGTCCCGGGGATCAGGGCCTGGTCCAGGGATCAGGGCCTGGTCCCGCTTTCTCTTTCGAGTCCCAGGGATCAGGGCATGGTCCTGCTTCCTCTTTCGAGTCCAGGGATCAGGGCCTGGTCCAGGGGGAAGCAGAATGTCCTGAGCTGCCGACTCGTTGAAGTAGAAGTCTTCATCCAGATGGTTAGTGATGACTGTTCTGATGTCCAGGAGATGTTTTCAGTCAGAGCAAATGATGCCTGAGACATTATGTACAAACATCTGCTGCTGACAATGAAACACAGCAGAACACTACGATTTACTGTCATAATGTCTCTTGACAAGTCCTCCCACCCATTCAATTTAGTTCAATTCCCTTTATTAGCCTGTAATTTCACAGATTATTTTAATTAGTTCAGTTCAATTCACTTTATTAGCCTGTAATTTGATAGATTATCTTAAGTAGTTCAGTTCAATTCGCTTTATTAGCCTGTAATTTGATAGATTATCTTAATTAGTTCAGTTCCCTTTATTATCTTTCTAATCCTTAATGTTGTTGTCGTGAAATACTCCCCTCCCCTGTGTGTTGGTTGACAAGGGGCCATGCAGAGCCCGAGACAGATAACCATGTTGTACTGTGTGTTGGTTGACAAGGGGCCATGCAGAGCCCGACACAGATAACCATGTTGTACTGTGTGTTGGTTGACAAGGGGCCATGCAGAGCCCGACACAGATAACCATGTTATACTGTGTGTTGGTTGACAAGGGGCCATGCAGAGCCCGAGACAGATAACCATGTTGTACTGTGTGTTGGTTGACAAGGGGCCATGCAGAGCCCGAGACAGATAACCATGTTGTACTGTGTGTTGGTTGACAAGGGGCCATGCAGAGCCCGACACAGATAACCATGTTGTACTGTGTGTTGGTTGACAAGGGGCCATGCAGAGCCCGACACAGATAACCATGTTGTACTGTGTGTTGGTTGACAAGGGGCCATGCAGAGCCCGAGACAGATAACCATGTTGGACTGTGTGTTGGTTGACAAGGGGCCATGCAGAGCCCGACACAGATAACCATGTTGTACTGTGTGTTGGTTGACAAGGGGCCATGCAGAGCCCGACACAGATAACCATGTTGTACTGTGTGTTGGTTGACAAGGGGCCATGCAGAGCCCGACACAGATAACCATGTTATACTGTGTGTTGGTTGACAAGGGGCCATGCAGAGCCCGAGACAGATAACCATGTTGTACTGTGTGTTGGTTGACAAGGGGCCATGCAGAGCCCGAGACAGATAACCATGTTGTACTGTGTGTTGGTTGACAAGGGGCCATGCAGAGCCCGAGACAGATAACCATGTTGTACTGTGTGTTGGTTGACAAGGGGCCATGCAGAGCCCGAGACAGATACCTGTGAGATTATCAGGGTGCCTCTGTCAGCACTCAGTAGCTCTGTATGAGTCTGGACACGTCTGTCTCTCTCAGACCTGCCTGCTGCTGTTACATATCTCACTGGCTGGTTGACTGGCTCCATGTCTGGATGGTTGGTTGACTGGTTGGATGGATGGCTGGTTGACTGGTTGGATGGATGGATGGATGGCTGACTGGTTGGATGGATGGATGGATGGCTGACTGGTTGGATGGGTGGCTGGTTGACTGGTTTACTGGTTGGATGGATGGACAGATGGATGGATGGCTGATTGGTTGGATGGATGGCTGGTTGACTGGTAGGATGGATGGATGGCTGACTGGTTGAATGGATGGATGGATGGCTGCCTGGCTGGATGGATGGCTGACTGGTTTACTGGTTGGATGGATGGCTGGCTGCTGGACTGTTAAGATAGATGGCTAGCTAAGTGACGGGCTGGCTGGCTGGCTGACTGGCTGGTTGGATGGCTGGTTAGCTAAGTGACTGGCTGACTGGCTGGTTGGATGACTGGCTAGCTAAGTGACTGGCTGGCTGGCTGGCTGGTTGGATGACTGGCTAGCTAAGTGATTGGCTGGCTGGCTGGCTGGTTGGATGACTGGCTAGCTAAGTGACTGGCTGGCTGGCCGACTGGCCGACTGGCTGACTGGAGTAACCTGCATCTTTCCACCCCGTCTCTGAAAATGATCCAACAGTATTTGTGAATCTGCTGATAGGGAGGTTATTGTGTTTTATAACGTGATTCAGCTGCTCCTCCCCTCTCACCTCAGATGTATTTAACCTACTACACTCTCTTTGCTTTGCATAGCTATTTGCCTTTTCACTTTATCTTTGTAACTGAAATACATTGCAATGTAAATTCCAGTCTTCAGTTTACGATCGCAGATACTGGCCTAGCTAACGTGAAATGTGTTTCATCTCGTGTTAAAGGCCCAGTGCAGTCAAACACGTGATTTTTCCTGTGTTTTATATATATTTACACACTATGGGAGAGGCAGGTAGCCTAGTGGTTAGAGGGGGGAGGCAGGTAGCCTAGTGGTTAGAACGTTGGGCCAGTAACCAAAAGGTTGCTAGATCGAATCCCCGAGCTGACAAGGTAAAAATCTGTCGTTCTGCCCCTGAACAAGGCAGTTAACCCACTGTTCCTAGGCCATCATTGTAAATAAGAATTTGTTCTTAACTGACTTGCCAAGTTAAATAAAGGTAAAATACAATAAAATAAAAACATTCAGTTGAGATGAGTCTGAGTGACTGATGGAGGAAGAATGATTCAGGGAGAGAGGAGGAGGAGGACTGTACTGGTCTGAAGTATCAAGTGACATGCTTACTGTAAACAAGATTAGACAGCCTGAACGGAGCCTCTGTCTTGCCATTGCACTAATTCACTTCAACTGTTATTAGCAACTCATAACACAGGAGACGAAATCTGAACTGCAAGACAAAAATAAAACACCAGCGATTGACTGTGTTGTTATCTACTGAAATGTGTTTTTGTTTGACAAATCTGTTGCCTTTTCACCAAAGAAATACAGTATATTTTATTGGGAATTTCAAAGGGAGAAAGATCTGAAGTTTAAAGAGAAGTTTATGAATGGCAATAAGCGTTTATCGTGACCTTCAGTTTCAGTTGGGACGAACACCAGCCACTGTTGTGTAACTTCGGTACACATGTTTTTGGCTCCGTTAAACAGTTTGTACAAACATTCAAGTCTGACCAGAGATCACATAGGGGTGTCGTACCTGTTGCCAAATAATGAATTGAACATATATTGTTTAGAATGTGAGAGTAGGGTGATTCCCCTAGTGGGTCTGGACATAGCAGGTTAGGAGCATTAGCATAGCAGGTTAGGAGCATTAGCATAGCAGGTTAGGAGCATTAACATAGCAGGTTAGGAGCATTAACATAGCAGGTTAGGAGCATTAACATAGCAGGTTAGGAGCATTAACATAGCAGGTTAGGAGCATTGACATAGCAGGTTAGGAGCATTAACATAGCAGGTTAGGAGCATTAACATAGCAGGTTAGGAGCATTAACATAGCAGGTTAGGAGCATTAACATAGCAGGTTAGGAGCATTAACATAGCAGGTTAGGAGCATTAACATAGCAGGTTAGGAGCATTAGCATAGCAGGTTAGGAGCATTAGCATAGCAGGTTAGGAGCATTAACATAGCAGGTTAGGAGCATTAACATAGCAGGTTAGGAGCATTGACATAGCAGGTTAGGAGCATTAACATAGCAGGTTAGGAGCATTAACATAGCAGGTTAGGAGCATTAACATAGCAGGTTAGGAGCATTAACATAGCAGGTTAGGAGCATTAACATAGCAGGTTAGGAGCATTAACATAGCAGGTTAGGAGCATTAACATAGCAGGTTAGGAGCATTAACATAGCAGGTTAGGAGCATTAACATAGCAGGTTAGGAGCATTAACATAGCAGGTTAGGAGCATTAACATAGCAGGTTAGGAGCATTAACATAGCAGGTTAGGAGCATTAACATAGCAGGTTAGGAGCATTAACATAGCAGGTTAGGAGCATTAACATAGCAGGTTAGGAGCATTAACATAGCAGGTTAGGAGCATTAACATAGCAGGTTAGGAGCATTGACATAGCAGGTTAGGAGCATTAACATAGCAGGTTAGGAGCATTAACATAGCAGGTTAGGAGCATTAACATAGCAGGTTAGGAGCATTGACATAGCAGGTTAGGAGCATTAACATAGCAGGTTAGGAGCATTAACATAGCAGGTTAGGGGCATTAACATAGCAGGTTAGGAGCATTAACATAGCAGGTTAGGAGCATTAACATAGCAGGTTAGGAGCATTAACATAGCAGGTTAGGAGCATTGACATAGCAGGTTAGGAGCATTAACATAGCAGGTTAGGAGCATTAACATAGCAGGTTAGGAGCATTAACATAGCAGGTTAGGAGCATTAACATAGCAGGTTAGGAGCATTAACATAGCAAGCTAGGAGCATTAACATAGCAGGTTAGGAGCATTAACATAGCAGGTTAGGAGCATTAACATAGCAGGTTAGGAGCATTAACATAGCAGGTTAGGAGCATTAACATAGCAGGTTAGGAGCATTAACATAGCAGGTTAGGAGCATTGACATAGCAGGTTAGGAGCATTAACATAGCAGGCTAGGAGCATTAACATAGCAGGTTAGGAGCATTAACATAGCAGGTTAGGAGCATTAACATAGCAGGTTAGGAGCATTAACATAGCAGGTTAGGAGCATTAACATAGCAGGCTAGGAGCATTAACATAGCAGGTTAGGAGCATTAACATAGCAGGTTAGGAGCATTAACATAGCAGGTTAGGAGCATTAACATAGCAGGTTAGGAGCATTAACATAGCAGGTTAGGAGCATTAACATAGCAGGTTAGGAGCATTAACATAGCAGGTTAGGAGCATTAACATAGCAGGTTAGGAGCATTAACATAGCAGGTTAGGAGCATTGACATAGCAGGTTAGGAGCATTGACATAGCAGGTTAAGAGCATTGACATAGCAGGTTAGGAGCATTGACATAGCAGGTTAGGAGCATTGACATAGCAGGTTAGGAGCATTAACATAGCAGGTTAGGAGCATTAACATAGCAGGTTAGGAGCATTAACATAGCAGGTTAGGAGCATTGACATAGCAGGTTAGGAGCATTAACATAGCAGGTTAGGAGCATTAGCATAGCAGGTTAGGAGCATTAACATAGCAGGTTAGGAGCATTAACATAGCAGGTTAGGAGCATTAACATAGCAGGTTAGGAGCATTAACATAGCAGGTTAGGAGCATTAACATAGCAGGTTAGGAGCATTGACATAGCAGGTTAGGAGCATTAACATAGCAGGTTAGGAGCATTAACATAGCAGGTTAGGAGCATTAACATAGCAGGTTAGGAGCATTGACATAGCAGGTTAGGAGCATTAACATAGCAGGTTAGGAGCATTAGCATAGCAGGTTAGGAGCATTAACATAGCAGGTTAGGAGCATTAACATAGCAGGTTAGGAGCATTAACATAGCAGGTTAGGAGCATTGACATAGCAGGTTAGGAGCATTGACATAGCAGGTTAGGAGCATTGACGTAGCAGGTTAGGAGCATTAACGTAGCAGGTTAGGAGCATTGACATAGCAGGTTAGGAGCATTGACATAGCAGGTTAGGAGCATTGACATAGCAGGTTAAGAGCATTGACATAGCAGGTTAGGAGCATTGACATAGCAGGTTAGGAGCATTGACATAGCAGGTTAGGAGCATTG
>NC_092089.1:17020683-17037940 GCF_045679555.1 Salvelinus alpinus | reverse complement strand
ACCCCTCAGTAAATACGCAGGTCTACATAATGACCTGTGTGAGTTTAAAAGAACCATGTTGTACTGTGTGTTGGTTGACAAGGGGCCATGCAGAGCCCGGGACAGATAACCATGTTGTACTGTGTGTTGGTTGACAAGGGGCCATGCAGAGCCCGAGACAGATAACCATGTTGTACTGTGTGTTGGTTGACAAGGGGCCATGCAGAGCCCGGGACAGATAACCATGTTGTACTGTGTGTTGGTTGACAAGGGGCCATGCAGAGCCCGACACAGATAACCATGTTGTACTGTGTGTTGGTTGACAAGGGGCCATGCAGAGCCCGAGACAGATACCCATGTTGTACTGTGTGTTGGTTGACAAGGGGCCATGCAGAGCCCGGGACAGATAACCATGTTGTACTGTGTGTTGGTTGACAAGGGGCCATGCAGAGCCCGGGACAGATAACCATGTTGTACTGTGTGTTGGTTGACAAGGGGCCATGCAGAGCCCGAGACAGATAACCATGTTGTACTGTGTGTTGGTTGACAAGGGGCCATGCAGAGCCCGAGACAGATACCTGTGAGATTATCAGGGTGCCTCTGTCAGCACTCAGTAGCTCTGTATGAGTCTGGACACGTCTGTCTCTCTCAGACCTGCCTGCTGCTGTTACATATCTCACTGGCTGGTTGACTGGCTCCATGTCTGGATGGTTGGTTGACTGGGTGGATGGATGGCTGGTTGACTGGTTGGATGGATGGATGGATGGCTGACTGGTTGGATGGATGGATAGATGGCTGACTGGTTGGATGGGTGGCTGGTTGACTGGTTACTGGTTGGATGGATGTCTAGCTTATTGACTGGTTGGATGGATGGACAGATGGATGGATGGCTGACTGGTTGGATGGATGGCTGGTTGACTGGTAGGATGGATGTCTAGCTGATTGACTGGTTGGATGGATGGACAGATGGATGGATGGCTGACTGGTTGGATGGATGGCTGACAGGTTTACTGGTTGGATAGATGGCTGGCTGGTTGACTGTTAAGATAGATGGCTAGTTAAGTGACTGGCTGACTGGCTGGTTGGATGGCTGGTTAGCTAAGTGACTGGCTGACTGGCTGGTTGGATGACTGGCTAGCTAAGTGACTGGCTGGCTGGCTGGCTGGCTGGTCGACTGGCCGACTGGCTGACTGGAGTAACCTGCATCTTTCCACCCCGTCTCTGAAAATGATCCAACAGTATTTGTGAATCTGCTGATGTGGAGGTTATTGTGTTTTATAATATGATTCAGCTGCTGCTCCTCTCTCACCTCAGATGTATTTAACCTACTACACTCTCTTTGCTTTGCATAGCTATTTGCCTTTTCACTTTATCTTTGTAACTGAAATACATTGCAATGTAAATTCCAGTCTTCAGTTTACGATCGCAGCTACTGGCCTAGCTAACGTGAAATGTGTTTAATCTTGTGTTAAAGGCCCAGTGCAGTCAAACACGTGATTTTTCCTGTGTTTTATATATATTTACACACTATGGGGGGAGGCAGGTAGCCTAGTGTTTAGAGGGGGGAGGCAGGTAGCTGACATTGTAAAAATCTGTCGTTCTGCCCCTGAACAAGGCAGTTAACCCACTGTTCCTAGGCCGTCATTGAAAATAAGAATTTGTTCTTAACTGACTTATCTAGTTAAATAAAGGTGAAATACAATAAAATAAAAACATTCAGTTGAGATGAGTCTGAGTGACTGATGGAGGAAGAATGATTCAGGGAGAGAGGAGGAGGAGGAGGAGGACTGTACTGGTCTGAAGTATCAAGTGACATGCTTACTGTAAACAAGATTAGACAGCCTGAACGGAGCCTCTGTCTTGCCATTGCACTAATTCACTTCAACTGTTATTAGCAACTCATAACACAGGAGACGAAATCTGAACTGCAAGACAAAAATAAAACACCAGCGATTGACTGTGTTGTTATCTACTGAAATGTGTTTTTGTTTGACAAATCTGTTGCCTTTTCACCAAAGAAATACAAGTATATTATATTGGGTATTTCAAAGGGAGAAAGATCTGAAGTTTAAAGAGAAGTTTATGAATGGCAATAAGCGTTTATCGTGACCTTCAGTTTCAGTTGGGACGAACACCAGCCACTGTTGTGTAACTTCGGTACACATGTTTTTGGCTCCGTTAAACAGTTTGTACAAACATTCAAGTCTGACCAGAGATCAGATAGGGGTGTCGTACCTGTTGCCAAATAATGAATTGAACATATATTGTTTAGAATGTGAGAGTAGGGTGATTCCCCTAGTGGGTCTGGACATAGCAGGTTAGGAGCATTAGCATAGCAGGCTAGGAGCATTAACATAGCAGGTTAGGAGCATTAACATAGCAGGTTAGGAGCATTGACATAGCAGGTTAGGAGCATTAGCATAGCAGGTTAGGAGCATTGACATAGCAGGTTAGGAGCATTAACATAGCAGGCTAGGAGCATTAACATAGCAGGTTAGGAGCATTAACATAGCAGGTTAGGAGCATTAACATAGCAGGTTAGGAGCATTAACATAGCAGGTTAGGAGCATTAGCATAGCAGGTTAGGAGCATTGACATAGCAGGTTAGGAGCATTAACATAGCAGGTTAGGAGCATTAGCATAGCAGGTTAGGAGCATTGACATAGCAGGCTAGGAGCATTAGCATAGCAGGTTAGGAGCATTAACATAGCAGGTTAGGAGCATTAACATAGCAGGTTATGAGCATTAGCATAGCAGGTTAGGAGCATTAACATAGCAGGTTAGGAGCATTAACATAGTAGGTTAGGAGCATTAACATAGCAGGTTAGGAGCATTAGCATAGCAGGTTAGGAGCATTAACATAGCAGGTTAGGAGCATTAGCATAGCAGGTTAGGAGCATTGACATAGCAGGCTAGGAGCATTAGCATAGCAGGTTAGGAGCATTAACATAGCAGGTTAGGAGCATTGACATAGCAGGCTAGGAGCATTAGCATAGCAGGTTAGGAGCATTAACATAGCAGGTTAGGAGCATTAACATAGCAGGTTAGGAGCATTAACATAGCAGGTTAGGAGCATTGACATAGTTGGTTAGGAGCATTAGCATAGCAGGTTAGGAGCATTGACATAGCAGGTTAGGAGCATTGACATAGCAGGCTAGGAGCATTAGCATAGCAGGTTAGGAGCATTAACATAGCAGGTTAGGAGCATTAGCATAGCAGGTTAGGAGCATTAGCATAGCAGGTTAGGAGCATTAACATAGCAGGTTAGGAGCATTGACATAGCAGGTTAGGAGCATTGACATAGCAGGTTAGGAGCATTGACATAGCAGGTTAGGAGCATTGACATAGCAGGTTAGGAGCATTGACATAGCAGGTTAGGAGCATTAACATAGCAGGTTAGGAGCATTAACATAGCAGGTTAGGAGCATTAACATAGCAGGTTAGGAGCATTAACATAGCAGGTTAGGAGCATTGACATAGCAGGTTAGGAGCATTGACATAGCAGGTTAGGAGCATTGACATAGCAGGTTAGGAGCATTAACATAGCAGGTTAGGAGCATTAACATAGCAGGCTAGGAGCATTAGCATAGCAGGTTAGGAGCATTAACATAGCAGGTTAGGAGCATTAACATAGCAGGTTAGGAGCATTAACATAGCAGGTTAGGAGCATTAGCATAGCAGGTTAGGAGCATTAGCATAGCAGGTTAGGAGCATTGACATAGCAGGTTAGGAGCATTAACATAGCAGGTTAGGAGCATTAACATAGCAGGTTAGGAGCATTAACATAGCAGGTTAGGAGCATTAACATAGCAGGTTAGGAGCATTAAAAGGAACATTCTCTAAAGTTGTAGGACTGTTTGTTGTTAGCTGGAGGGGGGGGGTCATGGACAAGCAGTATCATTCTCACTCAGTCCCAGTCCACCTGGTAAGGGAAGACTGCAAGGCGCCAGGCTCAATCAGTCTACTGTATGTACATGAGATTCATCATTACAGAGACTGTGTCTGTTTTTAGCCATGTCAGCCAGTCCGTGGTGGCTGAGTGACTGTGAAACAGGACGTTGGTTCGTGTGTATGACTACATTCTCCAGCTAGTTGTCTAGGCTGAACAGGAGCGTGCACTGTTGGAAGGCCCGGACGCTCTGGCTAGCTCCGTCAACTCTCCAATGAGTGACTGTGAAACAGGCCGTTGGTTCGTGTGTCTGACGACATTGTCCAGCTAGTTGTCTAGGCTGAACAGGAGCGTGCACTGTTGGAAGGCCCGGACGCTCCGGCTAGCTCCGTCAACTCTCCAATGCTTGTGCTTTTCCTGGTCTATTTTCATCGGGCCAGTCAGTCCGTCATGGAGGAAGGAAGTCTGCTGGAAGGTTGGAGGCCTCGGTGCTGGTGACAGATAAATCTTTGTCCTACAGTTCTAGAAAGCATCAGAAAAACAACCAGCAATACAAGTCTTTTTTGTCAGAGAAGGGAAACAAAGAACATTGTCAAATGTTTGCCCTTGATAAAATGCTAGAAAAATGAATCAATGGCTTTTAAAGAAGAGCAAACTTTACTGTTGTCTTTAATATCTCTCCTTTATGAATCGGTTTATAAATGTTTCTGTGTTGCTTTCCACTGTAATCAAGCTGATAGAGAATGGCCTCCACCCTAGAAAAAGTAGCCTTCAATCTTCTCTTATCAGACAACTGGCTAACACTGATCACACAGTTCTTCTGGTAGCTTCCTAGTTTATCCTTATCTGACCTAGACTGGCACCACAGACAGGAAGCCAGCCTCACAGCGGACCTCGACTGGCTCCACAGACAGGAAGCCAGCCTCACAGCGGACCTCGACTGGCACCACAGACAGGAAGCCAGCCTCACAGCGGACCTCGACTGGCTCCACAGACAGGAAGCCAGCCTCACAGCGGACCTCGACTGGCACCACAGACAGGAAGCCAGCCTCACAGCGGACCTCGACTGGCACCACAGACAGGAAGCCAGCCTCACAGCGGACCTCGACTGGCACCACAGACAGGAAGCCAGCCTCACAGCTGACCTCGACTGGCTCCACAGACAGGAAGCCAGCCTCACAGCGGACCTCGACTGGCACCACAGACAGGAAGCCAGCCTCACAGCGGACCTCGACTGGCTCCACAGACAGGAAGCCAGCCTCACAGCGGACCTCGACTGGCACCACAGACAGGAAGCCAGCCTCACAGCGGACCTCGACTGGCACCACAGACAGGAAGCCAGCCTCACAGCGGACCTCGACTGGCACCACAGACAGGAAGCCAGCCTCACAGCGGACCTCGACTGGCTCCACAGACAGGAAGCCAGCCTCACAGCGGACCTCGACTGGCACCACAGACAGGAAGCCAGCCTTACAGCGGACCTCGACTGGCTCCACAGACAGGAAGCCAGCCTCACAGCGGACCTCGACTGGCTCCACAGACAGGAAGCCAGCCTCACAGCGGACCTCGACTGGCTCCACAGACAGGAAGCCAGCCTCACAGCGGACCTCGACTGGCACCACAGACAGGAAGCCAGCCTCACAGCGGACCTCGACTGGCTCCACAGACAGGAAGCCAGCCTCACAGCGGACCTCGACTGGCACCACAGACAGGAAGCCAGCCTCACAGCGGACCTCGACTAGCTCCACAGACAGGAAGCCAGCCTCACAGCGGACCTCGACTAGCACCACAGACAGGAAGCCAGCCTCACAGCGGACCTTGACTAGCTCCACAGACAGGAAGCCAGCCTCACAGCGGACCTCGATTGGCACCACAGACAGGAAGCCAGTCTCACAGTTGAAGGCAAAACAAGTCCAAGTCTCAGGGAAATGGAATCAGATTTGACCTGCGAGTGGCAGCAGTTCACTCAGAAGCGTCTAGTCTGCCGGAAAGCCACAAGAAGAACAAGGGCAATTGTTTCAGATTTCACCGCAAGTTTCTGGAACTGTGTTTCTTTGTTCTTTCTTTATGCCGTAGTCAGGAACCTCCCCGTACTTCTAAAAGTGTTCTTAGATCAACCAGGGGTTCCCAAGAGTTCATGGTACACATGGACCGTAGACCAGTTCATGGTACACATGGACCGTAGACCAATTCTGAAATTGTAATGAGGCGACCAATGGCCCGTTAGTGAACCTTGAAGCCTGAAGAACTTATTTCATTGCAGGCATTTTCTAAACATTTTTAACAACTGACTAGTTGGTGTGAATGAAGCTAATCACCTTGTTTTCATTAAGCAGGCGAGACGGCTGTACCTTTCTCCCTGACCTCTCCACCACAGTCACCCGGTGTGCGTTCCAAATGGCCCCCTTATTCCCTATACGGTGGACTACTTTTAACCAGAGCCCTATGGAGCCTGGTCAAATGTAGTGCACTATAAAGGGACTAATGTGCCATTTGGGAGGCAGTCACAGTGTGTTCTCCATGCATCTGTTTGTAGTTATTGGAAAGCGTTTTCCCGCCTCGAGGATCTGACTTCTCTGAAAGAGACGTTTATTGAGTCTAACAGTTGACGGTAACATCTCATTTCGCAGCATCATTACTTGCTGCACTGTGTACTGCCAATACTTCCACTGTTGTTGTTAAGCTTGTTTTGGTTTGGTATTGGAACCAAGTGCATCTCAGTTCTTTAGGAACAGCCCTTAGGCTAGTAACATCTGAGGTGAGCTTTTCTCAGTCCCAAATCTACAGCTAGGACAACTCCTATCTAAGGACAGAAACAAGATCATCTACTCTGTGTCTTGACAAGATGATCTACTCTGTCTTGACAAGATGATCTACTTTCTGTCTTGACAAGATGATCTACTGTCTTGACAAGATGATCTACTCTGTCTTGACAAGATGATCTACTCTCTGTCTTGACAAGATGATCTACTCTGTCTTGACAAGATGATCTACTCTGTCTTGACAAGATGATCTACTCTGTCTTGACAAGATGATCTACTTTCTGTCTTGACAAGATGATCTACTTTCTGTCTTGACAAGATGATCTACTGTCTTGACAAGATGATCTACTCTCTGTCTTGACAAGATGGTCTACTCTCTGTCTTGACAAGATGATCTACTCTCTGTCTTGACAAGATGATCTACTCTCTGTCTTGACAAGATGATCTACTCTCTGTCTTGACAAGATGATCTACTCTCTGTCTGGACAAGATGATCAGAGACAGAGGGTCTGCAATAGAAATAAACACTAGCAGGTAGAGGCCAGGACACCCAGGGTAGAGGCCAGGACACCCAGGGTAGAGGCCAGGACACCCAGGGTAGAGGCCAGGACACCCAGGGTAGAGGTCAGGGTGAGGACCATTGGAAATCATTTAACTGGTCCATGCTCCACACATTCACATGGATAGGGGAGGCTCTGTCCTCACCACCCTGCCCTGCCCTGCCCTGCCCTGCCCTGGTTCTCTCAATGAGGCTTCTGTTCATCTGTTCCCTATTGGAAACCCCAGGCCAGTGGGACCAGCAATTAACAGTTTAATAGGCCGAACATACACAAAGGAGAACCAGGCCGATTTACGACAAGGCAAGCCCCAATCTCTCGCTTTCTATCTATCTCTCTCTCTTTCTGTCTCTCTCTTTCTGTCTCTCCTCTCTCTCTCTCTCTCTCTCTCTCTCTCTCTCTCTCTCTCTCTCTCTCTCTCTCTCTCTCTCTCTCTCTCTCTCTCTCTCTCTCTCTCTCTCTCTCTGTCTCTCTCTCTCTGTCTCTCTCTCTCTGTCTCTCTCTCTCTGTCTCTCTCTCTCTGTCTCTGTCTCTCTCTCTCTCTCTCTCTCTCTTTCTCTCTCTCCTCTCTCTCTCTCTCTCTCTCTCTCTCTCTCTCTCTCTCTCTAGGATGTATTAGATATTATCTTACACCACTTGGTAGATTTAGTGGTGAAGCAGCAGAGCATTCAGTTTTCTGCATTATAATATATTTACATAGAAATACCCAGGAATATATTTCAGAACTTATCAGGGCCTTTTGATATGTCAACATCTGTCTGTATTTCTTCAACTAGTTCTTTAAAACCCTTTCATTTGCATGTCTAGAAAGCCTCCCAAATGATACCGTGTCGTGATCACAAGGGCAGTCCTATGTTTTCTTTTAAACTTGTTTTGGTTCAAACATTAGATGTGGATGGACTTGACTCTTGTGGACTTTACTCTTGTGGCTGCAGCGCCAGCAATTCATGTTGCATGAATAACAATGATATCACAATTCAAAGCACTCTTATTTATTTAAAATGTATTTAAAAATTATTTAAAATGTGTGTCACGTGACATACTGTAGCTTGTGTTCAGTCGTCTGTAGCTTGTGTTCTGTCGTACTGTAGCTTGTGTTCTGACGTACTGTAGCTTGTGTTCTGTCATACTGTAGCTTGTGTTCTGTCGTACTGTAGCTTGTGTTCTGTCGTACTGTAGCTTGTGTTCTGACAGTACTGTAGCTTGTGTTCTGTCGTACTGTAGCTTGTGTTCTGACGGTACTGTAGCTTGTGTTCTGTCGTACTGTAGCTTGTGTTCTGTCGTACTGTAGCTTGTGTTCTGTCGTACTGTAGCTTGTGTTCTGACAGTACTGTAGCTTGTGTTCTGTCGTACTGTAGCTTGTGTTCTGTCGTACTGTAGCTTGTGTTCTGTCGTACTGTAGCTTGTGTTCTGTCGTACTGTAGCTTGTGTTCTGTCGTACTGTAGCTTGTGTTCTGACAGTACTGTAGCTTGTGTTCTGTCGTACTGTAGCTTGTGTTCTGTCGTACTGTAGCTTGTGTTCTGTCGTACTGTAGCTTGTGTTCTGTCGTACTGTAGCTTGTGTTCTGTCGTACTGTAGCTTGTGTTCTGACGGTACTGTAGCTTGTGTTCTGTCGTACTGTAGCTTGTGTTCTGACGGTACTGTAGCTTGTGTTCTGACGGTACTGTAGCTTGTGTTCTGTCGTACTGTAGCTTGTGTTCAGTCGTACTGTAGCTTGTGTTCTGTCGTACTGTATCTTGTGTTCTGACGTACTGTAGCTTGTGTTCTGTCATACTGTAGCTTGTGTTCTGTCGTACTGTAGCTTGTGTTCTGTCGTACTGTAGCTTGTGTTCTGTCGTACTGTAGCTTGTGTTCTGTCGTACTGTAGCTTGTGTTCTGACAGTACTGTAGCTTGTGTTCTGTCGTACTGTAGCTTGTGTTCTGTCGTACTGTAGCTTGTGTTCTGTCGTACTGTAGCTTGTGTTCTGTCGTACTGTAGCTTGTGTTCTGACGGTACTGTAGCTTGTGTTCTGTCGTACTGTAGCTTGTGTTCTGTCGTACTGTAGCTTGTGTTCTGGCGTACTGTAGCTTGTGTTCTGTCGTACTGTAGCTTGTGTTCTGACGGTACTGTAGCTTGTGTTCTGACGGTACTGTAGCTTGTGTTCTGACGGTACTGTAGCTTGTGTTCTGTCGTACTGTAGCTTGTGTTCTGTCGTACTGTAGCTTGTGTTCTGTCGTACTGTAGCTTGTGTTCTGTCGTACTGTAGCTTGTGTTCTGTCGTACTGTAGCTTGTGTTCTGACGGTACTGTAGCTTGTGTTCTGACGGTACTGTAGCTTGTGTTCTGTCGTACTGTAGCTTGTGTTCTGTCGTACTGTAGCTTGTGTTCTGACAGTACTGTAGCTTGTGTTCTGTCGTACTGTAGCTTGTGTTCTGTCGTACTGTAGCTTGTGTTCTGTCGTACTGTAGCTTGTGTTCTGTCGTACTGTAGCTTGTGTTCTGTCGTACTGTAGCTTGTGTTCTGTCGTACTGTAGCTTGTGTTCTGACAGTACTGTAGCTTGTGTTCTGTCGTACTGTAGCTTGTGTTCTGTCGTACTGTAGCTTGTGTTCTGTCGTACTGTAGCTTGTGTTCTGTCGTACTGTAGCTTGTGTTCTGTCGTACTGTAGCTTGTGTTCTGTCGTACTGTAGCTTGTGTTCTGTCGTACTGTAGCTTGTGTTCTGACGGTACTGTAGCTTGTGTTCTGTCGTACTGTAGCTTGTGTTCTGTCGTACTGTAGCTTGTGTTCTGTCGTACTGTAGCTTGTGTTCTGTCGTACTGTAGCTTGTGTTCTGACGGTACTGTAGCTTGTGTTCTGTCGTACTGTAGCTTGTGTTCTGTCGTACTGTAGCTTGTGTTCTGTCGTACTGTAGCTTGTGTTCTGTCGTACTGTAGCTTGTGTTCTGACGGTACTGTAGCTTGTGTTCTGACGGTACTGTAGCTTGTGTTCTGACGGTACTGTAGCTTGTGTTCTGTCGTACTGTAGCTTGTGTTCTGTCGTACTGTAGCTTGTGTTCTGTCGTACTGTAGCTTGTGTTCTGTCGTACTGTAGCTTGTGTTCTGTCGTACTGTAGCTTGTGTTCTGACGGTACTGTAGCTTGTGTTCTGACGGTACTGTAGCTTGTGTTCTGTCATACTGTAGCTTGTGTTCAGTCGCACTGTAGCTTGTGTTCTGTATTTGATGGGCTGTTTATAGTTCATAGTAAGGCTGTTTATAGTTCATAGTAAGGCTGTTTATAGTTCATAGTAAGGCTGTTTATAGTTCATAGTAAGGCTGTTTATAGTTCATAGTAAGGCTGTTTATAGTTCATAGTAAGGCTGTTTATAGTTCATAGTAAGGCTGTTTGTAGTTCACAGATATTGTAGACATTGCCAATGATGCAATGCTTCTCTTGGACATTGCCAGCTATTTTTCCCATTAGGCCTGTTACTTTTCTGAATAGATATTTTCTCTGTTCTAACAGGTGTTTTCCTTTGACTCTGACCTTCTAACAGGTGTTATGTAATAGGTGCAGTCTTTTCTCTCAAGGTGGCCTCGCCTTGTGTGCTTTAGCTGGTCGCAGTTCTGGCAACGCCAAGTGTTTGCACAGCAGGCTAGCCACACAACCAGGACTGGCTGTTGTCTCTAATCTACAGAACTCTCTGTGCAGGTTACACTCTCAAGGACAGGGCACGGAAAATGGATAAAAGAGAGAGGAGAGAGAGAGAGACACAGATAGAGGAGAGAGGGAGAGAGAGAGAGGAGGGGAGTGTCAGGTCTTTGAGAGAGGTGGTTGCTTGGAAACACATTTCTCCCCCCTGCAGTCACAAGGAGGCCTCATCTGTCTGCTTCCCCCCTGCAGTCACAAGGAGGCCTCATCTGTCTGCTTCCCCCCTGCAGTCACAAGGAGGCCTCATCTGTCTGCTTCCCCCCTGCAGTCACAAGGAGGCCTCATCTGTCTGCTTCCCCCCTGCAGTCACAAGGAGGCCTCATCTGTCTGCTTCCCCCCCTGCAGTCACAAGGAGGCCTCATCTGTCTGCTTCCCCCCTGCAGTCACAAGGAGGCCTCATCTGTCTGCTTCCCCCCTGCAGTCACAAGGAGGCCTCATCTGTCTGCTTCCCCCCTGCAGTCACAAGGAGGCCTCATCTGTCTGCTTCCCCCCTGCAGTCACAAGGAGGCCTCATCTGTCTGCTTCCCCCCTGCAGTCACAAGGAGGCCTCATCTGTCTGCTTCCCCCCTGCAGTCACAAGGAGGCCTCATCTGTCTGCCTGTCTGTCTGGGGCCTTCAGGGTGTTACCGTTCAATATTAACTTTAGTGATCCTGCATTTCCAGTTTAGCCTGAAACTTTTCTTGCACGGTTTATTGAGAAGTTGAAGCTTGTTTCAGCCTGTCAGACAGACTTCGTGTGGTCTTCTGTGGTCTCACTGACTCTCGTCTCCGTAAGCTGTCATGAATGGATGGTTAGCTGTGAGGAGGTAATGGCTCCTCTGACATAATCAGTTGTTGTGAATGTGACTGAGGAAGCTTAAAGTAACAGTAACAGACCAGTGACAGGCCTGTCAACCCTGACTCCACTCTGACTCTAACAGTAACAGACCAGTGACAGGCCTGTCAACCCTGACTCCACTCTGTCTCTAACAGTAACAGACCAGTGACAGGCCTGTCAACCCTGACTCCACTCTGACTCTAACAGTAACAGACCAGTGACAGGCCTGTCAACCCTGACTCCACTCTGTCTCTAACAGTAACAGACCAGTGACAGGCCTGTCAACCCTGACTCCACTCTGTCTCTAACAGTAACAGACCAGTGACAGGCCTGTCAACCCTGACTCCACTCTGTCTCTAACAGTAACAGACCAGTGACAGGCCTGTCAACCCTGACTCCACTCTGTCTCTAACAGTAACAGACCAGTGACAGGCCTGTCAACCCTGACTCCACTCTGACTCTAACAGTAACAGACCAGTGACAGGCCTGTCAACCCTGACTCCACTCTGTCTCTAACAGTAACAGACCAGTGACAGGCCTGTCAACCCTGACTCCACTCTGTCTCTAACAGTAACAGACCAGTGACAGGCCTGTCAATACTGGTACATCACTGTCTCTAACAGTAACAGACCAGTGACAGGCCTGTCAATACTGGTACATCACTGTCTCTAACAGTAACAGACCAGTGAAAGGCCTGTCAACCCTGACTCCACTCTGTCTCTAACAGTAACAGACCAGTGACAGGCCTGTCAACCCTGACTCCACTCTGTCTCTAACAGTAACAGACCAGTGACAGGCCTGTCAACCCTGACTCCACTCTGTCTCTAACAGTAACAGACCAGTGACAGGCCTGTCAATACTGGTACGTCTCTGTCTGTAATGACGGTAGTAAAGTGTGATAACAGCTTCTGAACCTGTTCCCGGGACGATGAGGAGGGGGAAACGAGAACATTTAGGACACACACACACACACACACACACACACACACACACACACACACACACACACACACACACACACACACACACACACACACACACACACACACACACACACACACACACACACACACACACACACCCTGGTTCCGCAGTGTGTTGTGGTGCAGAACAGAGAGGTTTGTTTGTGGGAAGGCCTGTCAAGATAATGTCAGAGAGGACTGAGGACTGACAAGTGGAGACGTGTTTGGTTGCGTGGGACGGGAGCTGGACTTGCTGTTGGCCAAGACAAGTCAGACAATTCTCCTGGAAATGTGTTTGCCTGGACCCAAAATGGCACCCTATTCCCTATGTAGTGCACTAACTTTGACCAAAAGTAGTGCACTATAAAGGGAATAGAGTGCCATTTGGGACTGGGACATGTTGTTGGCTATGGGATTGATTTTACAACACAGATTTCGCCCCCCTTCTCTTCCAGTGTTTTTATTGGCCAGATATGCTTTCTACTTCCACCCCCCACATTGTCAACACCCCCCACGTTGTCAACAACCCCCACGTTGTCAACACCCCCCACGGTGTCAACAATGTTTTCTACTAAACAGACAGGTTGTCCCCAAATGTCTGTTAAACTGGAAAGTAACCCGTCCTGACACAGTATTAGGCTATAGGCTGTTCTATGTTGCTCCTGCTGTAATCCAGGCATTGTGTATTTGGGACGATCCACTTGGAGCTGGGCCATATGGACAAACTATTTGGCGGTATTTTGATGTTTTTTGAATAATTAAAAGTTACAGATATGCTTGATGAGTGGTGCCTGTCCCCAGGGTGGTACCAGAAACATTCTGACTGGTTTTAATGGGTCATTCTCTCTTCTGATTGGCTTTCTACTGTCCAATCAAACTTCAACCCCCAAAAATAATTTTCAGCATTTTCATACATTTCTGCATTTCCTTCACTCTTTTGTTATCGTTTCCCCACTGCCACCACATTTTGTTTTGTCTTTATATGCCTCTATTTTGTGAAGAAAAAAAATACATTTTTATTTTTATCAGAATAATTATTCTCCTCTATAACCAGGAATTTTCAATAGATTCAATGGCAGTTCTTACTTTCTCCACAAGGGGGCACTGTGCCGATTAATCTACGGTGCTTTAGGTACCAGCACAGCCTCACAGGCAAGATTCATGGCAAAAAACTACACTTGCTAGCGCTGCCTCACAGGCACTATTCATGGCAAAAACAAGTACACAAAGCTCCTGCTAGCAAATTAGCAGTTTCTAACTGTTATCATTTTCTTACTACAGTTCAGAGTTCAGTCATTTAGCAGACGCTCTGATCCAGAGCCACTTACAGGAGCCATTAGGGTCAAGTGCCTTGCTCAAGGGCACATCGACAGATTTTTCACCTAGTCAGTTCGGGGATTTGAACCAATGACCTCTCGGTAACTTGCCCAACACTCTTAACCACTAGGCTACCTGCAGCCCAGACTGGTAGTAAGAACGAACGATTGTCATAATTGATCCAGTTGAATCACTCCGTTGATGCATTTATATCACATTGAACAAACCGTCATGTGAGGTAAAGTAAAAACCCAAAACAGCGCAGGTATCAACACCGGTATATATGGCTGAATATAGTTTACCGGCCAAACTCCTACTTGGAGCAATGTGTTTATATTTTCCTTTTGGTGTCTTCTTAGATAAGAACAAACATTAGTTTAGTATCGGACGTTCTCCGAATAGAACATTTCACAGCAGTGTCTCCTGTCTGCACTGACTGAGAATAGATTATTGATCAAGAGCTGTCTGAAAGGCACGGTTGATTAGATTACTGTAACATCAGGCTTTTCTCTGGATCAAAAAGGGGCATTTTAAAGAACATGTTAGAGGCCCCCATCCTGGAGGTGTAGAGAACATTTTAGAGGCCCCCATCCTGGAGGTGTAGAGAACATTTTAGAGGCCCCATCCTGGAGGTGTAGAGAACATTTTAGAGGCCCCCATCCTGGCGCTGTAGAGAACATTTTAGAGGCCCCCATCCTGGAGGTGTAGAGAACATTTTAGAGGCCCCATCCTGGAGGTGTAGAGAACATTTTAGAGGCCCCCATCCTGGAGGTGTAGAGAACATTTTAGAGGCCCCCATCCTGGAGGTGTAGAGAACATTTTAGAGGCCCCCATCCTGGTGCTGTAGAGAACATTTTAGAGGCCCCCATCCTGGCGGTGTAGAGAACATTTTAGAGGCCCCCATCCTGGCGGTGTAGAGAACATTTTAGAGGCCCCCATCCTGGCGGTGTAGAGAACATTTTAGAGGCCCCCATCCTGGCGGTGTAGAGAACATTTTAGAGGACCCCATCCTGGCGGTGTAGAGAACATTTTAGAGGCCCCCATCCTGGCGGTGTAGAGAACATTTTAGAGGCCCCCATCCTGGAGGTGTAGAGAACATTTTAGAGGACCCCATCCTGGTGGTGTAGAGAACATTTTAGAGGCCCCCATCCTGGCGGTGTAGAGAACATTTTAGAGGTGTTTTCATTTTTAGGCCAATTTCCTGCAATTCTACACATTTCTCCATTGAGCTGAGAGAAAATGTTGTTGTTTTAAAGCTAGATTCCTGCATTTTTATACATTTTGCAAATGGCTAATGCTGTGTTCTTTTGCTCAAACATAATAACAAAATCAACACGGTTAAATTCATTGTTTTTGGAATTTTCAATTCTCCCTGACTGTCTATCTTTTATTTTGGTGATTGTTAGTTCTCAAATATGTTTTTTAAATAAATAGCTCCGTTATATTTTCTACACACTTTATATCTTGTTTTAGTTGTTTAAGTTTACACTGAAAAGGTTTTTCCATCCTGAAAATGTATTTCCCCCCAAAAAAGCTTAGGCGGCCCGCCCAAGGATTTCAATGGCAGAAAAATCCCTGAACATGAAGCCATTCCAATATGTGACCAGCATCATAATTCCATTTCCTGTGTAGTTTTATCCTCCTCTATCCAGAGGTGCGAAAGTGAAATTGTGTGTGTGTGTGTGTGTGTGTGTGTGTGTGTGTGTGTGTGTGTGTGTGTGTGTGTGTGTGTGTGTGTGTGTGTGTGTGTGTGTGTGTGTGTGTGTGTGTGTGTGTGTGTGTGTGTGTGTGTGTGTGTGTGTGTGTGTGTGTGTGTGTGTGTGTGTGTGTGTGTGTGTTAGAGCGAAGGTAAGGCTTAATGCCACAGCTTGGCTGCACTTGAAACACCGGCAGACCAGTTGACTTCCTGGGTTGGGGTTATCTGTGGTGATCTAATCTGTTGACGTCCCTCATGCCTTGAGGACCAGACGGGTTACCGGTAACGCTTGTTTATCTGGTTTACGGTAGACCTACTCCACAAACATTATCTGAACCAGGGCTCCTGATCCACTAACACAGACAGATGAGGCCTGTTATCTGGGCTGGTTGGTCACCTTGGGGACAGGGCCCCTGATCCACTAACACAGACAGATGAGGCCTGTTATCTGGGCTGGTTGGTCACCTTGGGGACAGGGCTCCTGATCCACTAACACAGACAGATGAGGCCTGTTATCTGGGCTGGTTGGTCACCTTGGGGACCAGGGCTCCTGATCCACTAACACAGACAGATGAGGCCTGTTATCTGGGCTGGTTGACCACCTTGGAGACAGGGCTCCTGATCCACTAACACAGACAGATGAGGCCTGTTATCTGGGCTGGTTGGCCACCTTGGGGACCAGGGCTCCTGATCCACTAACACAGACAGATGAGGTCTGTTATCTGGGCTGGTTGACCACCTTGGAGACAGGGCTCCTGATCCACTAACACAGACAGATGAGGCCTGTTATCTGGGCTGGTTGGCCACCTTGGGGACCAGGGCTCCTGATCCACTAACACAGACAGATGAGGTCTGTTATCTGGGCTGGTTGGTCACCTTGGGGACCAGGGCTCCTGATCCACTAACACAGACAGATGAGGTCTGTTATCTGGGCTGGTTGACCACCTTGGAGACAGGGCTCCTGATCCACTAACACAGACAGATGAGGCCTGTTATCTGGGCTGGTTGGCCACCTTGGGGACCAGGGCTCCTGATCCACTAACACAGACAGATGAGGTCTGTTATCTGGGCTGGTTGGCCACCTTGGGGACCAGGGCTCCTGATCCACTAACACAGACAGATGAGGCCTGTTATCTGGGCTGGTTGGTCACCTTGGGGACCAGGGCTCCTGATCCACTAACACAGACAGATGAGGCCTGTTATCTGGGCTGGTTGGTCTTTCTTGAGCCAGGAAAGAAGCAGTCAGTCAGCTGAGTCGAGGGGATAGAGAGGGAGGGAGAGAGAGAAAGAGAGAGAGATCTAGGTCTAGTGGAGGGAGAGAGAAGTGGAGAGGCCACGCTGGCTCTAACTACAGACAGGGTGAACTAATACAATACTGCAGCCCACTTTGTGAAAGGGTCTTTGGTGTCTCACTGTGTGAAAACATTGGGGTTCTTTGCTCTAGTTGTGAAGAATAAAGACATTACTAGTATCCAGTATGTCACTAAGTATACTCTCTCTCTCTCTCTCTCTCTCTCTCTCTCTCTCTCTCTCTCTCTCTCTCTCTCTCTCTCTCTCTCTCTCTCTCTCTCTCTCTCTCTCTCTCTCTCTCTCTCTTTGTCTCTCTCTTT
>NC_092089.1:17005683-17018183 GCF_045679555.1 Salvelinus alpinus | reverse complement strand
TCAGTCAGGACTGTACGTGGTTCTGATACCACTACCCTGACATGTATGGAATGGACAGTAGTTGTTATCTCAGGTGATATGGGTCAGTCAGGACTGTACGTGGTTCTGATACCACTACCCTGACATGTATGGAATGGACAGTAGTTGTTATCTCAGGTGATATGGGTCAGTCAGGACTGTACGTGGTTCTGATACCACTACCCTGACATGTATGGAATGGACAGTAGTTGTTATCTCAGGTGATATGGGTCAGTCAGGACTGTACGTGGTTCTGATACCACTACCCTGACATGTATGGAATGGACAGTAGTTGTTATCTCAGGTGATATGGGTCAGTCAGGACTGTACGTGGTTCTGATACCACTACCCTGACATGTATGGAATGGACAGTAGTTGTTATCTCAGGTGATATGGGTCAGTCAGGACTGTACGTGGTTCTGATACCACTACCCTGACATGTATGGAATGGACAGTAGTTGTTATCTCAGGTGATATGGGTCAGTCAGGACTGTACGTGGTTCTGATACCACTACCCTGACATGTATGGAATGGACAGTAGTTGTTATCTCAGGTGATATGCGTCAGTCAGGACTGTACGTGGTTCTGATACCACTACCCTGACATGTATGGAATGGACAGTAGTTGTTATCTCAGGTGATATGGGTCAGTCAGGACTGTACGTGGTTCTGATACCACTACCCTGACATGTATGGAATGGACAGTAGTTGTTATCTCAGGTGATATGGGTCAGTCAGGACTGTACGTGGTTCTGATTCCACTACCCTGACATGTATGGAATGGACAGTAGTTGTTATCTCAGGTGATATGGGTCAGTCAGGACTGTACGTGGTTCTGATACCACTACCCTGACATGTATGGAATGGACAGTAGTTGTTATCTCAGGTGATATGCGTCAGTCAGGACTGTACGTGGTTCTGATACCACTACCCTGACATGTATGGAATGGACAGTAGGTGTTATCTCAGGTGATATGGGTCAGTCAGGACTGTACGTGGTTCTGATACCACTACCCTGACATGTATGGAATGGACAGTAGTTGTTATCTCAGGTGATATGGGTCAGTCAGGACTGTACGTGGTTCTGATACCACTACCCTGACATGTATGGAATGTGGAGATAAGCGTGGTTAAATGCTGATTTATTTATTTGTAGGTAGTTAGACATCAAGATTTTACTGCCCTTGAAATGTAGTTTAGACCTCCACTTCTCCTGATTCCTGTCTTAACGAATCCTCCATGTATATAGGCCTTCATTTTAATAGATTTTTTTTATTTAAACTTTATTTGACTAGGCAAGTCAGTTAAGAACAAATTATTATTTACAATGACGGCCTACCCCAGCCAAGCCCTAACCCGGACAACGCTGGGCCAATTGTGCGCCGCCCTATAGGACTCCCAATCACGGGCCGGATGTGGTACAGCCTGGATTTGAACTAGGGGCTGTAGTGATGCCTCTTGCACTGAGATGCAGTGTCTTAGACCGCTGCACCACTCTGTGAGCCCTAATGGTTCCAGGTCCAGTCCAATAAAGGTTCATTCTCAACAGGCTCTACGTGTTTTGCCTGAAGTCCAGAGTCAATGTGATTCAAACTGTCACTTCTAGCCCGTCTGGACAGCTTTGAATCAACAGAGGAAGAATGATGAGCTGATCGTATTATAAAACTCCCAGAATGTACTGGGGGGGGGGGGGGTTGAAATGTCTGTATTTCCAACCCCTGGATTGGTCGATGTGATAATTGGACTATCTTCCACACGGTTGACAGTACAGGTGTGGGGTAGTACATCTGCCAATCAAGTCAATGGGTGAAATTACGTCAGTCTGGAGGAAAGAAATCCTCTCTCTGACCTACATATTATTCCCCCCCCCCTCGTCTCAAATGATGGCAGCATCTGTATCCGGGCAGAATTCATACATTTATCTCTCTGTGTGTGTGTGCTGCAGTGAAGGCAAGACCGTCAATGAGGATTGTCCCCCATTCATATTAATGCTTAGCCATCATCATCATCATCATCCTCATCATATCAAACACGGCTGTTTTGTGTGATAGTCATTAAGGTGTTGCTGTCAGCCTTGTAGCTCGGTGCTGTTGCTGCTGTCAGCCTTGTAGCTCGGTGCGGTTGCTGCTGTCAGCCTTGTAGCTCGGTGCAGGTGCTGCTGTCAGCCTTGTAGCTCGGTGCAGGTGTTGCTGTCAGCCTTGTAGCTCGGCGCAGGTGTTGCTTTCAGCCTTGTAGCTCGGTGCGGTTGGACTAATTTTCAGTCCCGTAACATTACTTAAGAATAAGAGTAGCAGCCTTGACATTGAAGAGCCCTAGAGAGGGGAAGCTGTCTGCCCTGCAGTAAGTAGCAGCCTTGACATTGAAGAGCCCTAGAGACAGGAAGCTGTCTGCCCTGCAGTAAGTAGCAGCCTTGACGTTGAAGAGCCCTAGAGAGAGGAAGCTGTCTGCCCTGCAGTAAGTAGCAGCCTTGACGTTGAAGAGCCCTAGAGAGAGGAAGCTGTCTGTCCTGCAGTAAGTAGCAGCCTTGACATTGAAGAGTCCTAGAGAGAGGAAGCTGTCTGCCCTGCAGTAAGTAGCAGCCTTGACATTGAAGAGCCCTAGAGAGAGGAAGCTGTCTGCCCTGCAGTAAGTAGCAGCCTTGACATTGAAGAGCCCTAGAGACAGGAAGCTGTCTGCCCTGCAGTAAGTAGCAGCCTTGACGTTGAAGAGCCCTAGAGAGAGGAAGCTGTCTGCCCTGCAGTAAGTAGCAGCCTTGACATTGAAGAGCCCTAGAGAGGGGAAGCTGTCTGCCCTGCAGTAAGTAGCAGCCTTGACATTGAAGAGCCCTAGAGAGGGGAAGCTGTCTGTCCTGCAGTAAGTAGCAGCCTTGACATTGAAGAGTCCTAGAGAGAGGAAGCTGTCTGCCCTGCAGTAAGTAGCAGCCTTGACGTTGAAGAGCCCTAGAGAGAGGAAGCTGTCTGCCCTGCAGTAAGTAGCAGCCTTGACATTGAAGAGCCCTAGAGAGAGGAAGCTGTCTGCCCTGCAGTAAGTAGCAGCCTTGACATTGAAGAGCCCTAGAGAGGGGAAGCTGTCTGCCCTGCAGTAAGTAGCAGCCTTGACATTGAAGAGCCCTAGAGACAGGAAGCTGTCTGCCCTGCAGTAAGTAGCAGCCTTGACGTTGAAGAGCCCTAGAGAGTGGAAGCTGTCTGCCCTGCAGTAAGTAGCAGCCTTGACGTTGAAGAGCCCTAGAGACAGGAAGCTGTCTGCCCTGCAGTAAGTAGCAGCCTTGACATTGAAGAGCCCTAGAGAGAGGAAGCTGTCTGCCCTGCAGTAAGTAGCAGCCTTGACGTTGAAGAGCCCTAGAGAGAGGAAGCTGTCTGCCCTGCAGTAAGTAGCAGCCTTGACATTGAAGAGCCCTAGAGAGGGGAAGCTGTCTGCCCTGCAGTAAGTAGCAGCCTTGACATTGAAGAGCCCTAGAGAGGGGAAGCTGTCTGCCCTGCAGTAAGTAGCAGCCTTGACATTGAAGAGCCCTAGAGAGGGGAAGCTTTCTGCCCTGCAGTAAGTAGCAGCCCAACGCTTTACCTACATAACATGTGATGATGTGTCTACGCCTCCGTTTATGTGGAAACAGACAGTTGACTGTTCTCAATACGTCATAGCCATGTTAAATGTGTGAAATCAGTAGGGAAATGACTAGTGTACTATATGAGAAGGAAGGTGCTGTTCAGGACGTCATGTGACAGAGGCTGCCTGTCTGTCTCCTGACGTCATGTGACAGAGGCTGCCTGTCTGTCTCCTGACGTCATGTGACAGAGGCTGCCTGTCTCTGTCCTGACGTCATGTGACAGAGGCTGCCTGTCTGTCTCCTGACGTCATGTGACAGAGGCTGCCTGTCTGTCTCCTGACGTCATGTGACAGAGGCTGCCTGTCTGTCTCCTGACGTCATGTGACAGAGGCTGCCTGTCTGTCTCCTGACGTCATGTGACAGAGGCTGCCTGTCTGTCTCCTGATCTGATGGATGCTGCAGACCTGTTCAGTCAGTGTGATCAGTATTCAGCAGCACCACTACAGTGGCAGGCACACTAACACAGATAAAGCTGTTGACCCTCCACTTCTCTGGTCTGTCAGATGATACTGAAGCACAGAGCCTTCTAGTGCTGCTACTTCTGATGCTGTTTAGTCAGTGTGGTCAGTATTCAGGGACACTAACACAGATATGGTACTACTACTACTACTACTACTACTGGTACTACTACTACTACTACTACTACTACTACTGGTACTACTACTACTACTGGTACTACTGATGCTGTTTAGTCAGTGTGGTCCGTATTCAGGGACACTAACACAGATATGGTACTACTACTACTACTACTACTACTACTACTACTACTACTACTACTACTACTACTACTACTACTAGTACTAGTACTAGTACTAGTACTACTAGTACTACTAGTACTACTTCTGATGCTGTTTAGTCAGTGTGGTCAGTATTCAGGGACACTAACACAGATATGGTACTACTACTACTACTTCTGATGCTGTTTAGTCAGTGTGGTCAGTATTCAGGGACACTAACACAGATATGGTACTACTACTACTACTACTACTACTACTACTTCTGATGCTGTTTAGTCAGTGTGATCTGTATTCAGGGACACTAACACAGATATGGTACTACTACTACTATGTGTAGTAGTGTGGCTCAGTTGGTAGAGCATGGCGCTTGCAACGCCAGGGTTGTGGGTTCATTCCCCACGGGGGGACCAGGATGAATATGTATGAACTTTCCAATTTGTAAGTCGCTCTGGATAAGAGCGTCTGCTAAATGACTTAAATGTAAATGTACTACTACTACTACTACTGGTACTACTACTACTACTACTACTACTGGTACTACTACTACTACTACTACTACTACTGGAACCATAACATCCAGATTTACTGTCTGGTCTGACCAGGGAATTGACCGACTGACTGGGATGTGGCTTAGTTATAACATTCATTACAACAGTCTTTAACTGAAATGTATTACAGTATAATCCGTGTTTCAGCGGCGAGGTATTACTGCCTATGGCGTAATCCGTTGTCAGTCTCTCACGAAACACAGACAGACCCCTGTAAAAGTCAATCCAATCCCTTACTAAATGAAGCTGTCACCATTTTCCCTTTTTCAGACCTTCCTGTCATGGCTGAAAGCCTATGTAGGGGATATGGTGTCGTTTAGGACGCACACTCAGTGTTTTCATAAACTCGGGTACTCCTCTGTTTCTACAGAGCCAGTAGAAAGCTCTCCTGACCCCCTGGGTAAATATAGCAGTATGGCTGTGAGCTCTGGTTGCCGGGTGGTTGCCGTGTGGTCCCTCCCAGCCAGAGTCAGTCAGGCAGTTGATGTATAGTGTCCCAATTTGCACCATTTTCCCTACATAGTGCACTACTTTTGACCAGAGCCCTATAGACCCTGGTGAAAAGTAGCAGAAAATAGGGAATAGGGTTCTGTTTGTCAGGCAGCTGATTTATGGAAGACATAGTTATCTGTTGTTATTAATGTCTGTGACATAAAGGGCCTGTGATTATCAGTGCATTGCAGCAGGCCGCACAGAGAGAACCTCTGCTCTCCTCTCCTTCAACATCCACTCACTCATTCTCTCTCTCTCTGTGTGTGTGTGTGTGTGTGTGTGTGTGTGTGTGTGTGTGTGTGTGTGTGTGTGTGTGTGTGTGTGTGTGTGTGTGTGTGTGTGTGTGTGTGTGTGTGTGTGTGTGTGTGTGTGTGTGTACGGGGAGGGAAACAGTCAGTCCACAAACAGAGAGCTAAACTTAGAAGTCATAGTGGTGCTGACTTAACCTCCTCTCTGTCTAACTCTCTCCTCTTTCTTTCTCTCCCTTCTCTCTCTCTCTCTCTCTCTCTCGTTCTCTCTCTCTCTCGTTCTCTCTTCTCTCTCTGTCTCTCTCTCCCCTCTCTCATTCTCTCTCGTTCTCTCTCCTCTCTCTCTCTCTCTCTCTCTCTCTCTCTCTCTCTCTCTCTCTCTCCTCTCTCTCTCTCGTTCTCTCGTTCTCTCTTCTCTGTCTCTCCCTGTCTCTCTCTCTCCTCAGTACTACTACACTATTCTCTCTCCTGTGTGTGTCTGTGTGTTTATGACCAATAAAACATGACAGCCAGATCTAATGCTGTTTACAGTAGAGATCTCCTTCACTGATATCTGGGTCACTGCTAAGGATTATAGCATGTGAGTCAGGCACTACTGACATTCTATGTGTTTATAATTATATTTATTTGTGTAGAAGAGACACATTAGTCTATACAGCAAATATCAGCAGGCTAGATAGGACTGCAGGCTAGATAGGACACGCTAGGAGAAGTGGTGGCCAGGCAGAAAGACTACGGAGTGACTGCAGGCTAGATAGGACACGCTAGGAGAAGTGGTGGCCAGGCAGAAAGACTACGGAGTGACTGCAGGCTAGATAGGACATGCTAGGAGAAGTGGTGGCCAGGCAGAAAGACTACGGAGTGACTGCATGCTAGATAGGACACGCTAGGAGGCCAGGTGGCCAGGCAGAAAGACTACGGAGTGACTGCAGGCTAGATATGACACGCTAGGAGAAGTGGTGGCCAGGCAGAAAGACTACGGAGTGACTGCATGCTAGATAGGACACGCTAGGAGAAGTGGTGGCCAGGCAGAAAGACTACGGAGTGACTGCAGGCTAGATAGGACACGCTAGGAGAAGTGGTGGCCAGGCAGAAAGACTACGGAGTGACTGCAGGCTAGATAGGACACGCTAGGAGAAGTGGTGGCCAGGCAGAAAGACTACGGAGTGACTGCAGGCTAGATAGGACACGCTAGGAGAAGTGGTGGCCAGGCAGAAAGACTACGGAGTGACTGCAGGCTAGATAGGACACGCTAGGAGAAGTGGTGGCCAGGCAGAAAGACTACGGAGTGACTGCAGGCTAGATAGGACACGCTAGGAGAAGTGGTGCCCAGGCAGAAAGACTACTGAGTGACTGCAGGCTAGATGGGACACGCTAGGAGAAGTGGTGGCCAGGCAGAAAGACTACGGAGTGACTGCAGGCTAGATAGGACACGCTAGGAGAAGTGGTGGCCAGGCAGAAAGACTACGGAGTGACTGAGATTCAGTGGTTAACTGGGAACGTTTAACACTGAGGTGACATTATAGTGACACCCGTCTGTCTTTCTCCTTCCTCAACCCTCCTCTCCTCTGAGCTCCCTGGCATGTGACACTCTCCTGGCAACTCTGTGTGTGTGTGTGTGTGTGTGTGTGTGTGTGTGTGTGTGTGTGTGTGTGTGTGTGTGTGTGTGTGTGTGTGTGTGTGTGTGTGTGTGTGTGTGTGTGTGTGTGTGTGTGTGTGTGTGTGTGTGTGTGTGTGTGTGTGTGTGTGAGTGTGTGTGTGTGTGTGTGCTCAAAGGAGTGTGTATGTCTCTCAGCGTGTGACAACTTTTACAGGAGACTAGTACCATACTGTCAACCATTGAGATAATGTCATTGATGAACTATTCCAATTTCCCATGAAGAGAGGTCAAACAGCTGGCCCTGTAGGATGCCTGTATTCAACACTAGATATATCTGACCCTGTAGGATGCCTGTATTCAACACTAGAGATATCTGGCCCTGTAGGATGCCTGTATTCAACACTAGAGATATCTGGCCCTGTAGGATGCCTGTATTCAACACTAGAGATATCTGGCCCTGTAGGATGCCTGTATTCAACACTAGATATATCTGGCCCTGTAGGATGCCTGTATTCAACACTAGAGATATCTGGCCCTGTAGGATGCCTGTATTCAACACTAGAGATATCTGGCCCTGTAGGATGCCTGTATTCAACACTAGAGATATCTGGCCCTGTAGGATGCCTGTATTCAACACTAGAGATATCTGACCCTGTAGGATGCCTGTATTCAACACTAGAGATATCTGGCCCTGTAGGATGCCTGTATTCAACACTAGAGATATCTGGCCCTGTAGGATGCCTGTATTCAACACTAGAGATATCTGGCCCTGTAGGATGCCTGTATTCAACACTAGAGATATCTGGCCCTGTAGGATGCCTGTATTCAACACTAGAGATATCTGGCCCTGTAGGATGCCTGTATTCAACACTAGAGATATCTGGCCCTGTAGGATGCCTGTATTCAACACTAGAGATATCTGGCCCTGTAGGATGCCTGTATTCAACACTAGAGATATCTGGCCCTGTAGGATGCCTGTATTCAACACTAGAGATATCTGGCCCTGTAGGATGCCTCCCTGTATTCAACACTAGAGATATCTGGCCCTGTAGGATACCTGTATTCAACACTAGAGATATCTGGCCCTGTAGGATGCCTGTATTCAACACTAGAGATATCTGGCCCTGTAGGATGCCTGTGTACAACACGAGAGATATCTGGCCCTGTAGAATGCCTGTATTCAACACTAGAGATATCTGGCCCTGTAGGATGCCTGTATTCAACACTGGAGATATCTGGTCCTGTAGGATGCCTGTGTTCAACACTAGAGATATCTGGCCCTGTAGGATGCCTCCCTGTATTCAACACTAGAGATATCTGGCCCTGTAGGATGCCTGTATTCAACACTAGAGATATCTGGCCCTGTAGGATGCCTGTATTCAACACTAGAGATATCTGGCCCTGTATGATGCCTGTATACAACACTAGAGATATCTGGCCCTGTAGGATGCCTGTATTCAACACTAGAGATATCTGATCCTGTAGGATGCCTGTATTCAACACTAGAGATATCTGGCCCTGTAGGATGCCTGTATTCAACACTAGAGATATCTGGCCCTGTAGGATGCCTGTATTCAACACTAGAGATATCTGGCCCTGTAGGATGGAGCATCACAACAGAGAGCAGAGCAGACAGCGTCTCTCTCTCAAAGCACAGCTGTCCTCACCCTCCACAGATTCCTTTTCCAGTCCCTTTCTGTGTTATGTGACCATGTTGGTGACAGAAGGGATATAGAGGAGACTAGTGATGAAGGGTTACAGTAGGTATAAGAGGGATTGGTTTACAGAGGTCATGTGACGTACTACTAGAGGATGGACACAATAGGCTAGCTGCTTTGTCTCTAGAGAACGTATTCGTTCAGAGCAATGCCATTGCCTTAAATAACCATTCAATACCCCTGGTTAAACCCCAGGTTCCCTAATGCCTATTGCCACCCTATGACACCTGTGATGCTGCCATTGCCAAGTAAGCAGAACCAAGCCAGCTCTACTGTAGGTCTCGTGTTGCCTTGTAACATTCATAGACAACTGTCAACAAGGCTGTAGCCTCACGTCTGAAATCTCTCTCATGTGATTCCTGGCATTCAGAGACCATGAGACCATGTTGTTTTAAAGAGGAGAGAGTGTCTGACCTGACGGCTACAGTAAATAACCCTATGCCATAATTACTTACAGCGCAGCTGAGAAGCACAAGGCCGGACCTGGGTTCAAATCATATTCAAAATGATGTACAATACTTTATCTGGGCTTGATTATGCTCGACTAGCTTATTAATGGAACCAATAGAATAGTCCCAAAACTGTAAATCCAGCCAATATAACAAAAGGTGTCCCACAGGGTTTGATTCTTGGTCCAGTTCTTTTCATTATTTATATTAACAGCATTGGTCTATCTGTACAAAACTGTAACTTTCATCTGTACTCGGATGACACTGTTGTATACGCTACTGCCACCTACGTCAGCTCAGGCTCTGTTGATGACACTGTTGTATACGCTACTGCCCCCTACGTCAGCTCAGGCTCTGTTGACTCTTCAATCTGCTTTTACTAGCTTGCAGAAAGCCTCGTTTGACCTGAAGTTGGTACTAAAATGCTGGGGAAACCCAAGTACATGTTATTTTCCAAACCATGTAAAAAAATATAACTGATGATTTGTGCATAAAGACGTTAGATGGTGCTCCACTCGTGTCCCCCGCCTATAAATATCTGGGCATCTCGATTGTCGAAAAGCTATCTTTTAAAAAAGCATGTTGACTCGTTATTCACGAAAATTAAGAATGAAGTTGTGATTCTTCTATAGGAATAAGGCCTTTCATTAAACAGTAGAACACAGATCATTCAGTCTACATGTATTCCTGTTATAGATGATGGTGATATTATATACATGAATGCAGCTCCCAGCGTTTTGAAGCCCTTGGACACAATTTATCATAGCGCACTTCGTTTTATAACATCTGACGGTTTTAACACTCAGCACCACTAAAGTTGGTTGGATGTCGCTAAAATAACACACATCACTTCATTATTCTGTTTTTGTTTATAAAGCTTTACTCAATAAACTACCAATTTTACTTCACACATCATTGTTGAAATATAGAAACTGGGATTACAACACTAGATCACAGGATTGGTTAATACTGGAGACTCCACGTGTATTCCTACCAGACCCCTATCATGAGGAATAATCTGTGTTCATTTGGCTGTGTTGTTGTCTCTGGGTCAGTTTAGGTGTAAGGCTCGGGATTTTTATATTGTTTGTTTTGTTTGATTGTTTATTGTGTATATAATAGTTGCTACTTATTTAATTTAGTGTTTTTAAATTCTGTATCATTTTATTTTCTGTATTGTTCCCAGGGCACATTTGCAAATGAGACCTGGGTGTCAATGTGTTTTCCCCTGGTTGAATAGATAGTATTCCACTACAGACAGACTGGAGCGAACGCTGAAAGTTATTTGAACGATTTCGAATAGCGTTTGAACCCAGGTCACTCAGTCCCAGAGCTGCATCGGGTCATCACAGTTTTAGTGTCTCAATCCCATTACGTCACGTTACAGATTAGTTAGAGATTAACCTACTGGCAACCAACCAACCAACTGCCAGTCCGTCAGTGAAACTGAAAATAAGCCTTTGGAAGGCTGGTCAGGTTTCCATAGAAACAAAGAACAGAACAGAACCAGAAGAGTATTTTGTGTTATTTATCCTCTATTTATACAGATAAATCCTGTTGAGATCAAACATCTCTTTTACGACGGCTACCTGTCTATTTCTGTGTAGATGGCACTTAAAGCACCAGTTCACTAGGCAGGCAGCAGGTCACTAGGCAGGCAAGGTCACTAGGCAGGCAGCAGTTCACTAGGCAGGCAGCAGTTCACTATGCAGGCACCAGTTCACTAGGCAGGCACCAGTTCACTAGGCAGGCAGCAGTTCACCAGGCAGGCAGCAGTTCACTAGGCAGGCAGCAGTTCACTAGGCAGGCAGCAGTTCACTAGGCAGGCAGCAGTTCACTAGGCAGGCAGCAGTTCACTAGGCAGGCACCAGTTCACTAGGCAGGCAGCAGTTCACTAGGCAGGCAGCAGTTCACTAGGCAGGCACCAGTTCACTAGGCAGGCAGCAGATCACTAGGCAGGCAGCAGTTCACTAGGCAGGCAGCAGTTCACTAGGCAGGCAGCAGTTCACTAGGCAGGCAGCAGTACACTAGGCAGGCAGCAGTTCACTAGGCAGGCAGCAGTTCACTAGGCAGGCAGCAGTACACTAGGCAGGCAGCAGTACACTAGGCAGGCAGCAGTTCACTAGGCAGGCAGCAGTTCACTAGGCAGGCACCAGTTCACTAGGCAGGCACCAGTTCACTAGGCAGGCAGCAGTTCACTAGGCAGGCAGCAGTTCACTCAACTCTCAGTGAACTGGTCATAAATACGTCATAGATTCATTAAGAGGTGAATGACACTTTACCATACAATACAGTACAGTACCAGACCAAACAATACAGTACAGTACCATACAATACAGTACAGTACCATACCAAACAATACAGTACAGTACCATACCATACAGTACAGTACCATACCATACAATACAGTACAGTACCATACAATACAGTACAGTACCATACCAAACAATACAGTACAGTACCATACCGTACAGTACCATACCATACAATACAGTACAGTACCATACAATACAGTACAGTACCATACAATACAGTACAGTACCAAACCATTCAATACAGTACCATACAATACAGTACAGTACCATACAATACAGTACAGTACCATACCATACAATACAGTACAGTACCATACAATACAGTACAGTACAATACAATACAGTACAGTACAATACAATACAGTACAGTACAGTACCATACAGTACCATACCATACAATACAGTACAGTATCATACCATACAATACAGTACAGTACCATACAGTACAATACAGTACCATACAGTACAGTACAATACAGTACCATACAGTACAATGCCATACCATACAGTACAATACAATTCAGTACTGTACCATACAGTACAGTACAATACCACACAGTACAATACAGTACCATAGAGTACAATACCATACATTACCATACAGTACAATACAATACCATACAGTACAGTAACATACCATACAGTACAATACAATACAGTACCATACAGTACAATACAATACAGTACAATAAAGTACCATACAGTACAATACAGTACAATACCTTACATTACCATACAGTACAATACAATACCATACAGTACAGTACAATAC
>NC_092089.1:16820683-17000683 GCF_045679555.1 Salvelinus alpinus | reverse complement strand
AAGAAGACATGACTAGTTAAGGAGAGGAAGAAGACATGACTAGTTAAGGAGTAGAAGAAGACATGAGACATTGACTAGACATGACTAGTTAAGGAGAGGAAGAAGACATGACTAGTTAAGGAGAGGAAGAAGTCTTGAAACATTGACTAGACATGACTAGTTAAGGAGAGGAAGAAGACATGACTAGTTAAGGAGAGGAAGAAGACATGAGACATTGACTAGACATGACTAGTTAAGGAGAGGAAGAAGACATGACTAGTTAAGGAGAGGAAGAAGACATGACTAGTTAAGGAGAGGAAGAAGACATGACTAGTTAAGGAGAGGAAGAAGACATGACTAGTTAAGGAGAGGAATAAGACATGAGACATTGACTAGACATGACTAGTTAAGGAGAGGAAGAAGACATGACTAGTTAAGGAGAGGAAGAAGACATGACTAGTTAAGGAGAGGAAGAAGACATGAGACATTGACTAGACATGACTAGTTAAGGAGAGGAAGAAGACATGACTAGTTAAGGAGAGGAAGAAGACATGACTAGTTAAGGAGAGGAGGGAGACATGACTAGTTAAGGAGAGGAGGGAGACATGACTAGTTAAGGAGAGGAAGAAGACATGACTAGCCATGACTAGTTAAGTAGAGGAAGAAGACATTGACTAGACATGACTAGTTAAGTAGAGGAAGAAGACATGACTAGACATGACTAGTTAAGTAGAGGAAGAAGACATTGACTAGTTAAGTAGAGGAAGAAGACATTGACTAGTTAAGTAGAGGAAGAAGACATTGACTAGTTAAGTAGAGGAAGAAGACATTGACTAGCCATGACTAGAGTGTCACAAACCAAATACCCACCCGCCCACAAAACTGGTTTTAACCTTTTACTGCAGTGGGCTAAATCAGGGTCACACAGAGTGATTGCTGTTCGTCTTAAACAAATGCACTTTGAAACAAAAGTATTCACCTCACACACATGGTTATGTGCTTAAAAATATATATATATTATAGTTCGAAATGTATTCAATTTGAGTTTTCATCCCAATTTTACACTTTATATACATCCCAGAAGACTGAAATATCACACAACTGTTTGACATAGAAACACTGGAATTTTGTCGTTGAATTTTTTTAAATATTAATTCTGAAAACTATGAATAACATTCCACCCATGAAGCCAAAGAGGCGCTTTTGGTCATTGACTGCAGGAAAAGGTTTCGTTAACAAGTCCTTTAGAAACATACATGATGACAGATCACATTCCCTGCTAAACACACACACACACACACACACACACACACACACACACACACACACACACACACACACACACGAGAGAACAGGACCAGCCTCTCTGGTAGTAATGAATGAGTCATCCCTGAGGACAGACGACTGGAAGGTGACAGCTGAAGGAGGAAGCGTAGGCCAGACCTGGGTTCAAGTCATATTTGAAATATTTTAACCGTTTTCTTTAGCCTGTCTGGAGGGCCAGATGGACAAGGTTTGTGGTTTTGCCAATATTCTACTGATTACATTTCACCAAGACAAGCTCAATGAAACCCAGCTTAAGGATTATAAATACTTTCAAATAGTATTTGAACCCAGGTCTGCGGTATGATGGTGAAAGGAAGGGACATTCCCCACGATGGCCCCGGCTGACTGGCTGGCTGAATGACTGACTGACTTGGCTGGGTGAATGACTGACTGACTTGGCTGGGTGAATGACTGACTGACTTGGCTGGCTGAATGACTGACTGACTTGGCTGGCTGAATGACTGACTGACTTGGCTGGGTGAATGACTGACTGACTTGGCTGGGTGAATGACTGACTGACTTGGCTGGCTGAATGACTGACTGACATGGCTGGGTGAATGACTGACTGACTTGGCTGGGTGAATGACTGACTGACTTGGCTGGGTGAATGACTGACTGACATGGCTGGGTGAATGACTGACTGACATGGCTGGCTGAATGACTGACTGACATGGCTGGGTGAATGACTGACTGACTTGGCTGGGTGAATGACTGACTGACATGGCTGGGTGAATGACTGACTGACTTGGCTGGGTGAATGACTGACTGACTTGGCTGGGTGAATGACTGACTGACTTGGCTGGGTGAATGACTGACTGACTTGGCTGGGTGAATGACTGACTGACATGGCTGGGTGAATGACTGACTGACATGGCTGGGTGAATGACTGACTGACATGGCTGGGTGAATGACTGACTGACATGGCTGGGTGAATGACTGACTGACATGGCTGGGTGAATGACTGACTGACATGGCTGGGTGAATGACTGACTGACATGGCTGGGTGAATGACTGACTGACATGGCTGGTCGACAGGTCGTTGCCTTTAATTAGTCCTGAGAAGCACACCTCTCCATCCATCAGCACCAGCTGACAGTCTGTCCCCACCTCCACTCTTCAACCCAACCCCATGTTCCTCCTCAGAGCTGGGTGGACGGGTGGCCTGGCTGGGGCCTCTAGGTGACAGACAGCCTGGAAGCAGGCCAGGGCCTTCTCTTCTCTATACAGTGTTAGCTAGCCAGCTATTAACCCTGCTATACACCTGTTACACTCCCACACTGACTCCACTATTAACCCTGGTATACACCTGTTACACTCCCACACTGACTCCACTATTAACCCTGCTATATACCTGTTACACTCCCACACTGACTCCACTATTAACCCTGCTATACACCTGTTACACTCCCACACTGACTCCACTATTAACCCTGCTATATACCTGTTACACTCCCACACGGACTCCACTATTAACCCTGCTATACACCTGTTACACTCCCACACTGACTCCACTATTAACCCTGGTATACACCTGTTACACTCCCACACGGACTCCACTATTAACCCTGCTATACACCTGTTACACTCCCACACTGACTCCACTATTAACCCTGCTATACACCTGTTACACTCCCACACTGACTCCACTATTAACCCTGCTATACACCTGTTACACTCCCACACTGACTCCACTATTAACCCTGCTATACACCTGTTACACTCCCACACTGACTCCACTATTAACCCTGCTATACACCTGTTACACTCCCACACTGACTCCACTATTAACCCTGCTATACACCTGTTACACTCCCACACTGACTCCACTATTAACCCTGCTATACACCTGTTACACTCCCACACTGACTCCACTATTAACCCTGCTATACACCTGTTACACTCCCACACTGACTCCACTATTAACCCTGCTATACACCTGTTACACTCCCACACTGACTCCACTATTAACCCTGCTATACACCTGTTACACTCCCACACTGACTCCACTATTAACCCTGCTATACACCTGTTACACTCCCACACTGACTCCACTATTAACCCTGCTATACACCTGTTACACTCCCACACTGACTCCACTATTAACCCTGCTATACACCTGTTGACTGAACACTCCCACACTGACTCCACTATTAACCCTGCTATACACCTGTTACACTCCCACACTGACTCCACTATTAACCCTGCTATACACCTGTTACGCTCCCACACTGACTCCACTATTAACCCTGGTATACACCTGTTACACTCCCACACTGACTCCACTATTAACCCTGGTATACACCTGTTAACTGAACACTCCCACACTGACTCCACTATTAACCCTGCTATATACCTGTTACACTCCCACACTGACTCCACTATTAACCCTGCTATACACCTGTTACACTCCCACACCGACTCCACTATTAACCCTGCTATACACCTGTTACACTCCCACACTGACTCCACTATTAACCCTGGTATACACCTGTTACACTCCCACACTGACTCCACTATTAACCCTGCTATACACCTGTTACACTCCCACACTGACTCCACTATTAACCCTGCTATACACCTGTTACACTCCCACACCGACTCCACTATTAACCCTGGTATACACCTGTTACACTCCCACACTGACTCCACTATTAACCCTGCTATACACCTGTTACACTCCCACACTGACTCCACTATTAACCCTGCTATACACCTGTTACACTCCCACACCGACTCCACTATTAACCCTGCTATACACCTGTTACACTCCCACACTGACTCCACTATTAACCCTGCTATACACCTGTTGACTGAACACTCCCACACTGACTCCTACCTCTCTGTACCTCTCTGTACCTCTCTGTACCTCTCTGTACCTCTCTGTACCTCTCTGTACCTCTCTGTACCTCTCTGTTCCTCTCTGTTCCTCTCTGTACCTCTCTGTACCTCTCTGTTCCTCCCTGTTCCTCTCTGATCCTCTCTGTACCTCTCTGTTCCTCTCTGATCCTCTCTGTACCTCTCTGTACCTCTCTGATCCTCTCTGTACCTCTCTGTACCTCTCTGTACCTCTCTGTTCCTCTCTGTTCCTCTCTGTACCTCTCTGTTCCTCTCTGTACCTCTCTGTTCCTCTCAACAGAACTCCTTCTAAAGCTGGAATCAGTGTGGTCGTGTCAGTAGAACTAAAGAAAGCTATTTTCATGGTATGCTTGTTTGTTTTGGTGAGAGAAAAAAATGTAACAACCATGAATGAACAAAGTCTTCTGTCATGGTGCCTGTGAAGACTGTCTCTGGGTTGGGCTTGTTATACAGGAAGAGCTGTCAGCATGACTACCAGAATGCATGTCCTCTCATGTAAGAAGGGATCATGTGTCATGTGTTAAGAACCTGAGGTTTTGGAACCAGAGGAGGTGGATCATCCCCTCTACAGCTAATCAGTAGAGCTCCTACCCAGGTTGGGTTTCCCTGTCTGGGCCAGCTTCCTTATTCCAGGGTCCTGTTCAGGAGGGCACACCATAGGAACAGTATCACTATGACTGTCACCATAGTCAGCTATCAATATGTCTGTGTTGTATTATTGTTCCTGACTGTGTGATATGAAAGGGAGGGTTGTATATCCTATTGCCACCACACCCTCTCAAATAACAACTAGTCAATCTGAGGTAAAGAGAGGTGACCACCACACCCTCTCAAATAAGAACTAGTCAATCTGAGGTAAAGAGAGGTGACCACCACACCCTCTCAAATAAGAACTAGTCAATCTGAGGGAAAGAGAGGTGACCACCACACCCTCTCATATAACAGCTAGTCAATCTGAGGGAAAGAGAGGTGACCACCACACCCTCTCATATAACAGATAGTCAATCTGAGGGAAAGAGAGGTGACCACCACACCCTCTCAAATAACAGCTAGTCAATCTGAGGGAAAGAGAGGTGACCACCACACCCTCTCAAATAAGAACTAGTCAATCTGAGGGAAAGAGAGGTGACCACCACACCCTCTCAAATAAGAACTAGTCAATCTGAGGTAAAGAGAGGTGACCACCACACCCTCTCAAATAAGAACTAGTCAATCTGAGGAAAAGGGGGTTAAGTGACAGCAACTCCTAAAGGGGCTCAAATAAAAACAGCTCTCTCCCTCTCTCTGTCCTCTCTCTCTCTCAATTCAATTCTCTCTCTCTCTCCCTCTCTCTCTCAATTCAATTCTCTCTCTCCCATTTTCTGTCTGTCTGTGTCTCTCTCTCAATTCAATTCTATCTCTGTCTCTCCCTTTCTCTCTCTCCCTTTCTCTGTCTGTGTCTCTCTCTCTTTCTCTGTAGACTGTACGTTTATTTTAACCAGAAACAAGAGGTGTACTGTGTCTCAGGCGGAGCTGAGGTTGTGGGTTCTGCTCCTGGTTTTAGTTCAGAGAGACAGACGGACAGACGGAGTGAGAGAGAGACAGAGAGGGATTGAGTGAAAACAATCAGGGTTCACAACTCAGTGTTACAGACAGAGTACTCTTATGAGACGAGAGACTGACCTCCGTGTCGTCAAGATAATGAGGTTGTGAAAGAATAACAGAGAGAAACTATTTTGTCACATTTAACTCTACATTATCTTTACACATTGTCCAGTTCATTCCAGGAGAAAAGTCACTTCTTTTATAAACATAAAAGTGAGACTGAATGATATCTATGAGCTTCTGTTGCGGTCTGGCTTTGTCCATTTCCGTATTCTGCCGTCATTTTACGTGTCTGTAAACATACAGTACCGTTTCAGACTGCGTTATACTGGAGCACCATGAAAGAGTTTCATTACACGGTTGGTCAAGCCGGTGGTTTTGTCTGAAGTCTTTACAAGCACAGTAGCAGTGTGTTTAAACTAGGCTTGTATATCCTACTGCCACCACACCCTCTCATACATGTAGTGTATGCCGAGGTACACTACATGCACAAAAGTATGTGGACACCCGCTCGTCCAACATCTCATTCCAAAATCATCTGCATTAATATGGAGTTGGTCCCCCTCTTCGCTGCTATAACAGCCTCCACTCTTCTGGGAAGGCTTTCCTACGAGATGTTGGAAAATTGCTGCGGGGACTTGCTTCCATTCGGCAACGAGCATTAGTGAGGTCAGGGACTGATGAAGGGGTGTCCACATACTTTTGTATACATAGTGTATGTTTGTTTACAAACGCCACACAGAGCAAACGGAGGCTTTGTGACGTGACAACCCACTGTTGTGCAACGCAGAGAGGTGATCAGGTTACACTTGAAATTCACTACTAATGTTTGCCAGCTAAATATTTTATAAGTTTAACTAGCTAAGATGTGCCAAATCAATTCTGTCCAGGGCTCCAGCTATGCATTAGGTTTGTTTGCTAAGTGGCTAGCTTGCAAGATGAAGCGTATTGGTTAAAGCAGAGACAACCAATCCCCTCCTGGATCCAGATCCCTACTGTCTAATATTGTTTGGTGCGTTCAGCAAACTGTGAGTAGCCTTTTGAGATAGTTGTATAACTTTATGAGCTGGGTTGTTTGTCCTTCCAATTAACTTGCGCTTGTTAGCATTTAGCTAAGGTCCGCTATGGGAATTCGCGTTAGCATTTAGCTAGCATCCGCTATAGAATTCTATGGAATTCGCTAGTACTTTGTTAGCGTTTAGCTAGCGTCCGTTTATGTTTGTAAAGAAATCAAACCCCTTGTGTGCACTGCCGGTAATACCGTATACCCCTGTATGGTACAAGAACAGTATAAAAATCTGGATCCCGCCCAACCCGAGTTTAAACTCTTCTTCTGGACGTTGTCTCTACTCCAGTTCTGTCTGAACGGCCCCTGACATTCGTAAGGCCTAAGACCCAAACACAGCTGCATTTTCTGGCCACAACCCACCAAATCCAACCTCTGTACCAAGGGGCCTATGATCCAACCCTGTACCAAGGGGTCTAAGATCCAACCCTGTATCAAGGGGGCTATGATCCAACCCTGTATCAAGGGGTCTAAGATCCAACCCTGTACCAAGGGGTCTAAGATCCAACCCTGTATCAAGGGGTCTAAGATCCAACCCTGTACCAAGGGGCCTATGATCCAACCCTGTACCAAGGGGTCTAAGATCCAACCCTGTATCAAGGGGTCTAAGATCCAACCCTGTTTCAAGGGGTCTAAGATCCAACCCTGTATCAAGGGGCCTATGATCCAACCCTGTACCAAGGGGTCTAAGATCCAACCCTGTATCAAGGGGTCTAAGATCCAACCCTGTATCAAGGGGGCTAAGATCCAACCCTGTACCAAGGGGTCTAAGATCCAACCCTGTACCAAGGGGTCTAAGATCCAACCCTGTATCAAGGGGTCTAAGATCCAACCCTGTATCAAGGGGTCTAAGATCCAACCCTGTATCAAGGGGTCTAAGATCCAACCCTGTATCAAGGGGGCTAAGATCCAACCCTGTATCAAGGGGGCTAATATCCAACCCTGTACCAAGGGGTCTAAGATCCAACCCTGTATCAAGGGTCTAAGATCCAACCCTGTATCAAGGGGGCTAAGATCCAACCCTGTTTCAAGGGGTCTAAGATCCAACCCTGTATCAAGGGGCCTATGATCCAACCCTGTACCAAGGGGGCTAAGATCCAACCCTGTATCAAGGGGCCTATGATCCAACCCTGTACCAAGGGGGCTAAGATCCAACCCTGTATCAAGGGGCCTATGATCCAACCCTGTACCAAGGGGGCTAATATCCAACCCTGTATCAAGGGTCTAAGATCCAACCCTGTATCAAGGGGGCTAAGATCCAACCCTGTTTCAAGGGGTCTAAGATCCAACCCTGTATCAAGGGGCCTATGATCCAACCCTGTACCAAGGGGGCTAAGATCCAACCCTGTATCAAGGGGTCTAAGATCCAACCCTGTATCAAGGGGTCTAATATCCAACCCTGTATCAAGGGGCCTATGATCCAACCCTGTACCAAGGGGTCTAAGATCCAACCCTGTATCAAGGGGTCTAAGATCCAACCCTGTATCAAGGGGTCTGAGATCCAACCCTGTATCAAGGGGTCTAAGATCCAACCCTGTACCAAGGGGTCTAAGATCCAACCCTGTACCAAGGGGTCTAAGATCCAACCCTGTATCAAGGGGTCTAAGATCCAACCCTGTATCAAGGGGTCTGAGATCCAACCCTGTACCAAGGGGCCTATGATCCAACCCTGTACCAAGGGGGCTAAGATCCAACCCTGTATCAAGGGGGCTATGATCCAACCCTGTATCAAGGGGTCTGAGATCCAACCCTGTACCAAGGGTCTATGATCCAACCCTGTATCAAGGGTCTATGATCCAACCCTGTATCAAGGGTCTATGATCCAACCCTGTTTCAAGGGGCCTAAGATCCAACCCTGTATCAAGGGTCTAAGATCCAACCCTGTATCAAGGGTCTAAGATCCAACCCTGTACCAAGGGGCCCAAGATCCAACCCTGTATCAAGGGGGCTAAGATCCAACCCTGTATCAAGGGGCCTAAGATCCAACCCTGTACCAAGGGGGCTAAGATCCAACCCTGTACCAAGGGGTCTAAAATCCAACCCTGTACCAAGGGGTCTAAGATCCAACCCTGTACCAAGGGGTCTAGATGGGTTATTGTGGGGTTATTGTAAGCTGTTAACAAATCACCCTCCACCCCCACCTACTACCATACAAGCTCCAACAAAAGCAGTAGGTCTCAGTGAGTTTCTGGAAGTGATTTTGAAGTCGCGTCCTGCAGAGCTGTTCATTCATTCCACAGTAGAGCAGTCTGCTCCATGCAGGGTTAAACAGAACAGACCTTCACTCACACTGGGCAGGACACTGAGGACAGACAATGGTCCTGCCAGTCAATGTCAAGCCTCTCGTCTGGCTTGGAGTGTTGACTGGTCTAGAGGAGGCCCCAGCTGGTTGTAGGGTTCTGGTGAGGCTTTACTGCCATGGCCTGGGCATGGATACATGAACCACGTGCCCAGCTAAACACAGACAGGATACACATACCAACTGTACACACACTGTACACACACGTCTGTCTGTCTGTCCTTCATCCAGGCTCTCTCTGTCTGTCTGTCTGTCTGTCTGTCTGTCTGTCTGTCTGTCTGTCCGCCCGTCCGTCCGTCCGTCCGTCCTTCATCCAGGCTGTGTGTCTGTCTGTCTGTCCTTCATCCAGGCTGTGTCTGTCTGTCTGTCTGTCTGTCTGTCTGTCCTTCATCCAGGCTGTGTGTCTGTCTGTCTGTCTTCATCCAGGCTGTGTGTCTGTCTGTCCTTCATCCAGGCTGTGTGTCTGTCTGTCCTTCATCCAGGCTGTGTGTCTGTCTGTCCTTCATCCAGGCTGTGTGTCTGTCTGTACTTCATCCAGGCTGTCTGTCTGTCTGTCTGTCCTTCATCCAGGCTGTCTGTCTGTCTGTCTGTCTGTCCTTCATCCAGGCTGTGTGTCTGTCTGTCCTTCATCCAGGCTGTCTGTCTGTCTGTCCTTCATCCAGGCTGTGTGTTAAATGGGATGCTGCAGCGTTAATAAGCATTAACAGCTCTTTAAACCAGAGGAAGTGATTTGTAAAAGGCCTTTTAATTTCTAATGAATCTCCTATCAGATTAGTCAGTCGTAGCGGTCTGGCGTTTTGAGCCCAGGCATAGAGGCTGTAAGGCTTGCCAAGAGCAAATGAAACCTGCCTTGTAGGGCATTACAGTGAGTAACCTTTATGCTGCTTTTAATATTGTAATTTTAACCTTTATTTAACTAGGCAAGTCAGTTAAGAACAAATTCTTATCTACAATGGCGGCCTACCCCGGCCAAACCCGGACGACGCTGGGCCAATTGTGCGCCGCTCTATGGGACTCCCAATCACAGCCGGTTGTGATACAGCCTTGAATCGAACCAGTGGCGTAGTGACGCCTCTAGCACTGAGATGCAGTGCCTCAGACCGCTGAACCAGGGTCTGTAGTGACGCCTCTAGCACTGAGATGCAGTGCCTTAGACCGCTGAACCAGGGTCTGTAGTGACGCCTCTAGCACTGAGATGCAGTGCCTTAGACCGCTGAACCAGGGTCTGTAGTGACTCCTCTAGCACTGAGATGCAGTGTCTTAGACCACTGAACCAGGGTCTGTAGTGACTCCTCTAGCACTGAGATGCAGTGCCTTAGACCGCTGAACCAGGGTCTGTAGTGACGGCTCTAGCACTGAGATGCAGTGCCTTAGACCGCTGAACCAGGGTCTGTAGTGACGCCTCTAGCACTGAGATGCAGTGCCTTAGACCGCTGAACCAGGGTCTGTAGTGACTCCTCTGGCACTGAGATGCAGTGCCTTAGACCGCTGAACCAGGGTCTGTAGTGACTCCTCTAGCACTGAGATGCAGTGTCTTAGACCGCTGAACCAGGGTCTGTAGTGACTCCTCTAGCACTGAGATGCAGTGCCTTAGACCGCTACGCCACTCGGGAGCTACTAGCCTGCTCCCAGACCTAAAGGCCTGTGTGCTCTAGCCTGCTCCCAGACCTAAAGGCCTGTGTGCTCTAGCCTGCTCCCAGACCTAAAGGCCTGTGTGCTCTAGCCTGCTCCCAGACCTAAAGGCCTGTGTGCTCTAGCCTGCTCCCAGACCTAAAGGCCTGTGTGCTCTAGCCTGCCCCCAGACCTAAAGGCCTGTGTGCTCTAGCCTGCTCCCAGACCTAAAGGCCTGTGTGCTCTAGCCTGCTCCCAGACCTAAAGGCCTGTGTGCTCTAGCCTGCTCCCAGACCTAAAGGCCTGTGTGCTCTAGCCTGCTCCCAGACCTAAAGGCCTGTGTGCTCTAGCCTGCTCCCAGACCTAAAGGCCTGTGTGCTCTAGCCTGCTCCCAGACCTAAAGGCCTGTGTGCTCTAGCCAAGATGAAAACAATAGAGGAGTTGACTAAGCTAAAGTACATTCACATCTGGACCTGGCCGCTGCAGCTGTAGTGTTCCCTTGAGTCCTGTCTGTGTCTCTAGTGTCTATGTTAGAGCAATGTTTGGCTGCAGAGCCTTAGTTAATGGGGTGTTGTAGTTCAGCAGGGGCCGTGTCCTGTCGTAGCTGCTCTGTCCTGTTGATGAGGCAGAGGGGAACAGAACAGGGAACAATACCCTGGGAGGAAGTCCCTGTGAGGGAGACAATGTGTCCGTCCGCTGCAGCTCAGTCCCTGGGCCTCGGGGGTCGTACAGCTGCTGGGACCTTCCAGTGTTTAGGGGGGACCAGGGGCGGTCTTCCAGTGTTTTGGGGACCAGGGGCCTTTGTGTAGGCTAGGGACCCCTGGAGGAATTTGACAAGGGTGTTGTGACACCTCATTGCTACTCTCCTCTCCCGTACATGGACCACATGCCCAGCTAAACACAGAATTTCCCGGTGGCTTCGACGACCATGGCCTTCGATGCCTCCTTGTGTGGCCGTAATGCCCCCTAATCCATGCCTTGCAGCCATTGTGCACTTGGGCTGAATATAATAATTGTAAATCCCTTCACCCAGCTGCCAATCGGCCTGCTCCGAAGCACCTCTCACTCACGTGACTTTTTCAGATATCTCAATTCTTATTCTAAACTATTAGGATATATCTTCACATTCTAAACTATTAGGATATATCTTCACATTATAAGCGCAGCAATGCGCACACGGCAGTCGGCTAGAAGCACAAATGTTCCACAATGCAATTAGCGGGAGAACACCCTCATTTGACAGAGACAGACTGTAGCCAATACCATAGTCTATCCCCTACGCTTTGACAGGTAGGCAAATTAATTATTTGTGTACATTTACATACACTTGTACATTTACATAAACAGCTAGCGTTTTTCAGTTTTCAAAACAATTTAATTGGCTATTTTGGTTAATATCCTTGGTACCCTAGCAGATATCCTTGGTTCCCTAGCAGATATCCTTGGTACCCTAGCAGATAGCCTTGGTACCCTAGCAGATCGGCCTTGGTGCCCTAGCAGATATCCTTGGTGCCCTAGCAGATGGCCTTGGTACCCTAGCAGATAGCCTTGGTGCCCTAGCAGATAGCCTTGGTGCCCTAGCAGATAGCCTTGGTGCCCTAGCAGATAGCCTTGGTGCCCTAGCAGATAGCCTTGGTGCCCTAGCAGATAGCCTTGGTGCCCTAGCATATATCCTTGGTGCCCTAGCAGATGGCCTTGGTGCCCTAGCAGATAGCCTTGGTGCTCTCGCAGATGGCCTTGGTGCCCTAGCAGATAGCCTTGGTGCCCTCGCATATAGCCTTGGTGCCCTAGCAGATAGCATTGGTGCCCTAGCAGATGGCCTTGGTGCCCTAGCAGATAGCCTTGGTGCCCTAGCAGATCGGCCTTGGTGCCCTAGCAGATATCCTTGGTACCTTTGCAGATCGGCCTTGGTGCCCTAGCAGATATCCTTGGTACCCTAGCAGATCGGCCTTGGTGCCCTAGCAGATATCCGTGGTGCCCTAGCAGATATCCTTGGTACCCTAGCAGATCGGCCTTGGTGCCCTAGCAGATATCCGTGGTGCCCTAGCAGATATCCTTGGTGCCCTAGCAGATGGCCTTGGTGCCCTAGCAGATGGCCTTGGTGCCCTAGCAGATCGGCCTTGGTGCCCTAGCAGATAACCTTGGTGCCCTAGCAGATCGGCCTTGGTGCCCTAGCAGATATCCTTGGTACCCTAGCAGATCGGCCTTGGTGCCCTAGCAGATATCCTTGGTGCCCTAGCAGATATCCTTGGTACCCTAGCAGATATCCTTGGTGCCCTAGCAGATATCCTTGGTACCTTTGCAGATCGGCCTTGGTGCCCTAGCAGATATCCTTGGTACCCTAGCAGATCGGCCTTGGTGCCCTAGCAGATATCCGTGGTGCCCTAGCAGATATCCTTGGTACCCTAGCAGATCGGCCTTGGTGCCCTAGCAGATATCCGTGGTGCCCTAGCAGATATCCTTGGTGCCCTAGCAGATGGCCTTGGTGCCCTAGCAGATGGCCTTGGTGCCCTAGCAGATCGGCCTTGGTGCCCTAGCAGATAACCTTGGTGCCCTAGCAGATCGGCCTTGGTGCCCTAGCAGATATCCTTGGTACCCTAGCAGATCGGCCTTGGTGCCCTAGCAGATATCCTTGGTGCCCTAGCAGATATCCTTGGTACCCTAGCAGATATCCTTGGTGCCCTAGCAGATATCCTTGGTGCCCTAGCAGATCGGCCTTGGTGCCCTAGCAGATATCCTTGGTACCCTAGCAGATAGCCTTGGTGCCCTAGCAGATATCCTTGGTACCCTAGCAGATCGGCCTTGGTGCCCTAGCAGATATCCTTGGTACCCTAGCAGATAGCCTTGGTGCCCTAGCAGATATCCTTGGTACCTTTGCAGATCGGCCTTGGTACCCTAGCAGATATCCTTGGTGCCCTAGCAGATCGGCCTTGGTGCCCTAGCAGATATCCTTGGTACCCTAGCAGATCGGCCTTGGTGCCCTAGCAGATATCCTTGGTACCTTTGCAGATCGGCCTTGGTACCCTAGCAGATCGGCCTTGGTACCCTAGCAGATATCCTTGGTGCCCTAGCAGATCAGCCTTGGTGCCCTAGCAGATATCCTTGGTACCCTAGCAGATCGGCCTTGGTGCCCTAGCAGATATCCTTGGTACCTTTGCAGATCGGCCTTGGTACCCTAGCAGATATCCTTGGTGCCCTAGCAGATATCCTTGGTACCCTAGCAGATATCCTTGGTGCCCTAGCAGATATCCTTGGTGCCCTAGCAGATATCCTTGGTACCCTAGCAGATATCCTTGGTACCCTAGCAGATATCCTTGGTGCCCTAGCAGATATCCTTGGTGCCCTAGCAGATATCCTTGGTACCCTAGCAGATATCCTTGGTACCCTAGCAGATATCCTTGGTACCCTAGCAGATAGCCTTGGTGCCCTAGCAGATATCCTTGGTGCCCTAGCAGATCGGCCTTGGTGCCCTAGCAGATATCCTTGGTACCCTAGCAGATATCCTTGGTACCCTAGCAGATATCCTTGGTACCCTAGCAGATATCCTTGGTACCCTAGCAGATAGCCTTGGTGCCCTAGCAGATAGCCTTGGTGCCCTAGCAGATCGGCCTTGGTGCCCTAGCAGATAGCCTTGGTACCCTAGCAGATATCCTTGGTGCCCTAGCAGATATCCTTGGTACCCTAGCAGATAGCCTTGGTACCCTAGCAGATATCCTTGGTGCCCTAGCAGATATCCTTGGTACCCTAGCAGATATCCTTGGTGCCCTAGCAGATAGCCTTGGTGCCCTAGCAGATATCCTTGGTACCCTAGCAGATATCCTTGGTGCCCTAGCAGATAGCCTTGGTACCCTAGCAGATATCCTTGGTGCCCTAGCAGATAGCCTTGGTGCCCTAGCAGATATCCTTGGTGCCCTAGCAGATAGCCTTGGTACCCTAGCAGATATCCTTGGTGCCCTAGCAGATAGCCTTGGTGCCCTAGCAGATAGCCTTGGTACCCTAGCAGATGGCCTTGGTGCCCTAGCAGATAGCCTTGGTGCCCTAGCAGATCGGCCTTGGTGCCCTAGCAGATATCCTTGGTACCTTTGCAGATCGGCCTTGGTGCCCTAGCAGATATCCTTGGTACTCTAGCAGATCGGCCTTGGTGCCCTAGCAGATATCCGTGGTGCCCTAGCAGATATCCTTGGTGCCCTAGCAGATGGCCTTGGTGCCCTAGCAGATGGCCTTGGTGCCCTAGCAGATCGGCCTTGGTGCCCTAGCAGATAACCTTGGTGCCCTAGCAGATCGGCCTTGGTGCCCTAGCAGATATCCTTGGTACCCTAGCAGATCGGCCTTGGTGCCCTAGCAGATATCCTTGGTGCCCTAGCAGATCGGCCTTGGTACCCTAGCAGATCGGCCTTGGTGCCCTAGCAGATATCCTTGGTACCCTAGCAGATATCCTTGGTGCCCTAGCAGATATCCTTGGTGCCCTAGCAGATCGGCCTTGGTGCCCTAGCAGATATCCTTGGTACCCTAGCAGATAGCCTTGGTGCCCTAGCAGATATCCTTGGTACCCTAGCAGATCGGCCTTGGTGCCCTAGCAGATATCCTTGGTACCCTAGCAGATAGCCTTGGTGCCCTAGCAGATATCCTTGGTACCTTTGCAGATCGGCCTTGGTACCCTAGCAGATATCCTTGGTGCCCTAGCAGATCGGCCTTGGTGCCCTAGCAGATATCCTTGGTACCCTAGCAGATCGGCCTTGGTGCCCTAGCAGATATCCTTGGTACCTTTGCAGATCGGCCTTGGTACCCTAGCAGATCGGCCTTGGTACCCTAGCAGATATCCTTGGTGCCCTAGCAGATCAGCCTTGGTGCCCTAGCAGATATCCTTGGTACCCTAGCAGATCGGCCTTGGTGCCCTAGCAGATATCCTTGGTACCTTTGCAGATCGGCCTTGGTACCCTAGCAGATATCCTTGGTGCCCTAGCAGATATCCTTGGTACCCTAGCAGATATCCTTGGTGCCCTAGCAGATATCCTTGGTGCCCTAGCAGATATCCTTGGTACCCTAGCAGATATCCTTGGTACCCTAGCAGATATCCTTGGTGCCCTAGCAGATATCCTTGGTGCCCTAGCAGATATCCTTGGTACCCTAGCAGATATCCTTGGTACCCTAGCAGATATCCTTGGTACCCTAGCAGATAGCCTTGGTGCCCTAGCAGATATCCTTGGTGCCCTAGCAGATCGGCCTTGGTGCCCTAGCAGATATCCTTGGTACCCTAGCAGATATCCTTGGTACCCTAGCAGATATCCTTGGTACCCTAGCAGATATCCTTGGTACCCTAGCAGATAGCCTTGGTGCCCTAGCAGATAGCTTTGGTGCCCTAGCAGATCGGCCTTGGTGCCCTAGCAGATAGCCTTGGTACCCTAGCAGATATCCTTGGTGCCCTAGCAGATATCCTTGGTACCCTAGCAGATAGCCTTGGTACCCTAGCAGATATCCTTGGTGCCCTAGCAGATATCCTTGGTACCCTAGCAGATATCCTTGGTGCCCTAGCAGATAGCCTTGGTGCCCTAGCAGATATCCTTGGTACCCTAGCAGATATCCTTGGTGCCCTAGCAGATAGCCTTGGTACCCTAGCAGATATCCTTGGTGCCCTAGCAGATAGCCTTGGTGCCCTAGCAGATATCCTTGGTGCCCTAGCAGATAGCCTTGGTACCCTAGCAGATATCCTTGGTGCCCTAGCAGATAGCCTTGGTGCCCTAGCAGATAGCCTTGGTACCCTAGCAGATATCCTTGGTACCCTAGCAGATAGCCTTGGTGCCCTAGCAGATAGCCTTGGTACCCTAGCAGATAGCCTTGGTACCCTAGCAGATAGCCTTGGTGCCCTAGCAGATATCCTTGGTGCCCTAGCAGATGGCCTTGGTGCCCTAGCAGATGGCCTTGGTTCCCTAGCAGATATCCTTGGTGCCCTAGCAGATATCCTTGGTGCCCTAGCAGATATCCTTGGTGCCCTAGCAGATGGCCTTGTTGCCCTAGCTGATAGCCTTGGTACCCTAGCAGATCGGCCTTGTTGCCATGGCACCTCTTGAAGACCATTTGGCCTTGCCCCTAAAATCCTGAAACTCCAGGCCTGTCCTCTCCCTCATTGGGCCTTTAGGTGTATTACTAGTGGTGATGTTACAACTCACCATTGTGTTTTGTATCAAAAAGTGGGTTGGGAGTCTTTGTATGTAAGGAGAGAGCAGCGTTCTCTAGTGTTTATTTACAAAGCACTCATGCAGAAACGTCCTATTTATCTATCATCATTAATTACCAAACCCGGTCTCAGGCTTGGATAACACTGGAGGCCCCTTCGGTCTCCACAGAGTTGGGTAAAGATACTTTTAGATTTTTTTGTGTGCCATTTATGTGAAACAACTTACAGAGCTCTCTGAAATGAAATGAGTAATGATCAGAGACCTCTCTGTTGATAAATGTGTCTGTTTTTCTTAATTTGTTGTGTGGTTTGTGTATATTGTACGTTGTATATATGTTTGATGTATTTATGCAGGGCTCATCTGAAAAAGAGACCATAGACTCAGTATGACTTTCCTGTCAAAATAAAGGTTTAATCATTATGTGAAGTTTCCTATGCTGATTGGTTCAGCTCTAACCAGGGTGTATTGTTTGTGTGTTACAGGAGGCACCAGGGACATTGGTTCAGCTCTAACCAGGATGTATTGTTTGTGTGTTACAGGAGGCACCAGGGACATTGGTTCAGCTCTAACCAGGATGTATTGTTTGTGTGTTACAGGAGGCACCAGAGACATTAGTTCAGCTCTAACCAGGATGTATTGTTTGTGTGTTTACAGGAGGCACTAGGGACATTGGTTCAGCTCTAACCAGGATGTATTGTTTGTGTTACAGGAGGCACCAGAGACATTGGTTCAGCTCTAACCAGGATGTGTTGTTTGTGTGTTACAGGAGGCACCAGGGACATTGGTTCAGCTCTAACCAGGATGTATTGTTTGTGTGTTACAGGAGGCACCAGAGACATTGGTTCAGCTCTAACCAGGATGTGTTGTTTTTGTGTTACAGGAGGCACCAGAGACATTGGTTCAGCTCTAACCAGGATGTGTATGAGACACAGAAGCATCGAGGCCAAGCTCAGAGACTTTTCAATGTGAGGATGTTCTCATTTACAACGACACTACTAGACCATCATTTACCATTGATTTGTAATACATGTCACTTTGAACGAAATGAAGAAGTGTGTGTGTGTGTGTGTGTGTGTGTGTGTGTGTGTGTGTGTGTGTGTGTGTGTGTGTGTGTGTGTGTGTGTGTGTGTGTGTGTGTGTGTGTGTGTGTGTGTGTGTGTGTGTGTGTGTGTGTGTGTGTGTGTGTGTGTGTGTGTGTGTGTGTAACAGTGTCGTTAAAGTGAGACATTACTGATGAATCTGTAGAATGTCACCCAGCTCAGCCGATTCTACTCTTTCCCAGCATTCCACTGTCTCAGGGGCATGTCTGGTCCACGTCACACACACACACACAGTCACACAGGGGGATCTCTAATTTCTTCAAGGCATTTTGGAGAAATTCTTCTTGCGTCTCCATGGCTGTGCCTGTGGTCAAGCCTAGCTACACACACACACACACACACACACACACACACACACACACACACACACACACACACACACACATAAATGAAAAACACACACACACACAGTCTGTCTGTCTCTCTGACATGTGTCCAGACCAGAGAGTCCAGGGTGTTATATTAGTCTCAGCTGTCTGGTTCACATCACCACTATGCCCCGCCCCCTCATCACCGCTATGCACCGCCCCCCCCCCTCATCACCACTATGCCCCGCCCCCTCATCACCGCTATGCCCCGCCCCCTCAACACCGCTATGCACTGCCCCCCTCATCACCGCTATGCCCCGCCCCCTCATCACCGCTATGCCCCGGCCCCTCATCACTGCTATGCCCCGCCCCCTCATCACCACTATGTCCCTCTCTACTGAAAGACTAGCCTTTTGGTGGTCTAGGAGAGATCCTAATAAATAATACTGGATTTCTAATGTTTCTCACCTTTGTGGTTGCTGTGACCTGCAGGGCTTTCATGGACTGCATGATCAACCCTCTACAGGATCAGATGGAGGAGTGGAAGAGAGGAACCAACACACTGGATAAGGACCATGCTAAAGGTATCATAACATATAGATATATAATAATATAGAGAGGAACCAACACACTGGATAAGGACCATGCTAAAGGTACCATCATAACATATAGATATATAATAATATAGAGAGGAACCAACACACTGGATGAGGACCATGCTAAAGGTACCATAACATATAGATATATAATAATATAGAGAGGAACCAACCCACTGGATGAGGACCATGCTAAAGGTACCATCATAACATATAGATATATAATAACATAGAGAGGAACCAACACACTGGATGAGGACCATGCTAAAGTTACCATAACATATAGATATATAATAATATAGAGCGGAACCAACACACTGGATGAGGACCATGCTAAAGGTACCATCATAACATATAGATATATAATAATATAGAGAGGAACCAACACTCTGGATAAGGACCATGCTAAAGGTACCATCATAACATATAGATATATAATAATATAGAGAGGAACCAACACACTGGATAAGGACCATGCTAAAGGTATCATCATAACATATAGATATATAATAATATAGAGAGGAACCAACACACTGGATGAGGACCATGCTAAAGGTACCATAACATATAGATATATAATAATATAGAGAGGAACCAACACACTGGATAAGGACCATGCTAAAGGTATCATCATAACATATAGATATATAATAATATAGAGAGGAACCAACACACAGGATAAGGACCATGCTAAAGGTACCATCATAACATATAGATATATAATAATATAGAGAGGAACCAACACACTGGATAAGGACCATGCTAAAGGTATCATCATAACATATAGATATATAATAATATAGAGAGGAACCAACACACTGGATAAGGACCATGCTAAAGGTACCATCATAACATATAGATATATAATAATATAGAGAGGAACCAACACACTGGATAAGGACCATGCTAAAGGTATCATAACATATAGATATATAATAATATAGAGAGGAACCAACACACTGGATAAGGACCATGCTAAAGGTATCATCATAACATATAGATATATAATAATATAACCATACACTACAAGCCAGTGTAATATACACTACATGACCAAAAGTATGTGGACACCTGCTCGTCGAACATCTCATTCCAACATGTTGACCCCATTTCCCCCCCACAGAGTACAAGAAAGTTCGGAGTGAGATCAAGAAGAAGTCTTTAGACACTCTGAAGCTACAGAAGAAGGCAAAGAAAGGTAGACTCCATCTATCTATCTATCTGTCCATCTATCTGTCCATCTATCTGTCCATCTATCTATCTTATCCATCCAGATCCAGGTAGACTCTATCTATCTATCTATCTATCTATCTATCTATCTATCTATCTATCTATCTATCTATCTATCTATCTATCTATCTATCTATCTATCTATCTATCTATCTATCTATCTATCTTATCTATCTATCTAATCCATCTATCTAATCCATCTATCTATCTATCTATCTATCTATCTATCTATCTATCTATCTATCTATCTATCTATCTATCTATCTATCTATCTATCTATCTATCTATCTATCTATCTATCTATCTATCTTATCTATCTATCTATCTAATCCATCCATCCATCCATCCATCCATCCATCCATCCATCCATCCATCCATCCATCCATCCATCCATCCATCCATCCATCCATCCATCCATCCATCCATCCATCCATCCTGCTTCACTTCTCTACTGGCTGTGCCATACAAATAGAATGATGACAACATATGTAGGGGCCATATAATGTCTGTGGCCGTATGAAGTATAGTATGAACCCTGTACCTCTATGGGCTGTTGTTTCCCCTTGAGGTCATTACCTACACATCCCATGTAGTCTCAAGAAAATAGAGTTGAACGTCAGTGAGGCTACTCAGGGACTCTACAGTATAAAACACAGTACATATTTACGTAACATTTAATTATATATAGTACATCTCTATGTCCTTTATCATCTCTGAACGTCATCTCTACGTACGCTTAGGCAAATGGACATGCAAAATTGAGTTGAACATCCTCCCTACTGAATGTCCTTACTCTATGCTATGGTTTCTGTTGGTGATGTAAGAATGTTCCTGATCCCTGTCAGACTCTGTGGATTGTCAGATATCATGTGTACACAGGAATCTATCTAAATGATGTCTGGAAACATGGAGGGAAAACAACAACATCAGCTCATATTCACCGTCATTATACTGAAACCAGGACACTGGCTTTGTCCCAAATGGCACCCTATTCCCTCTATAGTGCACTACTTTAGACCGGGGTCTATAGGGCCCAAAAGAAGTGCACTACATATGAAATAGGGTGCCATTTGGAACAGATTCTCCGCTCAACTACTTGAGTATCAGTTTGTGTCGTCCCCTCGTAGGACAGCACATCCCAGTTGAATACGCAGTCAGTCAGTCAGTCTTTGTGTTGGCCTACGCACCATGAAAGGAAATGGAGACGCTATTGAAAAGGTTCAATATGTGTCTAGACAGATAGACAGAGAGAGAGAGAGAGCTATGGGAAGCTCCTATTCAAGCTGTCAGTTATCTTCAGTGACTAAAGTCCAGTTGAAATTTCAAAATGTCTGTCTTGAAAGCACCAAAACATCCATGCATTTTCTGCTTTCAAAGTGAACTTCAACTTTTTTTTTAAAACTTCTTTAGCTCAAATACTGGGCTGTTGTATTTCCATGGTGCAATATTTAGCAGTATGCACCTGGTCTTCTTATTCTAGTGTTATTAGATGTCTTGTCTAGAGGAGCAGTATTTAGCAGTATACACCTGGTCTTCTTATTCTAGTGTTATTGGATGTCTTGTCTAGAGGAGCAGTATTTAGCAGTATGCACCTGGTCTTCTTATTCTAGTGTTATTAGATGTCTTGTCTAGAGGAGCAGTATTTAGCAGTATGCACCTGGTCTTCTTATTCTAGTGTTATTAGATGTCTTGTCTAGAGGAGCAGTATTTAGCAGTATGCACCTGGTCTTCTTATTCTAGTGTTATTAGATGTCCTATCTAGAGGAGCAGTATTTTGCAGTATGCACCTGGTCTTCTTATTCTAGTGTTATTGGATGTCTTGTCTAGAGGAGCAGTATTTAGCAGTATGCACCTGGTCTTCTTATTCTAGTGTTATTAGATGTCTTGTCTAGAGGAGCAGTATTTAGCAGTATGCACCTGGTCTTCTTATTCTAGTGTTATTAGATGTCTTGTCTAGAGGAGCAGTATTTAGCAGTATGCACCTGATCTTCTTATTCTAGTGTTATTAGATGTCTTGTCTAGAGGAGCAGTATTTAGCAGTATGCACCTGGTCTTCTTATTCTAGTGTTATTAGATGTCTTGTCTAGAGGAGCAGTATTTAGCAGTATGCACCTGGTCTTCTTATTCTAGTGTTATTAGATGTCTTGTCTAGGGGAGCAGTATTTAGCAGTATGCACCTGGTCTTCTTATTCTAGTGTTATTAGATGTCCTATGTAGAGGAGCAGTATTTAGCAGTATGCACCTGGTCTTCTTATTCTAGTGTTATTAGATGTCTTGTCTAGAGGAGCAGTATTTAGCAGTATGCACCTGGTCTTCTTATTCTAGTGTTATTGGATGTCTTGTCTAGAGGAGCAGTATTTAGCAGTATGCACCTGGTCTTCTTATTCTAGTGTTATTAGATGTCTTGTCTAGAGGAGCAGTATTTAGCAGTATGCACCTGGTCTTCTTATTCTAGTGTTATTGGATGTCTTGTCTAGAGGAGCAGTATTTAGCAGTATGCACCTGGTCTTCTTATTCTAGTGTTATTAGATGTCCTATCTAGAGGAGCAGAAATAATGAACTAGTTAACTAACTGACCAAAACTATCTGAAATAATGAACTAGCTAGTCTAAATGACCAAAACCATCTGAAACACTGAACTAGCTAACTAACTGACCAAAACTATCTGAAATAATGAACTAGCTAGTCTAAATGACCAAAACCATCTGAAACACTGAACTAGCTAACTAACTGACCAAAACTACCTGAAACACTGAACTAGCTAACTAACTGACCAAAACCACCTGAAACACTGAACTAGCTAACTAACTGACCAAAACTACCTGAAACACTGAACTAGCTAACTAACTGGCCAAAACCACCTGAAACACTGAACTAGCTAACTAACTGACCAAAACTACCTGAAACACTGAACTAGTTAACTAACTGACCAAAACTATCTGAAATAATGAACTAGCTAGTCTAAATGACCAAAACCATCTGAAACACTGAACTAGCTAACTAACTGACCAAAACCACCTGAAACACTGAACTAGCTAACTAACTGACCAAAACTACCTGAAACACTGAACTAGCTAACTAACTGACCAAAACCACCTGAAACACTGAACTAGCTAACTAACTGACCAAAACTACCTGAAACACTGAACTAGTTAACTAACTGACCAAAACTATCTGAAATAATGAACTAGCTAGTCTAAATGACCAAAACCATCTGAAACACTGAACTAGCTAACTAACTGACCAAAACTATCTGAAATAATGAACTAGCTAGTCTAAATGACCAAAACCATCTGAAACACTGAACTAGCTAACTAACTGACCAAAACTACCTGAAACACTGAACTAGCTAACTAACTGACCAAAACCACCTGAAACACTGAACTAGCTAACTAACTGACCAAAACTACCTGAAACACTGAACTAGCTAACTAACTGGCCAAAACCACCTGAAACACTGAACTAGCTAACTAACTGACCAAAACTACCTGAAACACTGAACTAGTTAACTAACTGACCAAAACTATCTGAAATAATGAACTAGCTAGTCTAAATGACCAAAACCATCTGAAACACTGAACTAGCTAACTAACTGACCAAAACCACCTGAAACACTGAACTAGCTAACTAACTGACCAAAACTACCTGAAACACTGAACTAGCTAACTAACTGACCAAAACCACCTGAAACACTGAACTAGCTAACTAACTGACCAAAACTACCTGAAACACTGAACTAGTTAACTAACTGACCAAAACTATCTGAAATAATGAACTAGCTAGTCTAAATGACCAAAACCATCTGAAACACTGAACTAGCTAACTAACTGACCAAAACTACCTGAAATACTGAACTAGCTAACTAACTGACCAAAACCACCTGAAATACTGAACTAGTTAACTAACTGACCAAAACCACCTGAAACACTGAACTAGCTAACTAACTGACCAAAACTAGCTAACTAAATGACCAAAACTACCTGAAACACTGAACTAGCTAACTAACTGACCAAAACTACCTGAAACACTGAACTAGCTAACTAACTGACCAAAACTACCTGAAACACTGAACTAGCTAACTAACTGACCAAAACCATCTGAAATACTGAACTAGCTAACTAACTGACCAAAACTATCTGAAATACTGAACTAGCTAACTAAATGACCAAAACCACCTGAAATACTGAACTAGCTAACTAACTGACCAAAACCATCTGAAATACTGAACTAGCTAACTAAATGACCAAAACCACCTGAAATACTGAACTAGCTAACTAACTGACCAAAACTACCTGAAACACTGAACTAGCTAACTAACTGACCAAAACCACCTGAAACACTGAACTAGCTAACTAACTGACCAAAACTATCTGAAACACTGAACTAGTTAACTAACTGACCAAAACTATCTGAAATAATGAACTAGCTAGTCTAAATGACCAAAACCATCTGAAACACTGAACTAGCTAACTAACTGACCAAAACCACCTGAAACACTGAACTAGCTAACTAACTGACCAAAACTACCTGAAACACTGAACTAGCTAACTAACTGACCAAAACCACCTGAAACACTGAACTAGCTAACTAACTGACCAAAACTACCTGAAATACTGAACTAACTGACCAAAACTACCTGAAACACTGAACTAGCTAACTAACTGACCAAAACCACCTGAAACACTGAACTAGCTAACTAACTGACCAAAACTACCTGAAACACTGAACTAGTTAACTAACTGACCAAAACTATCTGAAATAATGAACTAGCTAGTCTAAATGACCAAAACCATCTGAAACACTGAACTAGCTAACTAACTGACCAAAACCACCTGAAACACTGAACTAGCTAACTAACTGACCAAAACTACCTGAAACACTGAACTAGCTAACTAACTGACCAAAACCACCTGAAACACTGAACTAGCTAACTAACTGACCAAAACTACCTGAAACACTGAACTAGCTAACTAACTGACCAAAACCATCTGAAATACTGAACTAGCTAACTTACTGACCAAAACTATCTGAAATACTGAACTAGCTAACTAACTGACCAAAACTATCTGAAATACTGAACTAGCTAACTAAATGACCAAAACCACCTGAAATACTGAACTAGCTAACTAACTGACCAAAACCATCTGAAATACTGAACTAGCTAACTAAATGACCAAAACCACCTGAAATACTGAACTAGCTAACTAACTGACCAAAACTACCTGAAACACTGAACTAGCTAACTAACTGACCAAAACCACCTGAAACACTGAACTAGCTAACTAACTGACCAAAACTATCTGAAACACTGAACTAGTTAACTAACTGACCAAAACTATCTGAAATAATGAACTAGCTAGTCTAAATGACCAAAACCATCTGAAACACTGAACTAGCTAACTAACTGACCAAAACCACCTGAAACACTGAACTAGCTAACTAACTGACCAAAACTACCTGAAACACTGAACTAGCTAACTAACTGACCAAAACCACCTGAAACACTGAACTAGTTAACTAACTGACCAAAACTACCTGAAATACTGAACTAACTGACCAAAACTACCTGAAACACTGAACTAGCTAACTAACTGACCAAAACCACCTGAAACACTGAACTAGCTAACTAACTGACCAAAACTACCTGAAACACTGAACTAGTTAACTAACTGACCAAAACTATCTGAAATAATGAACTAGCTAGTCTAAATGACCAAAACCATCTGAAACACTGAACTAGCTAACTAACTGACCAAAACCACCTGAAACACTGAACTAGCTAACTAACTGACCAAAACTACCTGAAACACTGAACTAGCTAACTAACTGACCAAAACCACCTGAAACACTGAACTAGCTAACTAACTGACCAAAACTACCTGAAACACTGAACTAGTTAACTAACTGACCAAAACTATCTGAAATAATGAACTAGCTAACTAACTGACCAAAACTAGCTAACTAAATGACCAAAACTACCTGAAACACTGAACTAGCTAACTAACTGACCAAAACTACCTGAAACACTGAACTAGCTAACTAACTGACCAAAACTACCTGAAACACTGAACTAGCTAACTAACTGACCAAAACTACCTGAAACACTGAACTAGCTAACTAACTGACCAAAACCATCTGAAATACTGAACTAGCTAACTAACTGACCAAAACTATCTGAAATACTGAACTAGCTAACTAACTGACCAAAACTATCTGAAATACTGAACTAGCTAACTAAATGACCAAAACCACCTGAAATACTGAACTAGCTAACTAACTGACCAAAACCATCTGAAATACTGAACTAGCTAACTAAATGACCAAAACCACCTGAAATACTGAACTAGCTAACTAACTGACCAAAACTATCTGAAATACTGAACTAGCTACCTAACTGACCAAAACCACCTGAAACACTGAACTAGCTAACTAAATGACCAAAACCACCTGAAATACTGAACTAGTTAACTAACTGACCAAAACCATCTGAAACACTGAACTAGTTAACTAACTGACCAAAACCACCTGAAACACTGAACTAGTTAACTAACTGACCAAAACCACCTGAAACACTGAACTAGTTAACTAACTGACCAAAACCATCTGAAACACTGAACTAGCTAACTAACTCACCAAAACCACCTGAAACACTGAACTAGCTAACTAACTGACCAAAACCACCTGAAATACTGAACTAGCTAACTAACTGACCAAAACCACCTGAAACACTGAACTAGTTAACTAACTGACCAAAACCACCTGAAATACTGAACTAGCTAACTAACTGACCAAAACCACCTGAAATACTGAACTAGCTAACTAAATGACCAAAACCATCTGAAATACTGAACTAGCTAACTAACTGACCAAAACCACCTGAAACACTGAACTGGCTAACTAACTGACCAAAACTATCTGAACTAGCTAACTAACTGACCAAAACCACCTGAACTAGCTAACTAACTGACCAAAACCACCTGAAATACTGAACTAGCTAACTAACTGACCAAAACCACCTGAAATACTGAACTAGCTAACTAACTGACCAAAACCACCTGAAACACTGAACTAGCTAACTAACTGACCAAAACCACCTGAAACACTGAACTAGCTAACTAACTGACCAAAACCACCTGAAACACTGAACTAGCTAACTAACTGACCAAAACTACCTGAAATACTGAACTAGCTAACTAACTGACCAAAACTACCTGAAATACTGAACTAGCTAACTAACTGACCAAAACCACCTGAAACACTGAACTAGCTAACTAACTGACCAAAACCACCTGGAATACTGAACTGGCTAACTAACTGACCAAAACTATCTGAAACACTGAACTAGCTAACTAACTGACCAAAACCACCTGAAACACTGAACTAGCTAACTAACTGACCAAAACTACCTGAAATACTGATCTAACTGACCAAAACTACCTGAAACACTGAACTAGCTAACTAACTGACCAAAACCACCTGAAACACTGAACTAGCTAACTAACTGACCAAAACTACCTGAAACACTGAACTAGTTAACTAACTGACCAAAACTATCTGAAATAATGAACTAGCTAGTCTAAATGACCAAAACCATCTGAAACACTGAACTAGCTAACTAACTGACCAAAACCACCTGAAACACTGAACTAGCCAACTAACTGACCAAAACTACCTGAAACACTGAACTAGCTAACTAACTGACCAAAACCACCTGAAACACTGAACTAGCTAACTAACTGACCAAAACTACCTGAAACACTGAACTAGTTAACTAACTGACCAAAACTATCTGAAATAATGAACTAGCTAACTAACTGACCAAAACTAGCTAACTAAATGACCAAAACTACCTGAAATACTGAACTAGCTAACTAACTGACCAAAACCACCTGAAATACTGAACTAGTTAACTAACTGACCAAAACCACCTGAAACACTGAACTAGCTAACTAACTGACCAAAACTAGCTAACTAAATGACCAAAACTACCTGAAACACTGAACTAGCTAACTAACTGACCAAAACTACCTGAAACACTGAACTAGCTAACTAACTGACCAAAACTACCTGAAACACTGAACTAGCTAACTAACTGACCAAAACCATCTGAAATACTGAACTAGCTAACTAACTGACCAAAACTATCTGAAATACTGAACTAGCTAACTAACTGACCAAAACTATCTGAAACACTGAACTAGCTAACTAAATGACCAAAACCACCTGAAATACTGAACTAGCTAACTAACTGACCAAAACCATCTGAAATACCGAACTAGCTAACTAAATGACCAAAACCACCTGAAATACTGAACTAGCTAACTAACTGACCAAAACTATCTGAAATACTGAACTAGCTACCTAACTGACCAAAACCACCTGAAACACTGAACTAGCTAACTAAATGACCAAAACCACCTGAAATACTGAACTAGTTAACTAACTGACCAAAACCATCTGAAACACTGAACTAGTTAACTAACTGACCAAAACCACCTGAAACACTGAACTAGTTAACTAACTGACCAAAACCACCTGAAACACTGAACTAGTTAACTAACTGACCAAAACCATCTGAAACACTGAACTAGCTAACTAACTGACCAAAACCACCTGAAATACTGAACTAGCTAACTAACTGACCAAAACCACCTGAAACACTGAACTAGTTAACTAACTGACCAAAACCACCTGAAATACTGAACTAGCTAACTAACTGACCAAAACCACCTGAAATACTGAACTAGCTAACTAACTGACCAAAACCACCTGAAACACTGAACTAGTTAACTAACTGACCAAAACCACCTGAAATACTGAACTAGCTACCTAACTGACCAAAACCACCTGAAACACTGAACTAGCTAACTAAATGACCAAAACCACCTGAAATACTGAACTAGTTAACTAACTGACCAAAACCATCTGAAACACTGAACTAGTTAACTAACTGACCAAAACCACCTGAAACACTGAACTAGTTAACTAACTGACCAAAACCACCTGAAACACTGAACTAGTTAACTAACTGACCAAAACCATCTGAAACACTGAACTAGCTAACTAACTGACCAAAACTACCTGAAACACTGAACTAGTTAACTAACTGACCAAAACTATCTGAAATAATGAACTAGCTAGTCTAAATGACCAAAACCATCTGAAACACTGAACTAGCTAACTAACTGACCAAAACTACCTGAAATACTGAACTAGCTAACTAACTGACCAAAACCACCTGAAATACTGAACTAGTTAACTAACTGACCAAAACCACCTGAAACACTGAACTAGCTAACTAACTGACCAAAACTAGCTAACTAAATGACCAAAACTACCTGAAACACTGAACTAGCTAACTAACTGACCAAAACTACCTGAAACACTGAACTAGCTAACTAACTGACCAAAACTACCTGAAACACTGAACTAGCTAACTAACTGACCAAAACCATCTGAAATACTGAACTAGCTAACTAACTGACCAAAACTATCTGAAATACTGAACTAGCTAACTAAATGACCAAAACCACCTGAAATACTGAACTAGCTAACTAACTGACCAAAACCATCTGAAATACTGAACTAGCTAACTAAATGACCAAAACCACCTGAAATACTGAACTAGCTAACTAACTGACCAAAACTACCTGAAACACTGAACTAGCTAACTAACTGACCAAAACCACCTGAAACACTGAACTAACTGACCAAAACTATCTGAAACACTGAACTAGTTAACTAACTGACCAAAACTATCTGAAATAATGAACTAGCTAGTCTAAATGACCAAAACCATCTGAAACACTGAACTAGCTAACTAACTGACCAAAACCACCTGAAACACTGAACTAGCTAACTAACTGACCAAAACTACCTGAAACACTGAACTAGCTAACTAACTGACCAAAACCACCTGAAACACTGAACTAGCTAACTAACTGACCAAAACTACCTGAAATACTGAACTAACTGACCAAAACTACCTGAAACACTGAACTAGCTAACTAACTGACCAAAACCACCTGAAACACTGAACTAGCTAACTAACTGACCAAAACTACCTGAAACACTGAACTAGTTAACTAACTGACCAAAACTATCTGAAATAATGAACTAGCTAGTCTAAATGACCAAAACCATCTGAAACACTGAACTAGCTAACTAACTGACCAAAACCACCTGAAACACTGAACTAGCTAACTAACTGACCAAAACTACCTGAAACACTGAACTAGCTAACTAACTGACCAAAACCACCTGAAACACTGAACTAGCTAACTAACTGACCAAAACTACCTGAAACACTGAACTAGCTAACTAACTGACCAAAACCATCTGAAATACTGAACTAGCTAACTTACTGACCAAAACTATCTGAAATACTGAACTAGCTAACTAACTGACCAAAACTATCTGAAATACTGAACTAGCTAACTAAATGACCAAAACCACCTGAAATACTGAACTAGCTAACTAACTGACCAAAACCATCTGAAATACTGAACTAGCTAACTAAATGACCAAAACCACCTGAAATACTGAACTAGCTAACTAACTGACCAAAACTACCTGAAACACTGAACTAGCTAACTAACTGACCAAAACCACCTGAAACACTGAACTAGCTAACTAACTGACCAAAACTATCTGAAACACTGAACTAGTTAACTAACTGACCAAAACTATCTGAAATAATGAACTAGCTAGTCTAAATGACCAAAACCATCTGAAACACTGAACTAGCTAACTAACTGACCAAAACCACCTGAAACACTGAACTAGCTAACTAACTGACCAAAACTACCTGAAACACTGAACTAGCTAACTAACTGACCAAAACCACCTGAAACACTGAACTAGCTAACTAACTGACCAAAACTACCTGAAATACTGAACTAACTGACCAAAACTACCTGAAACACTGAACTAGCTAACTAACTGACCAAAACCACCTGAAACACTGAACTAGCTAACTAACTGACCAAAACTACCTGAAACACTGAACTAGTTAACTAACTGACCAAAACTATCTGAAATAATGAACTAGCTAGTCTAAATGACCAAAACCATCTGAAACACTGAACTAGCTAACTAACTGACCAAAACCACCTGAAACACTGAACTAGCTAACTAACTGACCAAAACTACCTGAAACACTGAACTAGCTAACTAACTGACCAAAACCACCTGAAACACTGAACTAGCTAACTAACTGACCAAAACTACCTGAAACACTGAACTAGTTAACTAACTGACCAAAACTATCTGAAATAATGAACTAGCTAGTCTAAATGACCAAAACCATCTGAAACACTGAACTAGCTAACTAACTGACCAAAACTACCTGAAATACTGAACTAGCTAACTAACTGACCAAAACCACCTGAAATACTGAACTAGTTAACTAACTGACCAAAACCACCTGAAACACTGAACTAGCTAACTAACTGACCAAAACTAGCTAACTAAATGACCAAAACTACCTGAAACACTGAACTAGCTAACTAACTGACCAAAACTACCTGAAACACTGAACTAGCTAACTAACTGACCAAAACTACCTGAAACACTGAACTAGCTAACTAACTGACCAAAACCATCTGAAATACTGAACTAGCTAACTAACTGACCAAAACTATCTGAAATACTGAACTAGCTAACTAACTGACCAAAACTATCTGAAATACTGAACTAGCTAACTAAATGACCAAAACCACCTGAAATACTGAACTAGCTAACTAACTGACCAAAACCATCTGAAATACCGAACTAGCTAACTAAATGACCAAAACCACCTGAAATACTGAACTAGCTAACTAACTGACCAAAACTATCTGAAATACTGAACTAGCTACCTAACTGACCAAAACCACCTGAAACACTGAACTAGCTAACTAAATGACCAAAACCACCTGAAATACTGAACTAGTTAACTAACTGACCAAAACCATCTGAAACACTGAACTAGTTAACTAACTGACCAAAACCACCTGAAACACTGAACTAGTTAACTAACTGACCAAAACCACCTGAAACACTGAACTAGTTAACTAACTGACCAAAACCATCTGAAACACTGAACTAGCTAACTAACTCACCAAAACCACCTGAAATACTGAACTAGCTAACTAACTGACCAAAACCACCTGAAACACTGAACTAGCTAACTAACTGACCAAAACCACCTGAAATACTGAACTAGCTAACTAACTGACCAAAACCACCTGAAATACTGAACTAGCTAACTAACTGACCAAAACCACCTGAAACACTGAACTAGTTAACTAACTGACCAAAACCACCTGAAATACTGAACTAGCTACCTAACTGACCAAAACCACCTGAAACACTGAACTAGCTAACTAAATGACCAAAACCACCTGAAATACTGAACTAGTTAACTAACTGACCAAAACCATCTGAAACACTGAACTAGTTAACTAACTGACCAAAACCACCTGAAACACTGAACTAGTTAACTAACTGACCAAAACCACCTGAAACACTGAACTAGTTAACTAACTGACCAAAACCATCTGAAACACTGAACTAGCTAACTAACTCACCAAAACCACCTGAAATACTGAACTAGCTAACTAACTGACCAAAACCACCTGAAATACTGAACTAGCTAACTAACTGACCAAAACCACCTGAAACACTGAACTAGTTAACTAACTGACCAAAACCACCTGAAATACTGAACTAGCTAACTAACTGACCAAAACCACCTGAAATACTGAACTAGCTAACTAAATGACCAAAACCATCTGAAATACTGAACTAGCTAACTAACTGACCAAAACCACCTGAAACACTGAACTGGCTAACTAACTGACCAAAACTATCTGAACTAGCTAACTAACTGACCAAAACCACCTGAACTAGCTAACTAACTGACCAAAACCACCTGAAATACTGAACTAGCTAACTAACTGACCAAAACCACCTGAAACACTGAACTAGCTAACTAACTGACCAAAACCACCTGAAACACTGAACTAGCTAACTAACTGACCAAAACCACCTGAAACACTGAACTAGCTAACTAACTGACCAAAACCACCTGGAATACTGAACTGGCTAACTAACTGACCAAAACTATCTGAAACACTGAACTAGCTAACTAACTGACCAAAACTACCTGAAACACTGAACTAGCTAGCCTAAATGTTTAGTTTTTCTACAAGTTTGAATCAATACACACGTTTCTAGTCTCCCCTATGAGAGGCCCTCTGCTTTAACTAGGAGCTGAAAGGAATAGATCAATCCTGACTTCAAGGGGAAGGTTTCACCTTTGGACACGTGTACAGTGGAGCGTTTAACACCATATATCTGTCTAGACTGAGTTCTTCAAACATGTTTTTCCAGCTTGGCCTCTTCATTAGGAAGTCAGTTATTAGTACAACACGTTCACCCTCACAACAGTCCTCTTCGGCAGATCAAACAGCTCCACCCATGTTGGGGCATATAATGAATGTGGTGATATATGTCAGTGTCAATGCTGACAATTTTGTAAGTTGCTTAGTTTATCCTAAGAGTCTGGTAAAGCTAAAGGGCCATTATTAGACGCACAGTGACAGTCACAGGGGCAGTCACAGTGGCAGTCACAGTGACAGTCACAGTGGCAGTCACAGTGGCAGTCACAGTGGCAGTCACAGTGGCAGTCACAGTGGCAGTCACAGTGGCAGTCACAGTGGCAGTCACAGTGACACATATTAGCAACATGAATTGTGCTAGTCTCCTTCAGGCCTCTTGACTGACTGAAATGTTTTCCTCTTTACGGCCGTGTCGTCGACCTTATTGCCCCCCGGTCGCTTGGCACCTGTTGTTGTTGCCCTGCAGCTGATGCCTTGGGTAAGTCTGTAACAGACTGGTGGTCTGTCTGTTAGTCTGTCTGTCAGCCATCCAGCCTGCTCTGCGGCCTCTCTGTGGGGTCCAGGGTTTCAGTCAGTCTGTCAGTCTACCTTGTGCTGCTATGCTGCTTAGTGTCCCATTCTGTTCTGCTCCTTCCACTACCTCTCTCTCTCTCTCTCTCTCTCTCTCTCTCTCTCAATTCAATTCAATTCAATTCAATTCAATTCAATTCAATTCAAGGGGCTTTATTGGCATGGGAAACATGTGTTAACATTGCCAAAGCAAGTGAGGTAGATATTATACAAAAGTGAAATAAACAATACAAATTAACAGTAAACATTACACATACAGAAGTTTCAAAACAATAAAGACATTACAAATGTTATATTATATATATACAGTGTTGTAACAATGTACAAATGGATAAAGCACACAAATTAAAATAAATAAGCATAAATATGGGTTGTATTTACAATGGTGTTTGTTCTTCACTGGTTGCCCTTTTCTTGTGGCAACAGGTCACAAATCTTGCTGCTGTGATGGCACACTCATCACATCTCTCTCTCTCTCTCTCTCTCTCTCTCTCTCTCTCTCTCTCTCTCTCTCTCTCTCTCTCTCTCTCTCTCTCTCTGTCCTTTCTCTCTCTCTCTCTCTGTCCTTTCTCTCTCTCTCTCTCTGTCCTTTCTCTCTCTCTCTCTCTGTCCTTTCTCTCTCTCTGTGGAGTACAGACTAACTCTGTTAGTCAGTCTAATGTACTGTGTACTACTGTTCTGTTCACTCCTCTGTCCCCTGCTCTGCTTCCTACTGTCCTGTCCACTCCTCTGTCCCCTGCTCTGCTTCCTACTGTCCTGTCTCCTCCTCTGTCCCCTGCTCTGCTTCCTACTGTCCTGTCCACTCCTCTGTCCCCTGCTCTGCTTCCTACTGTCCTGTCCACTCCTCTGTCCCCTGCTCTGCTTCCTACTGTCCTGTCCACTCCTCTGTCCCCTGCTCTGCTTCCTACTGTCCTGTCTCGTCCTCTGTCCCCTGCTCTGCTTCCTACTGTCCTGTCCACTCCTCTGTCCCCTGCTCTGCTTCCTACTGTCCTGTCTCCTCCTCTGTCCCCTGCTCTGCTTCCTACTGTCCTGTCCACTCCTCTGTCCCCTGCTCTGCTTCCTACTGTCCTGTCTCATCCTCTGTCCCCTGCTCTGCTTCCTACTGTCCTGTCCACTCCTCTGTCCCCTGCTCTGCTTCCTACTGTCCTGTCCACTCCTCTGTCCCCTGCTCTGCTTCCTACTGTCCTGTCCACTCCTCTGTCCCCTGCTCTGCTTCCTACTGTCCTGTCTCCTCCTCTGTCCCCTGCTCTGCTTCCTACTGTCCTGTCCACTCCTCTGTCCCCTGCTCTGCTTCCTACTGTCCTGTCCACTCCTCTGTCCCCTGCTCTGCTTCCTACTGTCCTGTCTCATCCTCTCTCTCCTCTCTCCTCTCTCTTCTCTCTCCTCCCTCTTCTCTCTCCTCCCTCTCTCTCTGTGTGGTTTAATTCTCCTGCCTTCACTGCTTCGTGGTTTGTTTTGGTTTCAATCATCTTTGTTAATCAGCTCAGCGCCACTGAAGCTCACACACACACTAATCATTATCTGTGGAGGTGGAGAACACTCACACACACACACTAATCATTATCTGTGAAGGTGGAGAAGACTCACACACTAATCATTATCTGTGGAGGTGGAGAACACTCACACCAGTCATTAAGACAGGAGCACAAAGTGCTGATTTTCCACTCTACCACTCTCACCCCCAGCCTTCCCTAATGATTGTCAGAGGTCACACACAGCCCTTCACAGCATCAGGACAGGGGTCTGCTCAGCATTTAGATGAAGCTGGGCTGTTTCCCCAGTCAGGACAAGGTGTTGTTTGTTAATATGTAAGAGGCCAGTGGAAACAGACGTGTACACAACCGTTCATCAGTTTGGGGGCACTTAGAAATGTTCTTGTTTTTGAAAGAAAAACCATTGACCATTAAAATAACATAAAATATATCAGAAATACAGTGTAGACATTGTTAATGTTGTAAATGACTATTGTAGCTAGAAACAGCTGATTTTTTTTATGGAATATCTACATAGGCGTACAGAGGCCCATTATCAGCAACCATCACTCCTGTGTTCCAATGGCACGTTGTGTTAGCTAATCCAAGTTTATCATTTTAAAAGGCTAATTGATCATTAGAAAACCCTTTTGCAATTATGTTAGCACAGCTGAAAACTGTTGTTCTGATTAAAGAAGCAATAAAACTGTCCTTCTTTAGACTACTGTAGTTGAGTATCTGGAGCACCAGCATTTGTGGGTTCGATTACAGGCTCAAAATGGCCAGAAACAAATGACTTACTTCTGAAACTCATCAGTCTATTCTTGTTCTGAGAAATTAAGGAAATTGCCAAGAAACTGAAGATCTTGTACAATGCTGTGTACTACTACCTTCACAGAACAGCGCAAACTGGCCCTAACCAGAATAGAACGAGTGGGAGGCCCCGGCGCACAACTGAGCAAGAGGACAAGTACATTAGAGTGTCTAGTTTGAGAAACAGATGGCTCACAAGTCCTCAACTGACAGCTTCATTAAATAGTACCCGCAAAACACCAGTCTCAACGTCAACAGCTGTAACGGTTGTTCTCCTCCTCTTCGTCTGAAGAACTGGTGGTACCGGGCTGGGGACACGCACCTGAAGGCTAGTGCGGGGAGAAGGAACAGGGCATACTGGACCCTGGAGACGCACATTAGGCCTAGTGCGTGGTGCCGGAACTGGTGGTACCGGGCTGGGGACACGCATCTCAGGGCTAGTGCGGGGAGCAGCAACAGGAAGCACAGGACTCTGGGGACACACAGGAGGCTTGGTGCGTGGTGTAGGCACTGGTGGTAATGGGCTGGAGACACGCACCATAGGGCTAGTGCGTGGAGGAGGAACAGGGCTCTGGAGACGCACAGGAAGCTTGGTGCGTGGTGTAGGCACTGGTGGTACTGGGTTGGGGCGGGAAGGTGGCGCCGGAAATACCGGACCGTGCAGGCGTACTGGCTCCCTTTACATTTACATTTACATTTAAGTCATTTAGCAGACGCTCTTATCCAGAGCGACTTACAAATTGGTGCATTCACCTTATGATATCCAGTGGAACAACCACTTTACAATAGTGCATCTAACTCTTTTAAGGGGGGGGGGTTAGAAGGATTACTTTATCCTATCCTAGGTATTCCTTAAAGAGGTGGGGTTTCAGGTGTCTCCGGAAGGTGGTGATTGACTCCGCTGACCTGGCGTCGTGAGGGAGTTTGTTCCACCATTGGAGTGCCAGAGCAGCGAACAGTTTTGACTGGGCTGAGCGGGAACTGTACTTCCTCAGAGGTAGGGAGGCGAGCAGGCCAGAGGTGGATGAACGCAGTGCCCTTGTTTGGGTGTAGGGCCTGATCAGAGCCTGAAGGTACGGAGGTGCCGTTCCCCTCACAGCTCCGTAGGCAAGCACCATGGTCTTGTAGCGGATGCGAGCTTCAACTGGAAGCCAGTGGAGAGAGCGGAGGAGCGGGGTGACGTGAGAGAACTTGGGAAAGTTGAACACCAGACGGGCTGCGGCGTTCTGGATGAGTTGTAGGGGTTTAATGGCACAGGCAGGGAGCCCAGCCAACAGCGAGTTGCAGTAATCCAGACGGGAGATGACAAGTGCCTGGATTAGGACCTGCGCCGCTTCCTGCGTGAGGCAGGGTCGTACTCTGCGAATGTTGTAGAGCATGAACCTTCAGGAACGGGTCACCGCCTTGATGTTAGTTGAGAACGACAGGGTGTTGTCCAGGATCACGCCAAGGTTCTTAGCACTCTGGGAGGAGGACACAATGGAGTTGTCAACCGTGATGGCGAGATCATGGAACGGGCAGTCCTTCCCCGGGAGGAAGAGCAGCTCCGTCTTGCCGAGGTTCAGCTTGAGGTGGTGATCCGTCATCCACACTGATATGTCTGCCAGACATGCAGAGATGCGATTCACCACCTGGTTATCAGAGGGGGGAAAGGAGAAGATTAATTGTGTGTCGTCTGCATAGCAATGATAGGAGAGACCATGTGAGGATATGACAGAGCCAAGTGACTTGGTGTATAGCGAGAATAGGAGAGGGCCTAGAACAGAGCCCTGGGGGACACCAGTGGTGAGAGCACGTGGTGCGGAGACAGATTCTCGCCACGCCACCTGGTAGGAGCGACCTGTCAGGTAGGACGCAATCCAAGCGTGGGCCGCGCCGGAGATGCCCAGCTCAGAGAGGGTGGAGAGGAGGATCTGATGGTTCACAGTATCAAAGGCAGCCGATAGGTCTAGAAGGATGAGAGCAGAGGAGAGAGAGTTAGCTTTAGCAGTGCGGAGCGCCTCCGTGACACAGAGAAGAGCAGTCTCAGTTGAATGACTAGTCTTGAAACCTGACTGATTTGGATCAAGAAGGTCATTCTGAGAGAGATAGCAGGAGAGCTGGCCAAGGACGGCACGTTCAAGAGTTTTGGAGAGAAAAGAAAGAAGGGATACTGGTCTGTAGTTGTTGACATCGGAGGGATCGAGTGTAGGTTTTTTCAGAAGGGGTGCAACTCTCGCTCTCTTGAAGACGGAAGGGACGTAGCCAGCGGTCAAGGATGAGTTGATGAGCGAGGTGAGGTAAGGGAGAAGGTCTCCGGAAATGGTCTGGAGAAGAGAGGAGGGGATAGGGTCAAGCGGGCAGGTTGTTGGGCGGCCGGCCGTCACAAGACGCGAGATTTCATCTGGAGAGAGAGGGGAGAAAGAGGTCAAAGCACAGGGTAGGGCAGTGTGAGCAGAACCAGCGGTGTCGTTTGACTTAGCAAACGAGGATCGGATGTCGTCGACCTTCTTTTCAAAATGGTTGACGAAGTCATCAGCAGAGAGGGAGGAGGGGGGAGGAGGGGGAGGAGGATTCAGGAGGGAGGAGAAGGTGGCAAAGAGCTTCCTAGGGTTAGAGGCAGATGCTTGGAATTTAGAGTGGTAGAAATTGGCTTTAGCAGCAGAGACAGAAGAGGAGAATGTAGAGAGGAGGGAGTGAAAGGATGCCAGGTCCGCAGGGAGGCGAGTTTTCCTCCATTTCCGCTCGGCTGCCCGGAGCCCTGTTCTGTGAGCTCGCAATGAGTCGTCGAGCCACGGAGCAGGAGGGGAGGGCCGAGCCGGCCTGGAGGATAGGGGACATAGAGAGTCAAAGGATGCAGAAAGGGAGGAGAGGAGGGTTGAGGAGGCAGAATCAGGAGATAGGTTGGAGAAGGTTTGAGCAGAGGGAAGAGATGATAGGATGGAAGAGGAGAGAGTAGCGGGGGAGAGAGAGCGAAGGTTTCCGAGTAGGGGCAGTGTGGGAAGTGTTGGATGAGAGCGAGAGGGAAAAGGATACAAGGTAGTGGTCGGAGACTTGGAGGGGAGTTGCAATGAGATTAGTGGAAGAACAGCATCTAGTAAAGATGAGGTCAAGCGTATTGCCTGCCTTGTGAGTAGGGGGGGAAGGTGAGAGGGTGAGGTCAAAAGAGGAGAGGAGTGGAAAGAAGGAGGCAGAGAGGAATGAGTCAAAGGTAGACGTGGGGAGGTTAAAGTCACCCAGAACTGTGAGAGGTGAGCCATCCTCAGGAAAGGAACTTATCAGGGCGTCAAGCTCATTGATGAACTCTCCAAGGGAACCTGGAGGGCGATAAATGATAAGGATGTTAAGCTTGAAAGGGCTGGTAACTGTGACAGCATGGAATTCAAAGGAGGCGATAGACAGATGGGTCAGGGGAGAAAGAGAGAATGTCCACTTGGGAGAGATGAGGATCCCAGTGCCACCACCCCGCTGACCAGAAGCTCTCGGGGTGTGCGAGAACACGTGGGCAGACGAGGAGAGAGCAGTAGGAGTAGCAGTGTTATCAGTGGTAATCCATGTTTCCGTCAGTGCCAAGAAGTCGAGGGACTGGAGGGAAGCATAGGCTGAGATGAACTCTGCCTTGTTGGCCGCAGATCGGCAGTTCCAGAGGCTGCCTGAGACCTGGAACTCCACGTGGGTCGTGCGCGCTGGGACCACCAGGTTAGAGTAGCAGCGGCCACGCGGTGTGAAGCGTTTGTATGGTCTGTGCAGAGAGGAGAGAACAGGGATAGACAGACACATAGTTGACAGGCTACAGAAGAGGCTACGCTAATGCAAAGGAGATTGGAATGACAAGTGGACTACACGTCTCGAATGTTCAGAAAGTTAAGCTTACGTTGCAAAAAATCTTATTGACTAAAATGATATAGTACTGCTGGCTGGTGAAATAGGCTAGCTAGCAGTGGCTGCGTTGTTGACTTTGTTTGAAAGTGTAGCTGGCTAGGTAACCTCTAACTGGCTAGGTAACCTCTACAATTACTCTAGACTACACAATTATCTTGGATACAAAGACGGCTATGTAGCCAGCTAAGATCAAACAAATCAAACTGTTGTACTGTAATGAAATGAAATGTAATACTACCTGTAATACTACCTGTGGAGCAAAGCGGAATGCAACTACTCGCTCCAAACCAAACCGGAAGTGCGTATCGTAAAGGGAGAGGCAATAGAAGTGTTGTTTCTTGTATTATTGTCTTTTGTGTCTTTAGAGGACTGCTTCACCTTAATGTCCCCTTTCCCTTTTTTTCTATCCTTATTTTGTCCCACTTTGTCCCTTCTTTGTCCCTTCTTCTCTTCTGCCAACTAGACACTCCTTGTTAGCTAGCTAGCTTCTTTCAGGAATGTCCCTAGCAACTGCCTAGCAACAGGTAAACAACTTAGCTGGCTAAGAAAACGGTATAATTTTATGAAAAATTGTTACTTTTTCAAAAGCCTTTCTTCTTTGTTTGCTGCTTGTTTGGTCTCCTATTCAGTTTGCAGTTTTCTTTTGATTTTTTTTCGATGTACTTTACTCTAAAAAAACATTTAAATTTCAATATTTGTAGGAGCTCATCTTTTCAGCTGCTGCTGCTTAATTTGGAACTTGAAATGGAATGGAATGGAATGGAATCCCTTGAGCACTGAGCCTGCCCAACCTTACCTGGTTGTATGCTCCCCGTAGCCCGACCAGTGCGGGGAGGTGGAATACCCGCACCGGGCTATGTAGGCGAACCGGGGACACCATGCGTAAGGCTGGTGCCATGTAAGCCGGCCCGAGGAGACGTACTGGAGGCCATATATGTAGAGCCGGCTTCATGGCACTTGGCTCAATGCTCAATCTAGCCCGGCAGATACGAGGAGCTGGTATGTACCGCACCGGGCTATGCACACGTACAGGAGACACCGTGCGCTCTACTGCGTAACAAGGTGTCTGCCCGTACTCTCGCTCTCCACGGTAAGTACAGGGAGTTGGCGCAGGTCTCCTACCTGACTTCGCCACATTCCCTTTTAGCCCCCCCCCAAGAAATTTTTGGGCTTGACTCACAGACTTCCAGCCTCGCTTACATGCTGCCTCCTCATACCACCGCTCATGGGCTTTAGCTGCCTCCTTCTCCTCACGAGAGCGGCGATATTTTCCAGTTTGCGCCCAGGGTCCCTTTCCGTCCAGTATTTCCTCCCATGTCCAGAAATCCTCCTTATTCCTGTAATCCTGCGTTTGTTGTTGCTGCTTTCTCCCTCGTTGCTTGATCCTTGGTTGGTGGGTGATTCTGTAACGGTTGTTCTCCTCCTCTTCGTCTGAAGAGGAGAAGCATGGGTCGGACCAATACGCATCGAGGTATGCAGTCATAATGAATTTATTTAAACGAAAAGACGAACACGAAAAACACTTGAGAATATACAAAACAACAAAACGACGTAGACAGACCTGTACTGGAAAACATACATAAACACGCAGAACAGGAATAGACTACACAAACCGAAACAGTCCCGTGTGGCGCGACAAACACAGACACGGAAGACAATCACCCACAAACAAACAGTGAGAACATCCTACCTTAATATGGTTCTCAATCAGAGGAGACGTAAAACACCTGCCTCTAATTGAGAACCATATCAGGCAACCCATTAACCAACATAGAAACACGTAACATAGAATGCCCATCCCAACTCACGCCCTGACCAACTAAACACATACAAAAATAAGAGAAAACAGGTCAGGAACGTGACAACAGCGAAGAGGCGACTCCGGGATGCTGGCCTTCTATGGCAGAGTTGCAAAGAAAAAGCCATATCTCAGAATGGCCAATAAAAAGAAAAGATTAAGATGAGCAAAAGAACACAGACACTGGACAGAGGAACAAGGACATTTATAAGTGACCCCAAACTTTTGAACGGTAGTGTGTGTGTTTTAGTTGTCTTCCTTGGAGAGAGGGATGCTCTACTCACCTGGAACCTATGTTGTTTGGTATGATGTTTTCAACAGGCCTCAGACGTAGAGGGACAACTGGGATTCTGGGACATTTATCAGTCATATGAAGATAAGGGACTGAGGATCATCTCAGACTTGGAGGGAGGGAGGGAGGGAGGGAGGTAATGTACAGAGCTATCAGTAAGGGAGGGATGCTCTACTCACCTGGAACCTATGTGGTTTGGTATGATGTTTTCAACAGGCCTCAGACTTAGAGGGACAACTGGGATTCTGGGACATTTATCAGTCATATGAAGATAAGGGACTGAGGATAATCTCAGACTTGGAGGGAGGGAGGGAGGGAAGGGAGGGAGGGAGATTGAGGTAATGTACAGAGCTAACAGTAACAGAGAGGGAATGGACTTATAACTGCAGCCTCTCACTGAATATTTATGATTCCATACTGTATAGTATGAAAGGAGTTCACTCTCTAGTTGAATATTTATGATTCTATACTGTTGTTCACTCTAGTTTAATATTTATGATTCTATGCCGTACCGTATGAGGGGAGTTCTCTCTAGTTGAATATTTATGATTCTATACTGTAGTTCACTCTCGTTGAATATTTATGATTCTATACTGTAGTTCACTCTAGTTTAATATTTATGATTCTATGCTGTACCGTATGAGGGGAGTTCTCTCTAGTTGAATATTTATGATTCTATACCGTAGTTCACTCTAGTTTAATATTTATGATTCTATACTGTAGTTCACTCTAGTTGAATATTTATGATTCTATACTGTAGTTCACTCTAGTTTAATATTTATGATTCTATACTGTAGTTCACTCTAGTTGAATATTTATGATTCTATACTGTAGTTCACTCGAGTTGAATATTTATGATTCCATAATGTAGTTCACTCTAATATTTATGGTTCTATACTGTAGTTCACTCTAGTTTAATATTTATGATTCTATACTGTAGTTCACTCTAGTTGAATATGTATGATTCCATACTGTAGTTCTCTCTAGTTTAATATTTATGATTCTATACTGTAGTTCACTCTAGTTGAATATTTATGATTCTATACTGTAGTTCACTCTAGTTGGATATTTATGATTCTATACTGTAGTTCACTCTAGTTGTGGCCTAGTTTCATCTGATGGAAGAGCAGGCGGTGCTTATTAATCAGTTATAGAGCCTGTAAGCTGCCTTCTGTAACTGACCTATATCTCTAAGGCATCCAGTATTGACACACATACTGTAACTAATGATCTAGTATGAGTTTCTCCTGTCTCTTAATCCTCAGTTAGCCCCTGGATGAACAACACAGTCTGACAGTGACACTGTAGTTTCTCCTGTCTCTTAGTCCTCAGTTAGCCCCTGGATGAACAACACAGTCTGACAGTGAGACTGTAGTTTCTCCTGTCTCTTAGTCCTCAGTTAGCCCCTGGATGAGCAACACAGTCTGACAGTGAGACTGTAGTTTCTCCTGTCTCTTAGTCCTCAGTTAGCCCCTGGATGAGCAACACAGTCTGACAGTGAGACTGTAGTTTCTCCTGTCTCTTAGTCCTCAGTTAGCCCCTGGATGAACAACACAGTCTGACAGTGAGACTGTAGTTTCTCCTGTCTCTTAGTCCTCAGTTAGCCCCTGGATGAACAACACAGTCTGACAGTGAGACTGTAGTTTCTCCTGTCTCTTAGTCCTCAGTTAGCCCCTGGATGAGCAACACAGTCTGACAGTGAGACTGTAGTTTCTCCTGTCTCTTAGTCCTCAGTTAGCCCCTGGATGAGCAACACAGTCTGACAGTGAGACTGTAGTTTCTCCTGTCTCTTAGTCCTCAGTTAGCCCCTGGATGAGCAACACAGTCTGACAGTGAGACTGTAGTTTCTCCTGTCTCTTAGTCCTCAGTTAGCCCCTGGATGAACAACACAGTCTGACAGTGAGACTGTAGTTTCTCCTGTCTCTTAGTCCTCAGTTAGCCCCTGGATGAACAACACAGTCTGACAGTGAGACTGTAGTTTCTCCTGTCTCTTAGTCCTCAGTTAGCCCCTGGATGAGCAACATAGTCTGACAGTGAGACTGCATGTGTGTGTTATCGATGACTCAGTATACAACATTCGATGATAGGAGGACTCAAATTGAGTGGGAGAGTTAACCTGTCATGTCTGTTCTGCTCTGTCTCCCTCCCTCCTCCTGTTCTGTCCTCCCCTGTCTAGCCCTCCCCTGTCTGTTCTGTCTCACTCCCTCCTCCTGTCCTGTCCTCCCCTGTCTAGCCCTGTCCTGTCTGTTCTGCTCTCTGTCTCACTCCCTCCTCCTGTCCTGTCCTCCCCTGTCTAGCCCTGTCCTGTCTGTTCTGTCTCACTCCCTCCTCCTGTCCTGTCCTCCCCTGTCTAGCCCTGTCCTGTCTGTTCTGCTCTCTGTCTCACCCCCTCCTCCTGTCCTGTCCTCCCCTGTCTAGCCCTGTCCTGTCTGTTCTGCTCTCTGTCTCACCCCCTCCTCCTGTTCTGTCCTCCCCTGTCTAGCCCTGTCCTGTCTGTTCTGCTCTCTGTCTCACTCCCTCCTCCTGTCCTGTCCTCCCCTGTCTAGCCCTGTCCTGTCTGTTCTGCTCTCTGTCTCACTCCCTCCTCCTGTCCTGTCCTCCCCTGTCTAGCCCTGTCCTGTCTGTTCTGTCTCACTCCCTCCTCCTGTTCTGTCCTCCCCTGTCTAGCCCTGTCCTGTCTGTTCTGCTCTCTGTCTCACTCCCTCCTCCTGTCCTGTCCTCCCCTGTCTAGCCCTGTCCTGTCTGTTCTGCTCTCTGTCTCACTCCCTCCTCCTGTCCTGTCCTCCCCTGTCTAGCCCTGTCCTATCTGTTCTGTCTCACTCCCTCCTGTCCTGTCCTCCCTTGTCTAGCCCTGTCCTGTCTGTTCTGTCTCACTCCCTCCTCCTGTCCTGTCCTCCCCTGTCTAGCCCTGTCCTGTCTGTTCTGTCTCACTCCCTCCTCCTGTCCTGTCCTCCCCTGTCTAGCCCTGTCCTGTCTGTTCTGTCTCACTCCCTCCTCCCTCCTGTCCTCCCCTGTCTAGCCCTGTCCTATCTGTTCTGCTCTCTGTCTCACTCCCTCCTCCTGTCCTCCCCTCTCTGTTATCAAACCAATGTGATAAACTCTCCAACCCTCTGCCCACATGTTGTCTGGCTAGTCTGAAAACTCTGCCAGAGGAGGGAATGGGTGTACAGGGTCACTGCCAGAGGAGGGAATGGGTGTACAGGGTCACTGCCAGAGGAGGGAATGGGTGTACAGGGTCACTGGGAGAGGAGGGAATGGGTGTACAGGGTCACTGCCAGAGGAGGGAATGGGTGTACAGGGTCACTGCCAGAGGAGGGAATGGGTGTACAGGGTCACTGGGAGAGGAGGGAATGGGTGTACAGGGTCACTGCCAGAGGAGGGAATGGGTGTACAGGGTCACTGGGAGAGGAGGGAATGGGTGTACAGGGTCACTGCCAGAGGAGGGAATGGGTGTACAGGGTCACTGCCAGAGGAGGGAATGGGTGTACAGGGTCACTGGGAGAGGAGGGAATGGGTGTACAGGGTCACTGGGAGAGGAGGGAATGGGTGTACAGGGTCACTGCCAGAGGAGGGAATGGGTGTACAGGGTCACTGGGAGAGGAGGGAATGGGTGTACAGGGTCACTGGGAGAGGAGGGAATAGGTGTACAGGGTCACTGCCAGAGGAGGGAATGGGTGTACAGGGTCACTGGGAGAGGAGGGAATGGGTGTACAGGGTCACTGCCAGAGGAGGGAATGGGTGTACAGGGTCACTGCCAGAGGAGGGAATGGGTGTACAGCGTCACTGGCTTCCTACCAACTGTTAGATACTGTGTTTGAGGCATTGCAGTAGCATGAACTTCTGATGCATGTTATCTAATGAATTATTGTCAGAGATTCATTCCTGTCCCAATGTTTGTCCCACGATGGGGTCTTGTGTGGGTATATTTTGGTATGGTTTGGTTTGGTTTGGTATGGTTTGGTATGGGTTGGTATGGTTTGGGTTGGTATGGTTTGGTATGGGTTGGTATGGGTTGGTATGGTTTGGTTTGGTATGGTATGGTTTGGGTTGGTATGGTATGGTTTGGGTTGGTATGGTTTGGTATGGATGGTTTGGGTTGGTATGGTTTGGGTTGGTTTGGTATGGGTTGGTATGGTTTGGTTTGGTATGGGTTGGTATGGTTTGGTATGGGTTGGTATGGTTTGGGTTGGTTTGGTTTGGTATGGGTTGGTATGGGTTGGTTTGGTATGGGTTGGTATGGTTTGGGTTGGTATGGTTTGGTATGGGTTGGTTTGGTATGGGTTGGTATGGTATGGTATGGTATGGTATGGTATGGTATGGTATGGTATGGTATGGGTTGGTATTTTGTCTGTGGCTTCAGGCAGAGGAAGCAGCAATCTGTCCCTTGTCATTGACACAGAGATACAGACATAACAAACACACACACACACACACACACACACACACACACACACACACACACTAACCTAACAGCAGCTAAAGCTCATTTTAACAACAAGCCTAAGCTGTCATTTCATGCTCGTAACTACCCAGCATTATGGATAACACGCTCACCAAGAACACACACACACACACACACCAACATCCGACTGCCTTGAACACTGTGTAAAAGCGGTGCATTCCATGGTCAGAGGGTAACACCAACAAGGGATGGACTTTTTTGACGAGAGCACTTTTCTGAGTCCAGGCAGCTCTCATAGAAATCACAGAGTAATTATATATCTTGTGAAAAGCTTTTCTTGGATCCTAGTTTTTTATGTAAAAGTATAGAGTCATTTTAACTGTAGGTGTCAATTAGAGTTTCCCGTTCCGGTCACGCTTCATCTCCTCTGATCGTTTCCCAAAATCCTAGAAAAGTTGAAATAGTTTTATAAACACAACATTTCTCCCATATTTCTCAGAGCGTTGGAACGGCAGCCAAACCAAAAGGGGAAATGTTTGGATTCCTGTATGGAAATATCATCCATCCATTTTGTTAAACGACTACTGAACAATCTTGAGTTTCCCCAAAAATGTCCCAAGTTACGTTCTCACTGCTCATTGAAGCACAACGATGCAGTCCTACGTTTGACTTACAGTAGCAGACTATTCTGTTGCTGTCATCCACAAAGACTCAGGGTTAAACCTCACTGTTGAGAAACATTTGACTTACATTTTCCAGCCTGGTTGTGACCTTGACGGGGTCTGGGAGAGGCTGGTGACAAAAGGTTAGATAATACTCCTGGGCGGGCTGGCTGCTTAGGCCGAGTCCAGGAGAGAGGAGAGAGAGAGAGAGGAGAGAGAGAGAGAAGGAGAGAGAGAGGAGAGAGAGAAGGAGAGAGAGAGAGAGAGAGAGAGAGAGAGAGAGAGAGGAGAGAGAGAGAGAGAGAGAGAGAGAGAGAGAGAGAGAGAGAGAGAGAGAGAGAGAGAGAGAGAGAGAGAGAGAGAGATGAGCACAAGAACTCCACCATTCTCACACTACATCCACCCAAGTGGCATGACACAAATTCTATCTTAAATGATAAACAAATCACATTTGCAAAATAAGAGTTTACTTTAATTGAAAAATCCTATTTTAATGGTTCTTCTTGGATTGTGAGTGTTTGTCTCATTTTGAAAGGTAAAGAAAAGAGAAAAAAAAAGTTATGAAGTCTTTTTACGTTGCATGTTGGAATATACAAGGATTGAAGTCCTCTGCTTTTGGGCTAAAGAGCAGAAACCCAGACTTCCTGAAAGAAATTGATGATGTTGATATTTTAGTACTACAGGAAACATGGTGCAGAGGTGATGTTTCCACTGGCTGTCCACTAGGTTATAGGGAGATAATCATACCATCCACTAAATTAAAAGGAATCAAACAGGGCAGAGACTCAGGGGGAATGCTAATATGGTATAAATCTGAACTAATTAATTCAATCGAATTGATCAAAACAGGAGAATTCTTTATCTGGTTAAAAATCAACAAGGAGGCTATCTTGACAGATAAAAACGTCTTCCTCTGTGCCACATACATTCCCCCCTCAGAGTCACCCTACTTCAACGAAGAGAGCTTCTCCATTCTAGAGGGAGAGATTAGTCACTTTCAGGCCCAAGGCAACGTACTGGTCTGTGGAGACCTGAATGCTAGAATAGCAGAAGAACAAGACACTATTAACAGTCATGGGGATAAACACCTACCAGGAAGCAATAACCTTTCCCTCCCCACATACCCCCACAGAAACAACTATGACAAAGTGAAAAACAAAAATGGATTACAGCTCCTGAGGCTCTGTCGAACACTGGGTCTGTACATAGTCAATGGCAGGCTGAGAGGAGACTCTTTTGGTAGGTACACCTACAGCTCATCCCTTGGCAGCAGCACTGTAGACTACTTCCTCACCGACCTAAACCCAGAGTCTCTCAGAGCCTTCACAGTCAGCCCACTAACACCTCTCTCAGACCACAGTAAAATCACAGTGTATCTGAGAAGAGCAGAACCCAACCATGAAGCATCATGGCCCAATAAATTACATGGTACTAAACAAGCCTATAGATGGAGTGCAAACAGTACAGACATCTACCAAAAAGCAATTAGTAGCCAAAAAATACAATCTCTCCTGGACAACTTTTTAGCCTTAACATTCTCCTTCAGCAATGAAGGTGTAAATTTGGCCGTTAGGAACATAAACTTTATATTTGACAAATTAGCCTCCTTGGCTAATCTAAAGAAGCATAAGAGCAAACCAAAAATAACAGATAATGAAAAATGGTTTGATAATGATTGCAAAAATCTAAGAAAGTCATTGAGAAATATATCTAATCAAAAACACAGAGAACCAGACAACAAAAATATACGCCTTCAATATGGGGAAACACTGAAGCAATACAAACGCACCCTAAGAACAAAAAAGGAACAGCACATTAGAAATCAGCTGGATGGAATTGAGGAATCCATAGAATCAAACCACTTCTGGGAGAATTGGAATAAATTAAACAAACCTCATCATGAGGAGTTGGCTATCCAAAATGGGGATATGTGGAGAAATCACTTTGCAAACCTCTACAGCAATATAACAAAGAGCCCAGAACAAAAAGATATACAAGAAAAATTACAAATCCTTGAATTAGCAGTCAAAGACTATCAGAATCCTGTGGATACCCCAATTACAGAAGAAGAATTATTGGAAAAAATATGCAATCTCCAACCCAAAAAGGCCTGTGGTGCTGATGGGATTTTAAATGAAATGATCAAATATACAGACCACAAATTCAAATTGGCTATACTCAAACTCTTCAACATTATCCTCACTGCAGGTATTTTCCCCGATATTTGGAACCAGGGACTGATCACACCAATCTATAAAAATGGAGACAAATTTGACCCAAATAATTACAGAGGAATATGCATTAACAGCAACTTGGGGAAAATTCTCTGCAGTATTATAAATAGCAGACTACATCATTTCCTTGACGAACACAACGTCCTGAGCAGAAGCCAGATTGGATTTCAAAAAAAATTATCGTACAACAGACCACATTTACACCCTCCACACTCTAATTGATAAACAAGTTAACCAAAACAAAGGCAAAATCTACTCGTGTTTTGTAGATTTCAAGAAAGCATTTGATTCAATTTGGCACGAAGGTCTTTTTTATAAACTAATAGAAAGTGGTATTGGAGGGAAAACATATGATTTTATTAAATCAATGTACACTAAAAACAAATGTGCGGTTAAAATTGGCAACAAGCAAACAGACTTCTTCTCTCAGGGGCGGGGAGTGAAACAGGGCTGCCCAATAAGTCCAACATTATTTAACATCTACATGAATGAATTGGCAAAAACATTAGAAGAATCGACAGCACCTGGTATCACCCTACACAACACTGAAATCAAGTGTCTGCTGTACGCAGATGACCTGGTGCTGCTGTCTCCCACTAAAGAGGGGTTACAGCAACACCTAGATCATCTTCACAGGTTCTGTCAGACTTGGGCTCTGACCGTTAACCTAAAAAAAACAAATATAATGATATTCCAAAAAAGGTCCGGAAATAAGGATGACAAATATAAATTCTATTTGGACACAGTTCTATTAGAACACACCAAAAACTACACATATCTAGGACTAAATATCAGCAACACAGGTAGCTTTCACATGGCTGTGAATGAGCTGAGAGACAAAGCAAGAAGAGCATTCTATGCCATTAAAAGGAACATCAAAATTGAAATTCCAATTAGAATCTGTCTCAAAATTTTTCAATCAGTTATAGAACCAATTGCTCTATATGGCAGTGAAGTATGGGGTCCACTCTCTAATAATGAATTTACTAAATGGGACAAACATCCAATTGAAGTATTGCATGCAGAGTTTTGCAAGACTGTATTGCAAGTACAAAGAAAAACTCCAAATAACGCATGTAGGGCAGAATTGGGCCAATATCCCCTCCTCATTCGAATAGAAAAAAGAGCCATCAAATTTTACAACCATCTAAAAACAAGTGACCCTAAAACATTCCATCACACAGCTCTACAATGTCAAGAGATGAAACCAGAGAAGAGTCCCCTCAGCCAGCTGGTTCTGAGGCTCAGTTCACCAACCCAAACCAACCCCATAGAGCCTCGGGACAGCCCTCAGAAAATCTGGCCCAACCAAATCATCACAAAACAAAAAGAAAAATATATAACCTATTGGAAAGACACCACAAAAAATCAAAGTAAACTTCAATGCTATTTGGCTCTAAACAGACAGTACATGGTGGCAGACTATCTGACCACTGTGACTGATAGAAAACTGAGGAAAACATTGACTAGGTACAGACTCAGTGAGCACAGTCTGGCTATAGAGACCGGTCGTCACAGACAAACCTGGCTGCCCAGGGAGGACAGGCTGTGCTCACTCTGCTCCAGGGGAGAGGTAGAGACAGAAGTGCATTTCCTACTACACTGTGACAAATACTCAGACCTAAGAGCATATTTCTTTCCCAAAATTATAATTCAATACAAAGAATTTGAAACTATAAAAGATGAAGAAAAATTCAAATATTTGTTGGGTGAAAAGCCAAAATGTGCAGTTTTGGCAGCCAAATATGTGTCCTCCTGCCACAGCCTGAGGGACAGCCAGTGAAAAATGCAAAGTAATGTTGATAATATTTCCCATTTAGCTTAGTTTTGTTTTGTCTTTCGTACCAGGTCATGTGTCTTCTCAGTCATGTTGACACTGGTCTACTACTGTTGCTTTAATGTATTGTTGTTCTGATTAATATTGTTGTTGTAGCTGTTATTAATGGTAATCCCATGTCCACTACTACTATTATTATTACTGTTAGTCCCACCATTTATTTATATATAAATATATATATATTTTGTGTATATATATACATATATATTTTATTTAAATTTTTCGATATGTATACTTTGACAATGTAAGTAATAATAACTTGCCATGTCAATTGAATTGAATTGAATTGAGAGAGAGAGAGAGAGAGAGAGAGAGAGAGAGAGAGAGAGAGAGAGAGAGAGAGAGAGAGAGAGAGAGAGAGAGAGAGAGAGAGAGAGAGAGAGAGAGAGAGAGAGAGAGAGAGAGAGAGAGAGAGAGAGAGAGAGAGAGAGAGAGAGAGAGAGAGAGAGAGAGAGAGAGAGAGAGAGAGAGAGAGAGAGAGAGAGAGGAGAGGAGAGAGAATGAGAGAGAGGGAGAGACGGAGAAGGAGAGAGAGAAGGAGAGAGAGAGAAGGAGAGAGGAGAGACAGAAGAAGGAGAGAGAGAGCTCAGGGAGGATAGTCTGCCAGTCTTCAAGGACAGGATAAACAACAGAAGCCCAGTAGTGATAAGTTACAATATGACACCTTTGTCCTCTAAGAGGTCATACATCATACCTACATTGCACATGGAAGAGTCACAAAAGAGCAGACTCCAAGCTAAAGCAAGGACCCTCAAATACATATTAGTCCCAGGTCTGTGGTGACGAGCCCCCCAGTGTAATGATAGTAGCAGTATATTAACAGTAACGGTGTGTTCCAGGCCGAGGAGACGTCCAGCCCCAGCTGAACAGTGTGATGTGTAATGTAGTAGCAGTATATTAACAGTAACGGTGTGTTCCAGGCCGAGGAGACGTCCAGCCCCAGCTGAACAGTGTGATGTGTAATGATAGTGGCAGTATATTAACAGTAACGGTGTGTTTCAGGCCGAGGAGACGTCCAGCCCCAGCTGAACAGTGTGATGTGTAATGATAGTAGCAGTATATTAACAGTAACGGTGTGTTTCAGGCCGAGGAGACGTCCAGCCCCAGCTGAACAGTGTGATGTGTAATGTAGTAGCAGTATATTAACAGTAACGGTGTGTTCCAGGCCGAGGAGAGGTCCAGCCCCAGCTGAACAGTGCCATGCAGGACGTCAGTGATACATACCTGCTGCTGGAGGAGATGGAGAAACAGGCTGTCAGGAAGGCCCTCGTCGAGGAGAGGAGCAGGTTATGCACCTTCGTCTCCATGCTACGACCTGTCGTGGTGAGTCATAACATAACTAACACACACTAACACACACAACACAGAGGTCAGGCTAAGGCCGTGGTGGTGAGTCCGTTGGCACTACACACAGCACCAACACAAACACAGAAACCGAAACAGAGCCGTAGGGCCTCACCATGGGAGATGCTGTTCCTCATTAACACCCAGAGGAAATGCTCCTCACTAACACCCAGAGGAAATGTTCCTCATTAACACCCAGAGGAAATGTTCCTCATTATCACCCAGAGGAAATGTTCCTCATTAACACCCAGAGGAAATGTTCCTCATTAACACCCAGAGGAAATGTTCCTCATTAACACCCAGAGGAAATGTTCCTCATTAACACCCAGAGGAAATGCTCCTCACTAACACCCAGAGGAAATGTTCCTCATTAACACCCAGAGGAAATGTTCCTCATTAACACCCAGAGGAAATGCTCCTCATTAACACCCAGAGGAAATGTTCCTCATTAACACCCAGAGGAAATGTTCCTCATTAACACCCAGAGGAAATGTTCCTCATTAACACCCAGAGGAAATGTTCCTCATTAACACCCAGAGGAAATGTTCCTCATTAACACCCAGAGGAAATGTTCCTCATTAACACCCAGAGGTAATGTTCCTCATTAACACCCAGAGGAACTGTTCCTCATTAACACCCAGAGGAACTGTTCCTCATTAACACCCAGAGGAAATGTTCCTCATTAACACCCAGAGGAACTGTTCCTCATTAACACCCAGAGGAACTGTTCCTCATTAACACCCAGAGGAAATGTTCCTCATTAACACCCAGAGGAAATGCTCCTCATTAACACCCAGAGGAAATGTTCCTCATTAACACCCAGAGGAAATGCTCCATAAGAAGCACATTGCTGACGTTCCAGTTTAAGATGTTGTTGTTGATGTGATCAGTATGAGCAGGATGAGGACATGATCAATGACATCACCTGGATAAATACAGGATCAATAAACACATTGTGATCCTTCCAGGATGAGGAGATCTCCATGCTAGGAGAGGTCACCCACCTCCAGACCATATCTGACGACCTCAAGATGCTGACCATGGACCCTCACAAGCTGCCCCCCGCCAGCGAACAGGTACCCTGACCCCTGACCCTGACCCTGACCGTATCCCTGACCCCTGACCCTGACCGTATCCCTGACCCTGACCTTGACCGTATCCCTGACCGTATCCCTGACCCTGACTGTATCCCTGACCCTGACCGTATCCCTGACCCTGACCCTGACCGTATCCCTGACCCTGACCGTATCCCTAACCCTGACCCTGACCGTATCCCTGACCCTGACCGTATCCCTAACCCTGACCCTGACCGTATCCCTGACCCTGACCGTATCCCTGACCCTGACCGTATCCCTGACCCTGACCCTGACCGTATCCCTGACCCTGACCCTGACCCTGACCGTGACCCTGACCCTGACCGTATCCCTGACCCTGACCGTATCCCTGACCCTGACCGTATCCCTGACCCTGACCCCCTGACCCTGACCCTATCCCTGACCCTGACCCTGACCCTGACCCTGACCGTATCCCTGACCCTGACCCTGACCGTATCCCTGACCCTGACCGTATCCCTAACCCTGACCCTGACCGTATCCCTGACCCTGACCGTATCCCTGACCCTGACTCATATCTGTCCCATGTGTTTCCTCCTGAGACTACAGGGTTCCATTTCACATCTGTCCCATGTGTTTCCTCCTGAGACTACAGGGTTCCATTTCATATCTGTCCCATGTGTTTCCTCCTGAGACTATAGGGTTCCATTTCATATCTGTCCCATGTGTTTCCTCCTGAGACTATAGGGTTCCATTTCATATCTGTCCCATGTGTTTCCACCTCAGCCTATAGGGTTCCATTTCATATCTGTCCCATGTGTTTCCTCCTCAGACTATAGGGTTCCATTTCATATCTGTCCCATGTGTTTCCTCCTGAGACTATAGGGTTCCATTTCATATCTGTCCCATGTGTTTCCTCCTGAGACTACAGGGTTCCATTTCATATCTGTCCCATGTGTTTCCTCCTGAGACTATAGGGTTCCATTTCATATCTGTCCCATGTGTTTCCACCTCAGACTATAGGGTTCCATTTCATATCTGTCCCATGTGTTTCCTCCTCAGACTATAGGGTTCCATTTCATATCTGTCCCATGTGTTTCCTCCTGAGACTACAGGGTTCCATTTCATATCTGTCCCATGTGTTTCCTCCTCAGACTACAGGGTTCCATTTCATATCTGTCCCATGTGTTTCCTCCTGAGACTATAGGGTTCCATTTCATATCTGTCCCATGTGTTTCCTCCTGAGACTGTAGGGTTCCATTTCATATCTGTCCCATGTGTTTCCTCCTCAGACTACAGGGTTCCATTTCATATCTGTCCCATGTGTTTCCTCCTGAGACTACAGGGTTCCATTTCATATCTGTCCCATGTGTTTCCTCCTGAGACTACAGGGTTCCATTTCATATCTGTCCCATGTGTTTCCTCCTGAGACTATAGGGTTCCATTTCATATCTGTCCCATGTGTTTCCTCCTGAGACTACAGGGTTCCATTTCATATCTGTCCCATGTGTTTCCACCTCAGACTATAGGGTTCCATTTCATATCTGTCCCATGTGTTTCCTCCTCAGACTATAGGGTTCCATTTCATATCTGTCCCATGTGTTTCCTCCTGAGACTACAGGGTTCCATTTCATATCTGTCCCATGTGTTTCCTCCTGAGACTATAGGGTTCCATTTCATATCTGTCCCATGTGTTTCCTCCTGAGACTGTAGGGTTCCATTTCATATCTGTCCCATGTGTTTCCTCCTGAGACTATAGGGTTCCATTTCATATCTGTCCCATGTGTTTCCTCCTGAGACTATAGGGTTCCATTTCATATCTGTCCCATGTGTTTCCTCCTCAGACTATAGGGTTCCATTTCATATCTGTCCCATGTGTTTCCTCCTGAGACTATAGGGTTCCATTTCATATCTGTCCCATGTGTTTCCTCCTCAGACTATAGGGTTCCATTTCATATCTGTCCCATGTGTTTCCTCCTGAGACTGTAGGGTTCCATTTCATATCTGTCCCATGTGTTTCCTCCTCAGACTATAGGGTTCCATTTCATATCTGTCCCATGTGTTTCCTCCTGAGACTACAGGGTTCCATTTCATATCTGTCCCATGTGTTTCCTCCTCAGACTATAGGGTTCCATTTCATATCTGTCCCATGTGTTTCCTCCTGAGACTATAGGGTTCCATTTCATATCTGTCCCATGTGTTTCCTCCTGAGACTATAGGGTTCCATTTCATATCTGTCCCATGTGTTTCCTCCTGAGACTACAGGGTTCCATTTCATATCTGTCCCATGTGTTTCCTCCTGAGACTATAGGGTTCCATTTCATATCTGTCCCATGTGTTTCCTCCTGAGACTACAGGGTTCCATTTCATATCTGTCCCATGTGTTTCCTCCTGAGACTATAGGGTTCCATTTCATATCTGTCCCATGTGTTTCCTCCTGAGACTATAGGGTTCCATTTCATATCTGTCCCATGTGTTTCCTCCTGAGACTACAGGGTTCCATTTCATATCTGTCCCATGTGTTTCCTCCTGAGACTATAGGGTTACATTTCATATCTGTCCCATGTGTTTCCTCCTGAGACTACAGGGTTCCATTTCATATCTGTCCCATGTGTTTCCTCCTCAGACTATAGGGTTCCATTTCATATCTGTCCCATGTGTTTCCTCCTGAGACTACAGGGTTCCATTTCATATCTGTCCCATGTGTTTCCTCCTGAGACTATAGGGTTCCATTTCATATCTGTCCCATGTGTTTCCTCCTGAGACACTGATCTGTCATTGTGGTTCTGTCCTGTCAGGTGATTCTGGATCTGAAGGGCTCTGACTATAACTGGTCCTATCAGACTCCTCCCTCCTCCCCCAGCACCACGAGGTCCAGGAAGTCCAGTATGTGCAGGTAGGTGTCCTGGGACCAGAACCGCCAGCTTGTCACCTTTATCTACGCTGGTGGGCCTGTTCAGAACCTTCAGATGGAAATGGGTTATCTCTAGTAGTCCCAGTATGTAGTGGTGTCTTGGACCAGAACCAGATCACATCCTGAATGTTTCACCTTTAACTGAACTGAAAAACAACCCTAGACCCATATTCACACAGAGATCTGATCTAGGATCAGTTTTGCCTACATTTTACATATTGAATGAGATTATATAGACAGTGGGGACCTGATCCTACTCTTAGACGGCCTGATGAAGACAGGCCCTGCCCCCCAGTGGTGGGTAGAGGAACTGCAGCCTGTTGGGATGCCCAATCTTTTCACCTACTTGTTTTCTGGGGGAATTGAAAATAGTTAATTAATTTCACCCAGACTTGTAAATATATCATTGCGTGTGTTATGAATGTATAGATTTCAATATTAAATGTCATTGTAATTTCACACGATCCTTCCAGCTGTTTCAATAGAATATGACTCATAATACCGCCTCCACCTCGTGTCCTCCCATACATGGGTGTTGTTGTCGTCACGCTGGTTTGGTTTGTAAAACACTGTGCTGTGATGCCTTGTTTTCATCTTGTGATGCGTTTCAGTTTGTTTACATGATTTAATTCAAGTTGAAGAATCCACAGATCCTCGTTAAAATGTCACTGTTGATGGTCGGTCAATGGACCCAACCATAAAGGCACATGTCTGTATCGCGACCACAGTCCAACTTGCTTGTAGTTGCACTGAGCATGATAGACGTTGATATGTGTATATTGTGGTAACGTTTATTATGATTTCATGCCTGGTTGTTTTAATTTGACTGGTTTGTTCACGGTCACTGCCTGCTGCATTGGTTTGGAGTGTTAACCCATTCACTGTCTGTCTGTCTCCCTGTGTCTGTCTCTCCACCTGTCTGTCTCTCTCTCCACCCGTCTGTCTCTCCACATGTCTGTCTGTCTGTCTGTCTGTCTGTCTGTCTGTCTGTCTGTCTCTCCACTCGTCTGTCTGTCTCTCCACCTGTCTGTCTCTCCACCTGTCTGTCTCTCCACCTGTCTGTCTCTCCACCTGTCTGTCTGTCTCCCTGTGTCTGTCTCTCACCCTCCTGCCTGTTCCCCTGTCTGTCTCTCCATCTGTCTCTCTCTCCACCCGTCTGTCTCTCCACCTGTCTGTCTGTCTGTCTGTCTGTCTGTCTGTCTGTCTCTCACTCGTTTGTCTGTCTCTCCACATGTCTGTCTGTCTCTCTACCTGTCTCTCTCTCCACCTGTCTGTCTGTCTCTCTGCCTGTCTGTCTGTCTGTCTGTGTCTGTCTGTCTGTCCACTCGTCTGTCTGTCTCTCCACCTGCCTGTCTGTCTCTCCACCTGTCTGTCTGTCTCTCCACCTGTCTGTCTGTCTCTCCACCTGTCTGTCTGTCTCTCCACCTGTCTGTCTGTCTCTCCACCTGTCTGTCTGTCTCTCCACCTGTCTGTCTGTCTCTCCACCTGTCTCACCCTAACAGCAGTCTGAACAGCGTAAACAGTAGTGACTCTCGCTCCAGCGGCACATCCCACTCTCACTCCCCCTCCTCCTCCTCCTGCTCCTCCCACTACGGCTACCGTAGCTCCACCCTGCCCCAGCAGGCCGCGGCACGACTGTCCTCCATGTCCTCCCACGACTCAGGATTCATCTCCCACCCAGACACCTCCAAGTCACCATCACCCATGCCCCAGGAGACACTACCGCAGGTAAGACTGCACTACACTACAGTACACTAGACTACACTACCAAGTGGTAAGACCCTACTATCTGTACACTGGACTCTATACCCTGAGATTAAACCTCCATACCTTCTGGAAGTGAATGGACAGTTTAGTTTAAGGCAGTGTCCTGTCCCAGGCTAACTGGATACGTCAACAATAAATATATTATGATCGATGGGTCCTCAAGTGACCTTTGACCTCCTTATACATCATATGTGAGAGATAGTAGCCATCCCAGGTTGCTAGGATACCCTGCTCCTGAGGAGAGGGGCTTGGGGGAGGTCAGTAACTGGGCTGGCTGTTCTACAGACCAGTCCTGTCAGTACCTCAGCTGAACTACCAGAGTCCTGGGGGGAGGTCAGTAACTGGGCTGGCTGTTCTACAGACCAGTCCTGTCAGTACCTCAGCTGAACTACCAGAGTCCTGGGGGAGGTCAGTAACTGGGCTGGCTGTTCTACAGACCAGTCCTGTCAGTACCTCAGCTGAACTACCAGAGTCCTGGGGGGAGGTCAGTAACTGGGCTGGCTGTTCTACAGACCAGTCCTGTCAGTACCTCAGCTGAACTACCAGAGTCCTGGGGGAGGTCAGTAACTGGGCTGGCTGTTCTACAGACCAGTCCTGGCAGTACCTCAGCTGAACTACCAGAGTCCTGGGGGAGGTCAGTAACTGGGCTAGCTGTTCTACAGACCAGTCCTGTCAGTACCTCAGCTGAACTACCAGAGTCCTGGGGGAGGTCAGTAACTGGGCTGGCTGTTCTACAGACCAGTCCTGTCAGTACCTCAGCTGAACTACCAGAGTCCTGGGGGAGGTCAGTAACTGGGCTAGCTGTTCTACAGACCAGTCCTGTCAGTACCTCAGCTGAACTACCAGAGTCCTGGGGGAGGTCAGTAACTGGGCTGGCTGTTCTACAGACCAGACCTGTCAGTACCTCAGCTGAACTATCAGAGTCCTGGGTAGACAGATGATTCATCCGTCTGATCAGCTGAACACACAATGAACACACATCCACTTCTATTTACTCAGTCAGCTACAGATACAGTTTCCATCCAAGCCTCTCTGACTTCCTCTCTGACTTCCTCTCTGACTTCCTCTCTGAGCTCCGCTCTGACTTCTTCTCTGACTTCCTCTCTGACTTCCTCTCTGACTTCCTCTCTGAGCTCCTCTCTGACTTCCTCTCTGACTTCCTCTCTGACTTCCTCTCTGAGCTCCTCTCTGACTTCCTCTCTGACTTCCTCTCTGAGCTCCGCTCTGACTTCCTCTCTGACTTCCTCTCTGAGCTCCTCTCTGACTTCCTCTCTGACTTCCTCTCTGAGCTCTGCTCTGACATCCTCTCTGACTTCCTCTCTGACTTCCTCTTTGGTAACAGTACATAAGCCTTGATCAAACTCTTCTCTTACTTCTTGAAAACTCATCTGTCTGGGTGTGGATACGCGTTCTAGATGATTGAGGATATTATACTGCTGGTATAGTAGTCATTAAACCTCCTGATATTATGGTCAGTGGAGAGGTTGGTCCAGAAGACTACAGGGTCAGATAGTAGTCATTAAACCTCCTGATATTATGGTCAGGGGAGAGGTTGGTCCAGAAGACGACAGGGTCAGATAGTAGTCATTAAACCTCCTGATATTATGGTCAGGGGAGAGGTTGGTCCAGAAGACGACAGGGTCAGATAGTAGTCATTAAACCTCCTGATATTATGGTCAGGGGAGAGGTTGGTCCAGAAGACTACAGGGTCAGATAGTAGTCATTAAACCTCCTGATATTATGGTCAGGGGAGAGGTTGGTCCAGAAGACTACAGGGTCAGATAGTAGTCATTAAACCTCCTGATATTATGGTCAGGGGAGAGGTTGGTCCAGAAGACGACAGGGTCAGATAGTAGTCATTAAACCTCCTGATATTATGGTCAGGGGAGAGGTTGGTCCAGAAGACTACAGGGTCAGATAGTAGTCATTAAACCTCCTGATATTATGGTCAGGGGAGAGGTTGGTCCAGAAGACTACAGGGTCAGATAGTAGTCATTAAACCTCCTGATATTATGGTCAGGGGAGAGGTTGGTCCAGAAGACTACAGGGTCAGATAGTAGTCATTAAACCTCCTGATATTATGGTCAGGGGAGAGGTTGGTCCAGAAGACGACAGGGTCAGACAAGGTTGACCACATGAGCAGGCCTTGGTGTTCACCCCTGGAGTCTATTGGTCATCATGGGGTCATAGAGAGCCATAACCCTGATCCCAAACCATCCTGGCTCAGTCCAAGGGGCGGCAGGTAGACTAGTGGTTAGAGTGGAGGGGCGGCAGGTAGCCTAGTGGTTAGAGTGGAGGGGCGGCAGGTAGCCTAGTGGTTAGAGTGGAGGGGCGGCAGGTAGCCTAGTGGTTAGAGCGTTGGGCCAGTAACCGAAAGGTTGCTAGATCGAATCCCCGACCTGACAAGGTAAAAATCTGTCGTTCTGCCCCTGAACAAGGCAGTTAACCCCCTCATTGTAAATAAGAACTTGTTCTTAACTGACTTATCTAGTTAAATAAAGGTTAAATAAAATAAAAAATTAACCCTTAACCCCTCAATTTAGCTCATCACCCACTCAAGGACAACCTTGAATAGAGGGATGGGCTTGGGACTCAGTTATAGTTGAGGTTCATTACAAGGCCAACTGTCAGTCTAGAGTAGAGTTCCTCCTTCCTCTGTTAGGTCACTGCCAGTCTAGAGTAGAGTTCCTCCTTCCTCTGTTAGGTCACTGTCAGTCTAGAGTAGAGTTCCTCCTTCCTCTGTTAGGTCACTGCCAGTCTAGAGTAGAGTTCCTCCTTCCTCTGTTAGGTCACTGTCAGTCTAGAGTAGAGTTCCTCCCTCCTCTGTTAGGTCACTGTCAGTCTAGAGTAGAGTTCCTCCCTCCTCTGTTAGGTCACTGCCAGTCTAGAGTAGAGTTCCCCCTTCCTCTGTTAGGTCACTGTCAGTCTAGAGTAGAGTTCCTCCCTCCTCTGTTAGGTCACTGTACTGAATAAGGTCTCAGAGTGACGACCACTAATGCTACCGCACCACAACTCCATAGAAAACCACCAGGAGAATACTGGACTTTCTGTGGCTGGCTTCAAACTCTTTACCCATGATGCTTAGTAGCAGACTGTCTATCTGCTTCTCCCTCTGCTGTCCACAAGGACAGTTCATGCTAAATGATTCTATCTTCTGACTCACCTCTCTGCTTTGTTTCACTTCAAGTATTTTCACCCTGAATCTCTAACTTCCCTGCTGGCAGCCTTTGAACTATTGTTTTTAAACGTGCTGCTGCAGCTCACTGACTGATTGATGCCTTCTAACGTCTTCCTGCTGTTCTCTCTTTGTGGTGGCTACAATACACGCCTTCCTCTCCTTTATGTGGTGGCTACAATACACGCCTTCCTCTCCTTTATGTGGTGGCTACAATACACGCCTTCCTCTCCTTTATGTGGTGGCTACAATACACGCCTTCCTCTCCTTTATGTGGTGGCTACAATACACGCCTTCCTCTCCTTTATGTGATGGCTACAATACACGCCTTCCTCTCCTTTATGTGATGGCTACAATACACGCCTTCCTCTCCTTTATGTGGTGGCTACAATACACGCCTTCCTCTCCTTTATGTGGTGGCTACAATACACGCCTTCCTCTCCTTTATGTGATGGCTACAATACACGCCTTCCTCTCCTTTATGTGGTGGCTACAATACACGCCTTCCTCTCCTTTATGTGGTGGCTACAATACACGCCTTCCTCTCCTTTATGTGGTGGCTACAATACACGCCTTCCTCTCCTTTATGTGGTGGCTACAATACACGCCTTCCTCTCCTTTATGTGGTGGCTACAATACACGCCTTCCTCTCCTTTATGTGGTGGCTACAATACACGCCTTCCTCTCCTTTATGTGATGGCTACAATACACGCCTTCCTCTCCTTTATGTGGTGGCTACAATACACGCCTTCCTCTCCTTTATGTGATGGCTACAATACACGCCTTCCTCTCCTTTATGTGGTGGCTACAATACACGCCTTCCTCTCCTTTATGTGGTGGCTACAATACACGCCTTCCTCTCCTTTATGTGGTGGCTACAATACACGCCTTCCTCTCCTTTATGTGGTGGCTACAATACACGCCTTCCTCTCCTTTATGTGATGGCTACAATACACGCCTTCCTCTCCTTTATGTGGTGGCTACAATACACGCCTTCCTCTCCTTTATGTGGTGGCTACAATACACGCCTTCCTCTCCTTTATGTGATGGCTACAATACACGCCTTCCTCTCCTTTATGTGGTGGCTACAATACACGCCTTCCTCTCCTTTATGTGGTGGCTACAATACACGCCTTCCTCTCCTTTATGTGGTGGCTACAATACACGCCTTCCTCTCCTTTATGTGGTGGCTACAATACACGCCTTCCTCTCCTTTATGTGGTGGCTACAATACACGCCTTCCTCTCCTTTATGTGATGGCTACAATACACGCCTTCCTCTCCTTTATGTGGTGGCTACAATACACGCCTTCCTCTCCTTTATGTGGTGGCTACAATACACGCCTTCCTCTCCTTTATGTGGTGGCTACAATACACGCCTTCCTCTCCTTTATGTGGTGGCTACAATACACGCCTTCCTCTCCTTTATGTGGTGGCTACAATACACGCCTTCCTCTCCTTTATGTGGTGGCTACAATACACGCCTTCCTCTCCTTTATGTGGTGGCTACATTACACGCCTTCCTCTCCTTTATGTGATGGCTACAATACACGCCTTCCTCTCCTTTATGTGATGGCTACAATACACGCCTTCCTCTCCTTTATGTGGTGGCTACAATACACGCCTTCCTCTCCTTTATGTGGTGGCTACAATACACGCCTTCCTCTCCTTTATGTGGTGGCTACAATACACGCCTTCCTCTCCTTTATGTGATGGCTACAATACACGCCTTCCTCTCCTTTATGTGATGGCTACAATACACGCCTTCCTCTCCTTTATGTGGTGGCTACAATACACGCCTTCCTCTCCTTTATGTGATGGCTACAATACACGCCTTCCTCTCCTTTATGTGGTGGCTACAATACACGCCTTCCTCTCCTTTATGTGGTGGCTACAATACACGCCTTCCTCTCCTTTATGTGATGGCTACAATACACGCCTTCCTCTCCTTTATGTGATGGCTACAATACACGCCTTCCTCTCCTTTATGTGGTGGCTACAATACACGCCTTCCTCTCCTTTATGTGGTGGCTACAATACACGCCTTCCTCTCCTTTATGTGGTGGCTACAATACACGCCTTCCTCTCCTTTATGTGGTGGCTACAATACACGCCTTCCTCTCCTTTATGTGGTGGCTACAATACACGCCTTCCTCTCCTTTATGTGGTGGCTACAATACACGCCTTCCTCTCCTTTATGTGATGGCTACAATACACGCCTTCCTCTCCTTTATGTGGTGGCTACAATACACGCCTTCCTCTCCTTTATGTGGTGGCTACAATACACGCCTTCCTCTCCTTTATGTGGTGGCTACAATACACGCCTTCCTCTCCTTTATGTGGTGGCTACAATACACGCCTTCCTCTCCTTTATGTGGTGGCTACAATACACGCCTTCCTCTCCTTTATGTGGTGGCTACAATACACGCCTTCCTCTCCTTTATGTGGTGGCTACATTACACGCCTTCCTCTCCTTTATGTGATGGCTACAATACACGCCTTCCTCTCCTTTATGTGATGGCTACAATACACGCCTTCCTCTCCTTTATGTGGTGGCTACAATACACGCCTTCCTCTCCTTTATGTGGTGGCTACAATACACGCCTTCCTCTCCTTTATGTGGTGGCTACAATACACGCCTTCCTCTCCTTTATGTGATGGCTACAATACACGCCTTCCTCTCCTTTATGTGATGGCTACAATACACGCCTTCCTCTCCTTTATGTGGTGGCTACAATACACGCCTTCCTCTCCTTTATGTGATGGCTACAATACACGCCTTCCTCTCCTTTATGTGGTGGCTACAATACACGCCTTCCTCTCCTTTATGTGGTGGCTACAATACACGCCTTCCTCTCCTTTATGTGATGGCTACAATACACGCCTTCCTCTCCTTTATGTGATGGCTACAATACACGCCTTCCTCTCCTTTATGTGGTGGCTACAATACACGCCTTCCTCTCCTTTATGTGGTGGCTACAATACACGCCTTCCTCTCCTTTATGTGGTGGCTACAATACACGCCTTCCTCTCCTTTATGTGATGGCTACAATACACGCCTTCCTCTCCTTTATGTGATGGCTACAATACACGCCTTCCTCTCCTTTATGTGATGGCTACAATACACGCCTTCCTCTCCTTTATGTGATGGCTACAATACACGCCTTCCTCTCCTTTATGTGATGGCTACAATACACGCCTTCCTCTCCTTTATGTGATGGCTACAATACACGCCTTCCTCTCCTTTATGTGGTGGCTACATTACACGCCTTCCTCTCCTTTATGTGATGGCTACAATACACGCCTTCCTCTCCTTTATGTGATGGCTACAATACACGCATTCCTCTCCTTTATGTGATGGCTACAATACACGCCTTCCTCTCCTTTATGTGATGGCTACAATACACGCCTTCCTCTCCTTTATGTGATGGCTACAATACACGCCTTCCTCTCCTTTATGTGATGGCTACAATACACGCCTTCCTCTCCTTTATGTGATGGCTACAATACACGCCTTCCTCTCCTTTATGTGATGGCTACAATACACGCCTTCCTCTCCTTTATGTGGTGGCTACAATACACGCCTTCCTCTCCTTTATGTGATGGCTACAATACACGCCTTCCTCTCCTTTATGTGATGGCTACAATACACGCCTTCCTCTCCTTTATGTGATGGCTACAATACACGCCTTCCTCTCCTTTATGTGATGGCTACAATACACGCCTTCCTCTCCTTTATGTGATGGCTACAATACACGCCTTCCTCTCCTTTATGTGATGGCTACAATACACGCCTTCCTCTCCTTTATGTGATGGCTACAATACACGCCTTCCTCTCCTTTATGTGATGGCTACAATACACGCCTTCCTCTCCTTTATGTGATGGCTACAATACACGCCTTCCTCTCCTTTATGTGATGGCTACAATACACGCCTTCCTCTCCTTTATGTGATGGCTACAATACACGCCTTCCTCTCCTTTATGTGGTGGCTACAATACACGCCTTCCTCTCCTTTATGTGATGGCTACAATACACGCCTTCCTCTCCTTTATGTGATGGCTACAATACACGCCTTCCTCTCCTTTATGTGATGGCTACAATACACGCCTTCCTCTCCTTTATGTGATGGCTACAATACACGCCTTCCTCTCCTTTATGTGATGGCTACAATACACGCCTTCCTCTCCTTTATGTGATGGCTACAATACACGCCTTCCTCTCCTTTATGTGATGGCTACAATACACGCCTTCCTCTCCTTTATGTGATGGCTACAATACACGCCTTCCTCTCCTTTATGTGATGGCTACAATACACGCCTTCCTCTCCTTTATGTGGTGGCTACAATACACGCCTTCCTCTCCTTTATGTGATGGCTACAATACACGCCTTCCTCTCCTTTATGTGATGGCTACAATACACGCCTTCCTCTCCTTTATGTGATGGCTACAATACACGCCTTCCTCTCCTTTATGTGATGGCTACAATACACGCCTTCCTCTCCTTTATGTGATGGCTACAATACACGCCTTCCTCTCCTTTATGTGATGGCTACAATACACGCCTTCCTCTCCTTTATGTGATGGCTACAATACACGCCTTCCTCTCCTTTATGTGGTGGCTACAATACACGCCTTCCTCTCCTTTATGTGATGGCTACAATACACGCCTTCCTCTCCTTTATGTGGTGGCTACAATACACGCCTTCCTCTCCTTTATGTGATGGCTACAATACACGCCTTCCTCTCCTTTATGTGATGGCTACAATACACGCCTTCCTCTCCTTTATGTGATGGCTACAATACACGCCTTCCTCTCCTTTATGTGATGGCTACAATACACGCCTTCCTCTCCTTTATGTGTTCTATTCCTCTGTGACTGTCTGTGACTGTCTGTGACTGTCTGTGACTGTCTGCGACTGTATGTGACTGTATGTGACTGCCTGTGACTGCCTGTGACTGCGTGTGACTGTCTGTGACTGTCTGTGACTGTCTGCGACTGTGTGTGACTGTCTGTGACTGTCTGTGACTGTGTGTATGTTCATATCCGGTCATCTTTTAACCCTACACTGAACTCAAACTCCTCTCTTTTTTACACCAAAACTCTCTGCTCCCGTCTTGTGCTCGTCTTCTGCCGCGTCTGTCTACCTCCACCCAACCTGCTGTTCCTCCAGCCTTGCTCCAGCTCTGGCTCGTCTGAGGCCTCTGACACCTGCCAGTCAGTCAGTGAGTGCAGCTCTCCCACCTCTGGAGGGCCTCTGGCTGCAGTTGACAAGGTGACATACTCCCTCCATCCCTCCTTTGAGAGGAAGCACCCCCCCCCCCCCCTGCCCTCCCATGATAGATACCCTACCCCTCGTCCCCTTGCTGTAGCCCTTAGTCTAGAGTCTCCTCACAGGAAACATAGTGTCCACCCTCGCCACAACCCTCGACCCCACCCACGTGATCCACCCACAGCTTCCTTTCACCTGTCTCTGATTCCTGCTGTTACGTATCTAGTCTCATGGGTCATCGTGGTCGTTCACATACATTTCAGAATTCAGAACAGGAGTCTTGGTTTGTCAATTTCATTTTCTTAGTTTACTCCTTTGTTTATTCGTTCTTCCGAAATGTTGTGTTATTTGTATTTCATTCATCAACTTTTATCTTGTGTTTCTGATTGTGTTGTTTTATTATCCTGACCCTGTTGTGTTGGTTTATTATCCTGACCCTATTGTGTTGGTTTATTATCCTGACCCTGTTGTGTTGGTTTATTATCCTGACCCTATTGTGTTGTTTTATTATCCTGACTCTGTTGTGTTGGTTTATTATCCTGACCCTATTGTGTTGGTTTATTATCCTGACCCTATTGTGTTTGTTTATTATCCTGACCCTATTATCCTGACCCTATTGTGTTGGTTTATAATCCTGACCCTATTGTGTTGGTTTATTATCCTGACCCTGTTGTGTTGGTTTATTATCCTAACCCTGTTGTGTTGGTTTATTATCCTGACCCCATTGTGTTGGTTTATTATCCTGACCCTGTTGTGTTGGTTTATTATCCTGACCCTATTGTGTTTGTTTATTATCCTGACCCTATTATCCTGACCCTATTGTGTTGGTTTATTATCCTGACCCTATTGTGTTGGTTTATTATCCTGACCCTGTTGTGTTGGTTTATTATCCTGACCCTATTGTGTTGGTTTATTATGCTGACCCTGTTGTGTTGGTTTATTATCCTGACCCTGTTGTGTTGGTTTATTATCCTGGCCCTGTTGTGTTGGTTTATTATCCTGACCCCATTGTGTTGGTTTATTATCCTGACCCTGTTGTGTTGGTTTATTATCCTGACCCTATTAGCCTGACCCTATTGTGTTGGTTTATTATTCTGACCCTATTGTGTTTGTTTTATTATCCTGACCCTATTGTGTTGGTTTATTATCCTGACCCCATTGTGTTGGTTTATTATCCTGACCCTGTTGTGTTGGTTTATTATCCTGACCCTATTGTGTTGGTTTATTATCCTGACCCTGTTGTGTTGGTTTATTATCCTGACCCTGTTGTGTTGGTTTATTATCCTGGCCCTGTTGTGTTGGTTTATTATCCTGACCCCATTGTGTTGGTTTATTATCCTGACCCTGTTGTGTTGGTTTATTATCCTGACCCTATTAGCCTGACCCTATTGTGTTGGTTTATTATCCTGACCCTATTGTGTTGGTTTATTATCCTGACCCTGTTGTGTTGGTTTATTATCCTGACCCTATTGTGTTGGTTTATTATCCTGACCCTGTTGTGTTGGTTTATTATCCTGACCCTGTTGTGTTGGTTTATTATCCTGGCCCTGTTGTGTTGGTTTATTATCCTGACCCCATTGTGTTGGTTTATTATCCTGACCCTGTTGTGTTGGTTTATTATCCTGACCCTATTAGCCTGACCCTATTGTGTTGGTTTATTATTCTGACCCTATTGTGTTTGTTTTATTATCCTGACCCTATTGTGTTGGTTTATTATCCTGACCCCATTGTGTTGGTTTATTATCCTGACCCCATTGTGTTGGTTTATTATCCTGACCCTGTTGTGTTGGTTTATTATCCTGACCCCATTGTGTTGGTTTATTATCCTGACCCCATTGTGTTGGTTTATTATCCTGACCCTATTGTGTTGGTTTATTATCCTGACCCCATTGTGTTGGTTTATTATCCTGACCCCATTGTGTTGGTTTATTATTCTGACCCTATTGTGTTGGTTTATTATCCTGACCCCATTGTGTTGGTTTATTATCCTGACACCATTGTGTTGGTTTATTATCCTGACCCCATTGTGTTGGTTTATTATCCTGACCCTATTGTGTTGGTTTATTATCCTGACCCTATTGTGTTGGTTTATTATCCTGACCCTGTTGTGTTGGTTTATTATCCTGACCCCATTGTGTTGGTTTATTATCCTGACCCTATTGTGTTGGTTTATTATCCTGACCCTATTGTGTTGGTTTATTATCCTGACCCTGTTGTGTTGGTTTATTATCCTGACCCTATTGTGTTGGTTTATTATCCTGACCCTATTGTGTTTGTTTTATTATCCTGACCCTATTGTGTTTGTTTTATTATCCTGACCCTATTGTGTTGGTTTTTATCATTTGACCAATTTCTCAAATTTTGTGTTTTTATGTTTGTTTGTTTGTTTGTTTGTTTGTTTGTGTCATTCCGTTCCCCTGCTCATGCTCAGTTGTCTAACGGGTATGACCACTACGGGGATCACCATCATTCAGACTCTTCATACCTGATGGGAGGGGGCTCAGGTCTGGGGGGGTCCTACCTGATGGGAGGGGGCTCAGGCCTGGTGGGTTCCTACCCCCTCTTCCCTCCCTCCTCCCATTCGTCCTCCATCACCTCCTCCTCCTGTCCGTCCCAGTCGTGGTCCAGGCCGTGCTCGGCCCTGCTACCTGACTACCCTCATTACTGCACCCTGGGGCCTAACATGGTCCCCACCTCTAAAGTCCCCAGCTGGAAGGTTGGTTGTTGGTTCAGTTCTCCTCCTCATCATGTCCTGACTCCTTGTGTTCCTAAAATATCTGTCATTACGTAGGGACCCTCTGAATTATTCTGACATTATTATTATGTTACAGTCAGATTGCAAAATGACCGTAGGACAATATACTACATCGTCTTCTACACGTTTCATTGGTAGATTTCAGATGTGTTCCTGGAGAAGATGTATTTGAATATCGTGATAATAGTTCAGAATCCCCAGCTGACAGGATCTTCAGAGGCCCATGATTAAAGAACACAGCTAGGGATACCAAGGAGGAGGTGAACTCAGCTATGTTTCTGTATCCTGTAGGACTGGGTAGAGGAGGTGAACTCAGCTATGTTTCTGTATCCTGTAGGACTGGGTAGAGGTGAACTCAGCTATGTTTCCGTATCCTGTAGGACTGGGTAGAGGAGGTGAACTCAGCTATGTTTCTGTATCCTGTAGGACTGGGTAGAGGTGAACTCAGCTATGTTTCTGTATCCTGTAGGACTGGGTAGAGGAGGTGAACTCAGCTATGTTTCTGTATCCTGTAGGACTGGGTAGAGGAGGTGAACTCAGCTATGTTTCTGTATCCTGTAGGACTGGGTAGAGGAGGTGAACTCAGCTATGTTTCTGTATCCTGTAGGACTGGGTAGAGGAGGTGAACTCAGCTATGTTTCTGTATCCTGTAGGACTGGGTAGAGGTGAACTCAGCTATGTTTCCGTATCCTGTAGGACTGGGTAGAGGAGGTGAACTCAGCTATGTTTCTGTATCCTGTAGGACTGGGTAGAGGAGGTGAACTCAGCTATGTTTCTGTATCCTGTAGGACTGGGTAGAGGAGGTGAACTCAGCTATGTTTCTGTATCCTGTAGGACTGGGTAGAGGAGGTGAACTCAGCTATGTTTCTGTATCCTGTAGGACTGGGTAGAGGTGAACTCAGCTATGTTTCTGTATCCTTTAGGACTGGGTAGAGGTGAACTCAGTTATGTTTCTGTATCCTGTAGGACTGGGTAGAGGAGGTGAACTCAGCTATGTTTCTGTATGTGTATCCTGTAGGACTGGGCTAAGCCAGGACCCTATGACCAGCCCATGGTGAACACCCTTAGAAGGAGGAAGGACAAGGATCTTGTACCAGCAGACACCAGCTATGCCCCACTACCACTACCTGCTGGAGTCATCCCAGCACCAGGGGGCAGGAGTCTACCACTACCTGCTGGAGTCATCCCAGCACCAGGGGGCAGGAGTCTACCACTACCTGCTGGATTCATCCCAGCACCAGGGGGCAGGCGTCTACCACTACCTGCTGGAGTCATCCCAGCACCAGGGGGCAGGAGTCAACCATTACCTCCACCACCCAAGGTCAGCTGGAAACATGATTTAATCTATATTTTATACAAATGTCTGAAGCAAGTCATATTTTTCTTGAAATATCTAGTTTGACGTGTGTGTGTGTGTGTGTGTGTGTGTGTGTGTGTGTGTGTGTGTGTGTGTGTGTGTGTGTGTGTGTGTGTGTGTGTGTGTGTGTGTGTGTGTGTGTGTGTGTGTGTGTGTGTGTTCAGGTGTGTGAGATGGAGGCCCATGAGGAGCTGGCCCTGGCCCTGTCCAGAGGTCTACAGCTGGACTCACAGACACAGCGTTCCAGTAGAGACTCTCTACACTGTTCTAGTGGCTACAGTACCCAGAGTACCACCCCATGCTGTTCAGAGGACACCATACCCTCACAAGGTTAACACACACACACACACACACACTGACAAAATATGCAAAGGCATGCATGACTTGTAGCGCCATATCCTTCTGTGTAAATGTGTCAGGTAAGTGTCTGGTAAAAATAGGATATAGGTACACTAAATGACCAAAAGTATGTGGACATCTGCTCATCAAACAATCTCATTCCAAAATCATGGGCCATAATATGGAGTCCCCCCCCCTTGCTGCTATAACAGCCTCCACTCTTCTGGGAAGGCTTTCCACTAGATGTTGGAACATTGCTGCGGGGACTTGCTTCCATTCAGCCACAAGAGCATTAGTGAGGTCGGGCACTGATGTTGGGCGATTAGGCCTGGCGTTCCAAAGGTGTTCGATGGGGTTGAGGTCAGGGCTCTGTGCAAGCCAGTCAAGTTCTTCCACACCGATCTCGACAAGCCATTTCTGTATGGACCTCGCTTTGTGCACGGGGGCATTGTCATGCTGAAACAGGAAAGGGCCTGCCCCAAACTGTTGCCACAATGTTTCAAGCACAGAATCGTCTAGAATGTCATTGTCTGCTGTAGTGTTAAGATTTCCCTTCACTGGAACTAAGGGGCCTAGCCTGAACCATGAAAAACAGCCCCAGAACATTATTCCTCCTCCACCAAACTTTACAGTTGGCATTATGCATTTGGGCAGGTAGCGTTCTCCTGGCATCTGCCAAACCCAGATTCGTCCGTCAGACTGCCAGAGAACGTGTTTCCACTGCTCCAAAGTCCAATGGCGGCGAGCTTTACACCACTCCAGCCGACGCTTGGCATTGCGCATGGTGATCTTAGGCTTGTGTGCGGCTGCTCGGCCATGAAAACCCATTTCATGAAGCTCCCGACGAACAGTTATTGTGCTGACGTTGCTTCCAGAGGCAGTTTGGAACTCGATAGGGAGTGTTGCAACTGAGGATAGACAATTTTTACCCGCTTCAGCACTCGGGGTGTCCCATTCTGTGAGGTTATGTGGCCTACCACTTCGCGACTGAGCCGTTGTTGCTCCTAGACGTTTCCACTTCACAATAACAGCACTTACAGTTGACCAGGGCAGCTCTATCAGGGCAGAAATTTGACGAACTGAATTGTTGGAAAGGTAGCATCCTACGACAGTGTCACGTTGAAAGTCACTGAGCTCTTCAGTAAGGCCATTCTACTGCCAATGGTTGTCTATGGACTGTGTGCTCGATTTTATACACCTATCAGCAAAGAATTTGTTCTTTATCTGACTTGCCTAGTTAAATAAAGGTTAAATAAAATTGTAATGTAGATATGTAATATAGATATGTAATATAGGGATGTAATGTAGATATGTAATATAGATATGTAATAATGGGATGTAATATAGATATGTAATATAGATATTTATACCATGGCATTGTTGAATACCTGTTTCTGATTGGCTTGAAGGGCATTCTAGAGCGTGCATTATTTCCCTATAAAGCACGGTAAAATTCCATGGCTATAGTTCATTCTTACATGTTCTATGTTTAAGCTGCTTTTAAAGCAAAAGTCGAATTGAAAAAAATATTGCCTTTTGTTGATATTCTATATTCATAATGGCAAGCTAGGACTGATGGTTTGGTTAGCTAAACTAGCAAGTCTGTTTGTTTGGTTACCACGGCAACTGTTGTCGCTATCTAGTAAACTTGCTAGCTACTTCAGTGGATGTTGAACATATTTCTAGCGGCAAATGTGTTAAAAGTGTCGCCATGGTATTAAAAGGATAATCAACTAGGGGCTCTATGCGTTCTATGGAAAATAATGCAACTCCGTCCCAGATAGCAAAAAAAGTCCTCCCCGCTTGCTATTTCCCGCAGTCACTACGGCCAGGGATATAAATACCAACCGCCAGCGGGAGAGCAGAGTTTACTGCTCAAGATGTGATTTGCATCTCTGGCGGGTAGCCTCCAATCAGAGGACAGCTATAAGCCCTAGGCAAGTTTCAAATTGGGTCTGCCACCTTCCAGCTAAACACAGCCAGCCAGAGGCTGCAAGCTGTTTTTGTTGTGGTCTATAAACCTTAACCTACATTTTTTTGTGATTTCAATTTGATTTATTTGCCAATTTCAAAACAAAACAACCACACATGAGGACACAATGCATTAAAAATAATTGAGGATGACACAGTTTATAGCCTACATTTTTTTCATTCGTTTTATACACTAGGCTATATTTTCAAGGCAATACCAACTGTTCCTACCAACAGTTCCAGTTGCTTTGTTATTTTTACAGTGGGTTAACTGCCTTGTTCAGGGGCAGAGCGACATAATTTTACCTTGTCAGCTCGGGGATTCAATCTAGTAACCTTTCGGTTACTGGCCCAACGCTATAACCACTAGGCTACCTGCCGCTCCTTGTTAAAGAGATGCCACTTCCTATACCGCTTCACACACTGTTGGTCACTGCCATTAAGGGTGAAATTGTCTGTGGTCATCAAGCCAATTCTAGTCTATTGTATTGAGGCCATTAATACACAGCCTACATTCCAATGTAAATGTAATTTAGTGGCCTGTTTATTTCTTTCAAATCGAAGCCACAGTCAATGTTGCAACTTGCAATGTAAATTTCAATGAATAGCCAGTAACCAATGGGGATCCATAATAAACCCCAGGAAGAGTAGCTTCTGTCTTGACAGGAACTAATGGGGATCCATAATAAACCCCAGGAAGAGTAGCTGCTGTCTTGACAGGAACTAATGGGGATCCATAATAAACCCCAGGAAGAGTAGCTTCTGTCTTGACAGGAACTAATGGGGATCCATAATAAACCCCAGGAAGAGTAGCTGCTGTCTTGACAGGAACTAATGGGGATCCATAATAAACCCCAGGAAGAGTAGCTGCTGTCTTGACAGGAACTAATGGGGATCCATAATAAACCACAGGAAAAGTAACTGCGGTCTTGACAGGAACTAATGGGGATCCATAATAAACCCCAGGAAGAGTAGCTGCTGTCTTGACAGGAACTAATGGGGATCCATAATAAACCCCAGGAAGAGTAGCTGCTGCCTTAACAGGAACTAATGGGGATCCATAATAAACCACAGGAAAAGTAACTGCGGTCTTGACAGGAACTAATGGGGATCCATAATAAACCCCAGGAAGAGTAGCTGCTGCCTTAACAGGAACTAATGGGGATCCATAATAAACCCCAGGAAGAGTAGCTTCTGTCTTGACAGGAACTAATGGGGATCCATAATAAACCCCAGGAAGAGTAGCTTCTGTCTTGACAGGAACTAATGGGGATCCATAATAAACCCCAGGAAGAGTAGCTGCTGTCTTGACAGGAACTAATGGGGATCCATAATAAACCCCAGGAAGAGTAGCTGCTGTCTTGACAGGAACTAATGGGGATCCATAATAAACCACAGGAAAAGTAACTGCTGTCTTGACAGGAACTAATGGGGATCCATAATAAACCACAGGAAAAGTAACTGCGGTCTTGACAGGAACTAATGGGGATCCATAATAAACCACAGGAAAAGTAACTGCGGTCTTGACAGGAACTAATGGGGATCCATAATAAATAAATACAAAATAATAATAATAAATGTCCTAACATGTCTCTCTCTCTCTCTCTCTCTGTTTATTCCAGTGTCAGACTATGACTATTTCTCCATGGGAGGGGACCAGGAGGTTGACCAGCAGGAGTTTGACAAGTCATCCACCATCCCCCGTAACAGTGACATCAGCCAGTCCTACCGTAGGATGTTCCAGTCCAAGAGACCAGCGTCCACCGCCGGCCTACCTTCTACGGCTGGGTCCGTCATCATGACCCCTGGGGTCGCCACCATCCGCCGCACGCCCTCCACCAAGCCCTCGGCCCGCCGCGGGACCACCGGCCCCATCCCCATCCGGACCCCCGTCATCCCAGTCAAGTGCCCCACCGTGCCTGGCCTAGTTGGGGGAGGATTCCCTGGGGGGCTGCGGCTTCCTGGAGGACCAGGAGTAGGGGCAGAGGAACCAGAGGAGGCCCAGAGCCCTGAGTCTCCAGCCCAGGGAGAGGAGGGGGAGCTGGGTGTACTTCCCCTGGCGTTCTGGAGTGGTCAAGCAACCACCAACCCTCCCCTGGCCCCTCACCAGCCTGGGGTCCAGTGTCAGGGCGAGGGGGGGTCCCTGGAGGATGGGGAGGTTATGGATGGTCAGGGGGGAAACATGCTGCTGGTTATCCAGAGAGGGGTCAAGCTGAAGAGGACCAATACCAACGATCGCTCAGCACCGCGCATCGTATAAGAGGAGAGCCACCATGGCACCATGCAGCATCAGAGGAGGGTATCCTGCCTAGCTGTACCTAGCTAGCCTACCGCCTGCCTCACTGACAGACAGGACAGGACAGAACTCATGTCCACTGCGTTAAGGGGGGTCTCCTGTATACTACTTACCGTCCGGCTGCCTCACTGACAGACAGGACAGGACTCATGTCCACTGCGTTAAGGGGGGTCTCCTGTATACTACTTACCGTCCAGCTGCCTCACTGACAGACAGGACAGAACAGAACTCATGTCCACTGCGTTAAGGGGGGTCTCCTGTATACTACTTACCGTTCGGCTGCCTCACTGACAGACAGGACAGAACAGGACTCATGTCCACTGCGCTAAGGGGGGTCTCCTGTATACTACTTACCGTCCAGCTGCCTCACTGACAGACAGGACAGAACAGGACTCATGTCCACTGCGCTAAGGGGGGTCTCCTGTATACTACTTACCGTCCAGCTGCCTCGCTGACAGACAGGACAGAACTCATGTCCATTCCAAGTGATGCTGTGTGTGGTGACAGACAGGACAGAGCTCATGTCCATTCCAAGTGATGCTGTGTGTGGTGACAGACAGGACGGAACTCATGTCCATTCCAAGTGATGCTGTGTGTGGTGACAGACAGAGCTCTGCTCGTCTTCTCAGACGGTGTAGAAGGTGGTCTCTTGTTGGACAGACAGTGGAGCAGCACAGAGTTGTGTTAATTATGTTATCTTTTAGTTCTGAATATGTAAATAATTATGCATGGTATTTTCTCTTTGTTGCTTCCTGGGGCCCTGTTCTGTTGACTCTAGTCCTCTCACCCCCATTCCTCCCCTCCTCAGTTCTGTTGACTCTAGTCCTCCCACCCCATTCCTCCCCTCCTCAGTTCTGTTGACTCTAGTCCTCCCACCCCATTCCTCCCCTCCTCAGTTCTGTTGACTCTAGTCCTCCCACCCTCATTCCTCCCCTCCTCAGTTCTGTTGACTCTAGTCCTCCCACCCCCATTCCTCCCCTCCTCAGTTCTGTTGACTCTAGTCCTCCCACCCCCATTCCTCCCCTCCTCAGTTCTGTTGACTCTAGTCCTCCCACCCCCATTCCTCCCCTCCTCAGTTCTGTTGACTCTAGTCCTCTCACCCCCATTCCTCCCCTCCTCAGTTCTGTTGACTCTAGTCCTCCCACCCCCATTCCTCCCCCCCTCAGTTCTGTTGACTCTAGTCCTCCCACCCCCATTCCTCCCCACCTCAGTTCTGTTGACTAGTCCTCCCACCCCCATTCCTCCCCTCCTCAGTTCTGTTGAATCTAGTCCTCCCACCCCCATTCCTCTCCACCTCAGTTCTGTTGACTCTAGTCCTCCCACCCCCATTCCTCCACCTCAGTTCTGTTGACTCTAGTCCTCCCACCCCCATTCCTCCCCACCTCAGTTCTGTTGACTCTAGTCCTCACACCCCCGTTCCTCTCCACCTCAGTTCTGTTGACTCTAGTCCTCCCACCTCCATTCCTCTCCACCTCAGTTCTGTTGACTCTAGTCCTCCCACCCCCATTCCTCCCCTCCTGTTCTGTTGACTCTAGTCCTCCCACCTCCATTCCTCCCCTCCTCAGTTCTGTTGACTCTAGTCCTCCCACCCTCATTCCTCTCCACCTCAGTTCTGTGGCTAGTCCTCCCACCCCCATTCCTCTCCACCTCAGTTCTGTTGACTCTAGTCCTCCCACCCCATTCCTCCCCACCTCAGTTCTGTTGACTCTAGTCCTCCCACCCCCATTCCTCCCCTCCTCAGTTCTGTTGACTCTAGTCCTCTCACCCCCGTTCCTCCCCTCAGTTCTGTTGACTCTAGTCCTCCCGCCCCCATTCCTCCCCTCCTCAGTTCTGTTGACTCTAGTCCTCCCACCCCCATTTCTCCCCTCCTCAGTTCTGTTGACTCTAGTCCTCACACCCCATTCCTCCCCAGCTCAGTTCTGTTGACTCTAGTCCTCCCACCCCCATTCCTCCCCTCCTCAGTTCTGTTGACTCTAGTCCTCCCACCCCCATTTCTCCCCTCCTCAGTTCTGTTGACTCTAGTCCTCCCACCCCCATTCCTCCCCTCCTCAGTTCTGTTGACTCTAGTCCTCCCACCCTCATTCCTCCCCTCCTCAGTTCTGTTGACTCTAGTCCTCCCACCCCCATTCCTCCCCTCCTCAGTTCTGTTGACTCTAGTCCTCCCACCCCCATTCCTCCCCTCCTCAGTTTTGTTGACTCTAGTCCTCCCACCCCCATTTCTCCCCTCCTCAGTTCTGTTGACTCTAGTCCTCCCACCCCCGTTCCTCTCCACCTCAGTTCTGTTGACTCTAGTCCTCCCACCCCCATTTCTCCCCTCCTCAGTTCTGTTGACTCTAGTCCTCCCACCCCCATTCCTCCCCTCCTCAGTTCTGTTGACTCTAGTCCTCTCACCCCCGTTCCTCCCCTCCTCAGTTCTGTTGACTCTAGTCCTCCCACCCCCATTCCTCCCCTCCTCAGTTCTGTTGACTCTAGTCCTCTCACCCCCGTTCCTCCCCTCAGTTCTGTTGACTCTAGTCCTCTCACCCCCGTTCCTCCCCTCCTCAGTTCTGTTGACTCTAGTCCTCCCACCCCCATTCCTCCCCTCCTCAGTTCTGTTGACTCTAGTCCTCCCACCCCCATTTCTCCCCTCCTCAGTTCTGTTGACTCTAGTCCTCCCACCCCCATTCCTCCCCTCCTCAGTTCTGTTGACTCTAGTCCTCTCACCCCCGTTCCTCCCCTCCTCAGTTCTGTTGACTCTAGTCCTCTCACCCCCGTTCCTCCCCTCCTCAGTTCTGTTGACTCTAGTCCTCCCACCCCCATTCCTCCCCTCCTCAGTTCTGTTGACTCTAGTCCTCTCACCCCCGTTCCTCCCCTCAGTTCTGTTGACTCTAGTCCTCTCACCCCCGTTCCTCCCCTCCTCAGTTCTGTTGACTCTAGTCCTCCCACCCCCATTTCTCCCCTCCTCAGTTCTGTTGACTCTAGTCCTCCCACCCCCATTCCTCCCCTCCTCAGTTCTGTTGACTCTAGTCCTCTCACCCCCGTTCCTCCCCTCCTCAGTTCTGTTGACTCTAGTCCTCACACCCCCATTCCTCCCCTCCTCAGTTCTGTTGACTCTAGTCCTCTCACCCCCGTTCCTCCCCTCAGTTCTGTTGACTCTAGTCCTCCCACCCCCATTTCTCCCCTCCTCAGTTCTGTTGACTCTAGTCCTCCCACCCCCATTCCTCCCCTCCTCAGTTCTGTTGACTCTAGTCCTCTCACCCCCGTTCCTCCCCTCCTCAGTTCTGTTGACTCTAGTCCTCTCACCCCCGTTCCTCCCCTCAGTTCTGTTGACTCTAGTCCTCACACCCCCGTTCCTCCCCTCCTCAGTTCTGTTGACTCTAGTCCTCTCACCCCCGTTCCTCCCCTCAGTTCTGTTGACTCTAGTCCTCCCACCTCCATTCCTCCCCTCCTCAGTTCTGTTGACTCTAGTCCTCTCACCCCCGTTCCTCCCCTCCTCAGTTCTGTTGACTCTAGTCCTCCCACCCCCATTCCTCCCCTCAGTTCTGTTGACTCTAGTCCTCCCACCTCCATTCCTCCCCTCCTCAGTTCTGTTGACTCTAGTCCTCTCACCCCCGTTCCTCCCCTCAGTTCTGTTGACTCTAGTCCTCCCACCTCCATTCCTCCCCTCCTCAGTTCTGTTGACTCTAGTCCTCTCACCCCCATTCCTCCCCTCCTCAGTTCTGTTGACTCTAGTCCTCCCACCCCCATTCCTCCCCTCCTCAGTTCTGTTGACTCTAGTCCTCTCACCTCCATTCCTCCCCTCCTCAGTTCTGTTGACTCTAGTCCTCCCACCTCCATTCCTCCCCTCCTCAGTTCTGTTGACTCTAGTCCTCTCACCCCCATTCCTCCCCTCCTCAGTTCTGTTGACTCTAGTCCTCCCACCCCCATTCCTCCCCTCCTCAGTTCTGTTGACTCTAGTCCTCTCACCTCCATTCCTCCCCTCCTCAGTTCTGTTGACTCTAGTCCTCCCACCTCCATTCCTCCCCTCCTCAGTTCTGTTGACTCTAGTCCTCCCACCCCCATTCCTCCCCTCCTCAGTTCTGTTGACTCTAGTCCTCCCACCCCCATTCCTCCCCTCCTCAGTTCTGTTGACTCTAGTCCTCTCACCTCCATTCCTCCCCTCCTCAGTTCTGTTGACTCTAGTCCTCCCACCCCCATTCCTCCCACCCCCATTCCTCCCCTCCTCAGTTCTGTTGACTCTAGTCCTCTCACCCCCATTCCTCCCCTCCTCAGTTCTGTTGACTCTAGTCCTCCCACCCCCATTCCTCCCCTCAGTTCTGTTGACTCTAGTCCTCCCACCTCCATTCCTCCCCTCCTCAGTTCTGTTGACTCTAGTCCTCTCACCCCCGTTCCTCCCCTCAGTTCTGTTGACTCTAGTCCTCCCACCCCCATTCCTCCCCTCCTCAGTTCCAAGGTGCCAACTGATTTGAAGCTATTGAAAGGGCTGTTTTAGATTTATTGTGAAGATTGTGTCATCTTAGTGACACAACTATCAGGGGCACCAAGCTGTTTGGTATGTAAACCGATTTCATGTTTCAATTGCATATTTTCAGATCTACAATCCACAGCAGCTGTTGTAGTCGGGTTTATGTTTCATATTTTCAGATCTACAATCCACAGCAGCTGTTGTAGTCGGGTTTATGTTATGCTCAGTATTTCAACTGTTTCTAATAGCATGTGTTTTGCCAGTTAATCAATAATCTCTTGGTAACAACTTACTTTTTACATTACGCTGTACATTTCACCGTTTCAAAATGTGTGTCATGATGGAACTGATAAAACTGTCATTATTCACCAATACAGACAATAACACTATGTATAAGAAAGGGACGGTCCCTTCATTATGGGGAGCGTGAAAGATGTACACGGTTTAAATAGTTTTGACTAGAAGAGAAATAAAGATTTGCGTTTGATTATGTCATGTTATTATTATAATTGTATTATTATTAGGTTTGTGATTTTGTGTTTTCTGTCCTTGACAGTACTGGTCAGAGACGCGTGATTAAAGCCTCTGTAAAAGTTACACTGCTTATTCCTCCGACCACGAAGAAGAAAGCATAGGTATCTTACAATAGGCTCGTAGTGTAAAGCATTTAATATCACGTATACATCCAGTGTACTCCCTCGTGATAATTCATTGTAAATCGACAACTTTTAAATCCCTGCTTGAATTGGATTTCAGTTGAAGCGCTGAGCCGTAGCAGCAGATGGAGACCTAGGGTGCATCCCGAATAGCATCCTCTTCCCCATATAGTGCACTAGAGAAATCAATATGTAATCAAGTGTAAATACTGTATTGACGAGACAGAGCAGACCAGGAACACATTTGTATTCATTTATTCCCTCTTCAGCTTTTTATTTCTCTATTTGTGTTCTCGCTGTACTCAGAACAGACCCGGTTCTGTCGCTGTACTCAGAACAGACCCGGTTCTGTCGCTGTACTCAGAACAGACCCGGTTCTGTCTCTGTACTCAGAACAGACCCGGTTCTGTCGCTGTACTCAGAACAGACCCGGTTCTGTCGCTGTACTCAGAACAGACCCGGTTCTGTCGCTGTACTCAGAACAGACCCGGTTCTGTCGCTGTACTCAGAACAGACCCGGTTCTGTCTCTGTACTCAGAACAGACCCGGTTCTGTCTCTGTACTCAGAACAGACCCGGTTCTGTCTCTGTACTCAGAACAGACCCGGTTCTGTCTCTGTACTCAGAACAGACCCGGTTCTGTCGCTGTACTCAGAACAGACCCGGTTCTGTCTGTACTCAGAACAGACCCGGTTCTGTCTCTGTACTCAGAACAGACCCGGTTCTGTCTCTGTACTCAGAACAGACCCGGTTCTGTCGCTGTACTCAGAACAGACCCGGTTCTGTCGCTTTACTCAGAACAGACCCGGTTCTGTCTCTGTACTCAGAACAGACCCGGTTCTGTCTCTGTACTCAGAACAGACCCGGTTCTGTCGCTGTACTCAGAACAGACCCGGTTCTGTCTCTGTACTCACAACAGACCCGGTTCTGTTTCTGTACTCACAACAGACCCGGTTCTGTCTCTGTACTCACAACAGACCCGGTTCTGTCTCTGTACTCACAACAGACCCGGTTCTGTTTCTGTACTCACAACAGACCCGGTTCTGTTTCTGTACTCACAACAGACCCGGTTCTGTCTCTGAACTCACAACAGACCCGGTTCTGTCGCTGTACTCAGAACAGATCTGGTTTCTCTGTTCCACTACTATACTGGTTTCTCTGTTCCACTACTATACTGGTTTCTCTGTTCCACTACTATACTGGTTTATCTGTTCCACTACTATACTGGTTTCTCTGTTCCACTACTATACTGGTTTCTCTGTTCCACTACTATACTGGTGTGTCTGTTCCACTACTATACTGGTTTCTCTGTTCCACTACTATACTGGTGTCTCTGTTCCACTACTATACTGGTTTCTCTGTTCCACTACTATACTGGTTTCTCTGTTCCGCTACTATACTGGTTTCTCTGTTCCACTACTATACTAGTTTCTCTGTTCCACTACTATACTGGTTTCTCTGTTCCACTACTATACTGGTTTCTCTGTTCCACTACTATACTGGTTTCTCTGTTCCACTACTATACTGGTTTCTCTGTTCCACTACTCTACTGGTTTCTCTGTTCCACTACTATACTGGTTTCTCTGTTCCACTACTCTACTGGTTTCTCTGTTCCACTACTATACTGGTTTCTCTGTTCCACTACTATACTGGTTTATCTGTTCCACTACTATACTGGTTTCTCTGTTCCACTACTATACTGGTGTCTCTGTTCCACTACTATACTGGTTTCTCTGTTCCACTACTCTACTGGTTTCTCTGTTCCACTACTATACTGGTTTCTCTGTTCCACTACTATACTGGTTTCTCTGTTCCACTACTCTACTGGTTTCTCTGTTCCACTACTCTACTGGCCTCACCTTCAAGACTTCTCTTCTCTATCTACATCTATAGATTTAAGCTCTTTGCTTGTTTTTCAAAGAACACAACAGCCTCATATGTAATTGAATACCTCCAGAACACGGACAAACTGTTCATCATTACTGTATAGATCAGACAATGTCAAGCTAGCAGACCAGTTGAGTTGTAGTGTAATGGCCGCTTCAGATTACTGGGACACAGATTACTGGGACACAGATTACTGGGACACAGATTACTGGAACACAGATTATTGGGACACAGATTACTGAAACACAGATTACTGGAACACAGATTATTGGGACACAGATTACTGGGACACAGATTACTGGGACACAGATTACTGGGACACAGATTACTGGGACACAGATTACTGGGACACAAATTACTGGGACACAAATTACTGGGACACAGATTATTGGGACACCGATTACTGGGACACAAATTACTGGGACACAGATTACTGGGACACAGATTACTGGGACACAGATTACTGGGACACAAATTACTGGGACACAGATTACTGGGACACAGATTACTGGGACACAGATTACTGGGACACAAATTACTGGGACACAAATTACTGGGACACAGATTACTGGGACACAGATTACTGGGACACAGATTACTGGGACACAAATTACTGGGACACATACAGTGGGGAGAACAAGTATTTGATACACTGCCGATTTTGCAAGTTTTCCTACTTACAAAGCATGTAGAGGTCTGTAATTTTTATCATAGGTACACTTCAACTGTGAGAGACGGAATCTAAAACAAAAATCCAGAAAATCACATTGTATGATTTTTAAGTAAATAATTTGCATTTTATTGCATGACATAAGTATTTGATACATCAGAAAAGCAGAACTTAATATTTGGTACAGAAACCTTTGTGTGCAATTACAGAGATCATACGTTTCCTGTAGTTCTTGACCAGGTTTGCACACACTGCAGCAGGGATTTTGGCCCACTCCTCCATACAGACCTTCTCCAGATCCTTCAGGTTTCGGGGCTGTCGCTGGGCAATACGGACTTTCAGCTCCCTCCAAAGATTTTCTATTGGGTTCAGGTCTGGAGACTGGCTAGGCCACTCCAGGACCTTGAGATGCTTCTTACGGAGCCACTCCTTAGTTGCCCTGGCTGTGTGTTTCGGGTCGTTGTCATGCTGGAAGAACCAGCCACGACCCATCTTCAATGCTCTTACTGAGGGAAGGAGGTTGTTGGCCAAGATCTCGCGATACATGGCCCCATCCATCCTCCCCTCAATACGGTGCAGTCGTCCTGTCCCCTTTGCAGAAAAGCATCCCCAAAGAATGATGTTTCCACCTCCATGCTTCACGGTTGGGATGGTGTTCTTGGGGTTGTACTCATCCTTCTTCTTCCTCCAAACACGGCGAGTGGAGTTTAGAACAAAAAGCTCTATTTTTGTCTCATCAGACCACATGACCTTCTCCCATTCCTCCTCTGGATCATCCAGATGGTCATTGGCAAACTTCAGACGGGCCTGGACATGCGCTGGCTTGAGCAGGGGGATCTTGCGTGCGCTGCAGGATTTTAATCCATGACGGCATGGTGTGTTACTAATGGTTTTCTTTGAGACTGTGGTCCCAGCTCTCTTCAGGTTATTGACCAGGTCCTGCCGTGTAGTTCTGGGCTGATCCCTCACCTTCCTCATGATCATTGATGCCCCACGAGGTGAGATCTTGCATGGAGCCCCAGACCGAGGGTGATTGACCGTCATCTTGAACTTCTTCCATTTTCTAATAATTGCGCCAACAGTTGTTGCCTTCTCACCAAGCTGCTTGCCTATTGTCCTGTAGCCCATCCCAGCCTTGTGCAGGTCTACAATTGTATCCCTGATGTCCTTACACAGCTCTCTGGTCTTGGCCATTGTGGAGGGGTTGGAGTCTGTTTGATTGAGTGTGTGGACAGGTGTCTTTTATACAGGTAACGAGTTCAAACAGGTGCAGTTAATACAGGTAATGAGTGAAGAACAGGAGGGCTTCTTAAAGAAAAACTAACAGGTCTGTGAGAGCCGGAATTCTTACTGGTTGGTAGGTGATCAAATACTTATGTCATGCAATAAATTGCAAATTAATTACTTAAAAATCATACAATGTGATTTTCTGGATTTTTGTTTTAGATTCCGTCTCTTACAGTTGAAGTGTACCTATGATAAAAATTACAGACCTCTACATGCTTTGTAAGTAGGAAAACCTGCAAAATCGGCAGTGTATCAAATACTTGTTCTCCCCACTGTATTACTGGGACACAAATTATTGGGACACAGATTACTGGAACACAGATTACTGGGACACCGATTACTGGGACACAGATTACTGGGACACAGATTACTGGGACACAGATTACTGGAACACAGATTACTGGGCCACAGATTACTGGAACACAGATTACTGGAACACAGATTACTGGGACACAGATTACTGGGACACAGATTATTGGGACACAGATTACTGGGACACAACCAACAACATAATCATTCTGTAAAGAGGCTTGAGGACTGGTGTTTATGTTGTATTGAACCTGATGGGAACAATCTGAACAGCAGGGTTGGGGGTCAATGCCATTTCAATTCAGTCAATTCGGGAAGTAAAGGAGTCGACCCTGACCAGCTGACCAGGGTCATCTTTTTGAGAAGTCGAGGTCCTCGTGCTACAAATGGGAAATTAAAAACCTTAAGCATTTTAAATATATTTAAATCAGGTTTTGTTGCATTCAAATGACTGTTAATTTAAACCTTTAGTTCTTTAGAAAGCATATTGAATTTCCGTTACGCTGATACAAGATGGAACATTGTTTGCAGAAAATCTAGTGAACAAGAATTTTCCCATTGGTGTCTGTTGACTGTCATTGTTTTGCTCGTGTTTGGTTTCTCCCCGTCTCTCCCTCATCTGAAGCCTGTATTCAAAGGGTGCATCCCAAATGGCGCCCTAGTCAATACAGTGCACTACTATGGGCCCTGGCCAAAAGTACTACACTATATTTAGGAATAGGGTGTCATTTGGGACATAGACAATGTCTCACTAAGAGATCTCCGTGCTTCTACAGCTGCGTTACTTGCTGTTTGGGCTTTTTAGGCTGGGTGTCTGTACAGCACTTTGAGATATCAGCTGATGTAAGAAGGGCTATATAAATAGATTTGATTTGATTCTAAAATGGTGAACTGTTCTCCCATCCCATCTAGCAGATGCTTTCTGCATATAATGTTATCATTCTGGGTGGCATCCCTATTAGGGTGCCTTTTGGGACATAAACATCATTTTGGGGATATTGTACGTTGTGTAGAAACCTTTAGTTGTAATGGTGCTGTACTTTATTTCAATGGACAGCCATATTGTTTGTCTTTTCTAGATATTTAAATTCAAAGCATATCTTGATATTTTTTAAAGTTGCCAAATGTTATGTGTAAGATGATGATTATTCTAATAGTTTACGTATAATTTAATGTTTTGCTATATGGTGAAAAGCAGATGGTCACATTATTACTAAAACCTTGTTTTCTAATGATTTAGTAGCGTAGAGTTGGGGTCAATTCCATTTCGATTCCAGTCATTTCAGAGAGTAAACCAAATTCCAAATTGAAATGGAAGAGAATTGGAATTGTCCCTTTACTTCCTGAATTGACTGGAATTGAAATGGAATTGACCCCCACCCTGTTTAGTAGTTAGTTAGTACTGAGAGTTGACCTCTATGTTTCCCTGTTATGTTCAGCAGTTCTACTGGCTATGATGACGTCTGTTTCTGGAACGTTTTTTAAATTCTGTGTAATTAATGAATGCTTCAGCACATATTAAATGTCAAATACTATTTGAATCTGTGTGGTGACTGACTGTGTGATTCACTTACACTGAGTGTACAAAACATTAGGAACACCTTCCTAATATTGAGTAGCACCCCCATTTGCCCTCAGAACGGCCAAAATTCTTCGGGGCATGGACTCTACAAGGTGTCAGAAGCGTTCCACAGGGATGCTGGCCCATCTTGACTGCAGTGCTTCCCACAGTTCTTGATTCACACAGGAAACTGTTGAGCGTGAAAAACCCAGCAGCATTGCAGTTCTTGACACAAACCGGTGCGCCTGTCACCTACTACCATACACCGTTCAAAGGCTCTTAAGTCTTTTGTCTTGCCCATTCACCCTCTGAATGACACACATACACAATCCATGTCTCAATTGTCTCAAGGCTTAAAAATACTTCTTTAACCTGTCTCCTCCCCTTCATCTACACTGATTGAAGTGGATTTAACAAGTGACATCAATAAGGGATCATAGCTTTCACCTGGTCAGTCTGTCATGGAAAGAGCAGGTGTTCCTAATTTTTTGTATACTCAGTGTATATCTTTCAGTGGAGGCTGCTGAGGAGAGGACGGCTCATAATAATACCTGGAACAGAGTGAATGGAATGGCAGCAAGCACATGGAAACTATGGAAACCATGTGTTTGATGTATTTGATACCGTTCCACTAACTCCGCTCCAGCCATTACCACGAGCCCCGTCCTCTCCAATTAAGGTTCCACCAACCTCCTGGGCCGTCTTTCCTTCCCTCAACCAGCCCTTGTCCGGGTGACATTGCTCTTGATATCCACTAGGGGTCAGTCTTGTCAAGGTTTTCATTCATGGTCGACAACACGAGTAGGACTATAATAGCAGATAGAGTGAATGAAGCATACTATTTACAGGGTGGACATGAGTCTGCCTTTTGTCAGGAGAATAAAGGAACACACAGCAGGCTCTTCTAGGCTCTGCATCGAGTTAGTGACGACATCAGTCTCACAGAACTTCTCCTGTAAGAGCAATGACTGCCCCTGTACTAGTGACTGACTGTCCCTGTACTAGTGACTGACTATCCCTGTACTAGTGACTGACTGTCCCTGTACTAGTGACTAACTGTCCCTGTACTAGTGACTGACTGTCCCTGTACTAGTGACTGACTGTCCCTGTACTAGTGACTGACTGTCCCTGTACTAGTGACTGACTGTCCCTGTACTAGTGACTGACTGTCCCTGTACTAGTGACTGACTGTCCCTGTACTAGTGACTGACTCCCTGTACTAGTGACTCACTGTCCCTGTACTAGTGACTAACTGTCCCTGTACTAGTGACTGACTGTCCCTGTACTAGTGACTGACTCCCTGTACTAGTGACTCACTGTCCCTGTACTAGTGACTGACTATCCCTGTACTAGTGACTGACTGTCCTTGTACTAGTGACTGACTGTCCCTGTACTAGTGACTGACTCCCTGTACTAGTGACTCACTGTCCCTGTACTAGTGACTAACTGTCCCTGTACTAGTGACTGACTGTCCCTGTACTAGTGACTGACTCCCTGTACTAGTGACTCACTGTCCCTGTACTAGTGACTGACTGTCCCTGTACTAGTGACTGACTGTCCCTGTACTAGTGACTAACTGTCCCTGTACTAGTGACTGACTGTCCCTGTACTAGTGACTGACTGTCCCTGTACTAGTGACTGACTGTCCCTGTACTAGTGACTGACTGTCCCTGTACTAGTGACTGACTGTCCCTGTACTAGTGACTGACTGTCCCTGTACTAGTGACTGACTCCCTGTACTAGTGACTCACTGTCCCTGTACTAGTGACTAACTGTCCCTGTACTAGTGACTGACTGTCCCTGTACTAGTGACTGACTCCCTGTACTAGTGACTCACTGTCCCTGTACTAGTGACTGACTGTCCTTGTACTAGTGACTGACTGTCCCTGTACTAGTGACTGACTCCCTGTACTAGTGACTGACTGTCCCTGTACTAGTGACTGACTGTCTCTGTATTAGTGACTGACTGTCCCTGTACTAGTGACTCACTGTCCCTGTACTAGTGACTGACTGTCCCTGTACTAGTGACTGACTGTCCCTGTACTAGTGACTGACTATCCCTGTACTAGTGACTGACTGTCCCTGTACTAGTGACTAACTGTCCCTGTACTAGTGACTGACTGTCCCTGTACTAGTGACTGACTGTCCCTGTACTAGTGACTGACTGTCCCTGTACTAGTGACTGACTGTCCCTGTACTAGTGACTGACTATCCCTGTACTAGTGACTGACTGTCCCTGTACTAGTGACTGACTATCCCTGTACTAGTGACTGACTGTCCCTGTACTAGTGACTAACTGTCCCTGTACTAGTGACTGACTGTCCCTGTACTAGTGACTGACTGTCCCTGTACTAGTGACTGACTGTCCCTGTACTAGTGACTGACTATCCCTGTACTAGTGACTGACTGTCCCTGTACTAGTGACTAACTGTCCCTGTACTAGTGACTGACTGTCCCTGTACTAGTGACTGACTGTCCCTGTACTAGTGACTGACTGTCCCTGTACTAGTGACTGACTGTCTCTGTATTAGTGACTGACTGTCCCTGTACTAGTGACTCACTGTCCCTGTACTAGTGACTGACTGTCCCTGTACTAGTGACTGACTCCCTGTACTAGTGACTGACTCCCTGTACTAGTGACTGACTGTCCCTGTACTAGTGACTGACTGTCTCTGTATTAGTGACTGACTGTCCCTGTACTAGTGGCTCACTGTCCCTGTACTAGTGACTCACTGTCCCTGTACTAGTGACTGACTGTCCCTGTACTAGTGACTGACTGTCCCTGTACTAGTGACTGACTGTCTCTGTATTAGTGACTGACTGTCCCTGTACTAGTGACTGACTGTCTCTGTATTAGTGACTGACTGTCCCTGTACTAGTGACTGACTGTCCCTGTACTAGTGACTGACTGTCTCTGTACTAGTGACTGACTGTCTCTGTACTAGTGACTGACTGTCCCTGTACTAGTGACTGACTGTCCCTGTACTAGTAGTCTACTTTCTGATGTCATGGTAACGTAGTAATTCCACACCAAGTCCAAGAAAGGGATGTTTAGTTTTTAGGGCTGTCTCTGTGATGAGGGGATTGTTAGCTTCAGTTGTGACTGTGGCCAGGATATAGAGATTGGATGGAGATATGGAGAGCTATATGATGACTCTGGTCACTGTCTGTGGAATGATGAGCCAGAATGCGCTTTGAAGACAACTGGGAACTCGGTAAAAAAAGCAGGTCAAATCATGACGTCAGTGATCTTCAGGTTGGAAAGTCGAAGCTCTTGAAAGATGCCCGAATTTCCGACTGAGTTGACCATTCAAAACGATTTTAGCCTGTCGGAGCTCGTTTTTTTCTCTCGAGTTTCCAGTTGTCTTGAACGCACTGAATTCGGGAGTCGGAGATTTCGGAGTTCCCAGTTGTTTTGAGGCAATAGATTGCGGAGAGGCCACCGGTCGGAATAAAATACGTTTCCCATAATCGGAATAAAATACGTTTCCCATAATGCGGCAGCAGAAATGTAGTTTTTCTATAGCCCTAGTGTTTGTCTGGGAAATGTAGTCACTAAAAATAGCATGTAGAACGTTCTGTAATAGCATTACATATGGAATGAAAAATACATTTCCCATGTTGTCATACATGTACTATGCTCAAATGTCCTATACAGTCGTCCTTAGGATGTCTATCGATACCTGCCGCAAATAGGCCTACAGTAGGCTATTGGTCTACTGGTACCTTCGCACTCACTGTATGAGCTATACAAAAACGTAACGCAAATGCCGTCATAGCTACGTATAGTCAAGCTATTCCATTGGAAAATATTTTTAGCCTCGAGAGAAGGGCGCACATCACGGGGAAGAGAGGCAGCCCATCCGACCGCAGACTGGAAAGGAGCCTAGGCGATGTTGTGGATACGAAGATGAGGTGGAATGTTTCTTTTTGACTCGCCGATTTTGCCACGAATGCGTTTTGTTGGCGAATTGTTTTCATGATCTATGAAATTGTAATCGAAGGACATATGGTTCGGAGCTGCGTTTTACACCCGAAAGAGATCAGATTTTTTTGACAGGACAGGCCGGCAGAGCATCCGCTGATCGACAGGTCGGTGTTGTGATAAGTTGCACTTTGACAGCCCGATCTGAGTCTGGGTCTACTTTGTTATTTATTGCCTATGAATAGGCTTAGCCATTCCACAGTAGCCTACTGCTGCCAAAATAATTCATTGCATTCATACGTGAAACAGTCGAGGATGTTGTATCGTAAGTAGCCTAGCCTGCTGTATTTTGCTTTACGCTTCAGTAAGCGTTAAAATTGTATTTATTTTCTAGGTTGTCGACGCCTCCACTTCCCTTTTATCTCCACCATGCTGCCCAGTTTGCAGCGAGTCCTGCGGCCCGCCCTCATGCTGAGGTCGGGGAACATGTTGGGAAGAGTCCGCGGGTCAAACCTAGCTCCGCTACGCCAGCCTGTACCGATGCTGCCCAGCCAGCAGCGCTGCGACTTGGGCACACATCCTCACAAGGACCCGATGGAGCCCTTGAACTCGCCGCAAGGAGCCAAGGATTTTATTTATAGTCTTCACCCCACCGAACGCACAACCCTGCTTAGAGAACTGCACCGGTTTGAGTCGATAGCAATAGCTCAAGGTAAGAATAAGAACAGTAGCCTACTGGAAAATGTGTGTCACTTCCCCGAGTTGCACGGAGAGTTCATTATAGTGTCACTCTGGTCCTTTACCGTTAGTCCCACCCTAGGCTAAGCTGCTTGGTCCAGAAACCAAATAATGACAAAATACGTATTGTTTCAAATGTGTAGGTGTAAAAAATAAATGTTTCTAGATCTATTACATTGTACTATAGGTCCATTACAGAACACTTACTCTCATAAGAGTAAAACAGTACGTCATTTCTCTATTGATATCAATACATTCTGCCCTCAAACTGTGAGATTTCTGGATCTGTAAAAGTAGGTGAGGATAGAATGCTTATGCCCGTGTTGTAAGCAGTATAGTAATGTGTGTGTGTGTGTGTGTGTGTGTGTGTGTGTGTGTGTGTGTGTGTGTGTGTGTGTGTGTGTGTGTGTGTGTGTGTGTGTGTGTGTGTGTGTGTGTGTGTGTGTGTGTGTGTGTGAGAGAGAGATGGAGAGAGGGGAGAGAAGAAGAGAGACAGGGAGAGAGGGGAGAGAAAGAGAAAAACACAGGGAGAGAGGAATAGAGAGAGAGCAAGGGGATTGAATGAGAGAGACACAGGGGGGAGAGAGAGCAAGAAAGAGAGAGGGGAGAGAAAGAGAGAGACAGGGAGCGAGGGAGAGAGAGAGAGAGGAGAGAGAGAGACAGGGAGCGAGGGAGAGAGGGGGGAAGAGAGATACAGAGAGCAAGGGAAAGAGAGAGACAGGGAGCGAGGGAGAGATACAGAGAGAGAGAGAGAGAGAGAGAGAGAGGGCGGGGGGGATAGAGAGAGCCAAAGTGCTAGAGAGCATCATGGTTGCAGATGATGTCTGTAATGATCCAGTGGTGTTGAGGCTGTTGAAGCACACTTCTCCTGCTCTCTCTGTTGTCAATAGGGAGCAGATGTCTCCTGGGTCACGTAGGGCTGAGTGGGATGCTTCAGACTGTTACCCATAGGGAGCAGATGTCTCCTGGGTCACGTAGGGCTGAGTGGGATGCTTCAGACTGTTACCTATAGGGAGCAGATGTCTCCTGGGTCACATAGGGCTGAGTGGGATGCTTCAGACTGTTACCCATAGGGAGCAGATGTCTCCTGGGTCACATAGGGCTGAGGAGGGGGATGCTTCAGACTGTTACCCATAGGGAGCAGATGTCTCCTGGGTCACATAGGGCTGAGTGGGATGCTTCAGACTGTTACCCATAGGGAGCAGATGTCTCCTGGGTCACGTAGGGCTGAGTGGGATGCTTCAGACTGTTACCCATAGGGAGCAGATGTCTCCTGGGTCACGTAGGGCTGAGTGGGATGCTTCAGACTGTTACCCATAGGGAGCAGATGTCTCCTGGGTCACGTAGGGCTGAGTGGGATGCTTCAGACTGTTACCCATTAGGGAGCAGATGTCTCCTGGGTCACATAGGGCTGAGTGGGATGCTTCAGACTGTTATCCATAGGGAGCAGATGTCTCCTGGGTCACATAGGGCTGAGGAGGGGGATGCTTCAGACTGTTACCCATAGGGAGCAGATGTCTCCTGGGTCACATAGGGCTGAGAAGGGGGATGCTTCAGACTGTTACCCATAGTGAGCAGATGTCTCCTGGGTCACATAGGGCTGAGTGGGATGCTTCAGACTGTTACCCATAGGGAGCAGATGTCTCCTGGGTCACATAGGGCTGAGTGGGATGCTTCAGACTGTTACCCATAGGGAGCAGATGTCTCCTGGGTCACATAGGGCTGAGTGGGATGCTTCAGACTGTTACCCATAGGGAGCAGATGTCTCCTGGGTCACATAGGGCTGAGTGGGATGCTTCAGACTGTTATCCATAGGGAGCAGATGTCTCCTGGGTCACATAGGGCTGAGTGGGATGCTTCAGACTGTTACCCATAGGGAGCAGATGTCTCCTGGGTCACATAGGGCTGAGGAGGGGGATGCTTCAGACTGTTACCCATAGGGAGCAGATGTCTCCTGGGTCACATAGGGCTGAGTGGGATGCTTCAGACTGTTACCCATAGGGAGCAGATGTCTCCTGGGTCACGTAGGGCTGAGAGGGATGCTTCAGAATGTTACCCATAGGGAGCAGATGTCTCCTGGGTCACATAGGGCTGAGGAGGGGGATGCTTCAGACTGTTACCCATAGGGAGCAGATGTCTCCTGGGTCACATAGGGCTGAGGAGGGGGATGCTTCAGACTGTTATCCATAGGGAGCAGATGTCTCCTGGGTCACATAGGGCTGAGTGGGATGCTTCAGACTGTTATCCATAGGGAGCAGATGTCTCCTGGGTTACATAGGGCTGAGCGGGATGCTTCAGACTGTTACCCATAGGGAGCAGATGTCTCCTGGGTCACATAGGGCTGAGGAGGGGGATGCTTCAGACTGTTATCCATAGGGAGCAGATGTCTCCTGGGTCACATAGGGCTGAGTGGGATGCTTCAGACTGTTATCCATAGGGAGCAGATGTCTCCTGGGTCACATAGGGCTGAGTGGGATGCTTCAGACTGTTATCCATAGGGAGCAGATGTCTCCTGGGTCACATAGGGCTGAGTGGGATGCTTCAGACTGTTACCAATAGGGAGCAGATGTCTCCTGGCCTTAATAATACATAATGTGCGCTGGACAGCTGTTTCTGGTATAACCTACTGAGAGACATTTGTCCACCTGGGTTTGGTGTTACGGTAAACACACAGTCCCATTTTAGGGTCCTAGCCCAGGGTCCAATCCCATGGTCCCAGCCCAGGGTCCCAGCCCAGGGTCCTATCCCTGGGTCCTATCCCAGGGTCCCAGCCCAGGGTCCTATCCCAGAGTCCTATCCCAGGGTCCTATCCCAGGGTCCCAGCCCAGGGTCCTATCCCAGGATCCTATCCCAGGGTCCTATCCCAGGGTCCCAGCCCAGGGGTCCTATCCCAGGGGTCCTATCCCAGGGGTCCTATCCCAGGGTCCTATCCCAGGGTCCCAGCCCAGGGTCCCAGCACAGGGGTCCTATCCCTGGGGTGCTATCCCAGGGTCCCAGCCCAGGGGTCCTATCCCAGGGTCCTATCCCAGGGTCCTATCCCATGGTCCTATCTCAGGGTCCCAGTCCAGGGTCCTAGCCCAGGGTTCCAGCCCAGGGGTCCTATCCCAGGGTCCCAGCCCAGGGTACCATCCCAGGGTCCCATCCCAGGGTCCCAGCCCAGGGTCCCAGCCCAGGGTCCTATCCCAGGGTTCCAGCCCAGGGTCCCAGCCCAGGGTCCTATCCCAGGGTCCTATTCCAGGGTCCCAGCCCAGGGTCCTATCCCAGGGTCCTATCCCAGGGTCCTATCCCAGGGTCCCATCCCAGGGTCCCAGCCCAGGGTCCTATCCCAGGGTCCCATCCCAGGGTCCCAGCCCAGGGTCTTTGCATCCTTTTGATCTGAGGTCCTCCTCACTGTTCACTGTATAAGTAGTTGCTGTCTATATCTGTGCTCTCTGAAACAGTAGAACAGTAGTGAATGTGATCAGTATTATTTCTGGTACTGCTGACTCTCCTGATCGTAGAGGGGAAAGAACAACAGCGATTGTCTCCTCTACATGACAGTACAGGAACAGGAAGGAAGGTGTGTAGTACTCACCCACTAACAGAGATTATACTGCACCCTCTATTCTCACCATTAGGTTTATAGAGGCGGACTGAATGGGTTTCTAGACGTTCCTCTGTTTTATTGCGCGTCTGTTGAGGTTATCATGTGGAGGGGACACATTCCCTTATGGGTCATTTAGACAACAGCTACTAAAGGACAATAGAATTGATGATGCCTCTTATGTGTGGTGTCAAGAGACTGTCAGTGTTAAACATTACATCTGTTCATAATATTACCTCGGCTAGTATGGGTCGTTCTCGTGATGTCATTACATCTGTTCATAATATTACCTCGGCTAGTATGGGTCGTTCTCGTGATGTCATTACATCTGTTCATAATATTACCTCGGCTAGTATGGGTCGTTCTCACGATGTCATTACATCTGTTCATAATATTACCTCGGCTAGTATGGGTCGTTCTCATGATGTCATTACATCTGTTCATAATATTACCTCGGCTAGTATGGGTCGTTCTCACGATGTCATTACATCTGTTCATAATATTACCTCAGCTAGTATGGGTCGTTCTTGTGATGTCATTACATCTGTTCATAATATTACCTCGGCTAGTATGGGTCGTTCTCGTGATGTCATTACATCTGTTCATAATATTACCTCGGCTAGTATGGGTCGTTCTCATGATGTCATTACATCTGTGCATAATATTACCTCTGCTAGTATGGGTCGTTCTCATGATGTCATTACATCTGTTCATAATATTACCTCAGCTAGGATGGGTCGTTCTCGTGATGTCATTACATCTGTTCATAATATTACCTCAGCTAGGATGGGTCGTTCTCGTGATGTCATTACATCTGTTCATAATATTACCTCAGCTAGGATGGGTCGTTCTCATGATGTCATTACATCTGTGCATAATATTACCTCTGCTAGTATGGGTCGTTCTCGTGATGTCATTACATCTGTTCATAATATTACCTCAGCTAGGATGGGTCGTTCTCATGATGTCATTACATCTGTTCATAATATTACCTCGGCTAGTATGGGTCGTTCTCACGATGTCATTACATCTGTTCATAATATTACCTCGGCTAGTATGGGTCGTTCTCACGATGTCATTACATCTGTTCATAATATTACCTCAGCTAGTATGGGTCGTTCTCGTGATGTCATTACATCTGTTCATAATATTACCTCGGCTAGTATGGGTCGTTCTCGTGATGTCATTACATCTGTTCATAATATTACCTCGGCTAGTATGGGTCGTTCTCATGATGTCATTACATCTGTGCATAATATTACCTCTGCTAGTATGGGTCGTTCTCATGATGTCATTACATCTGTTCATAATATTACCTCAGCTAGGATGGGTCGTTCTCGTGATGTCATTACATCTGTTCATAATATTACCTCAGCTAGGATGGGTCGTTCTCGTGATGTCATTACATCTGTTCATAATATTACCTCAGCTAGGATGGGTCGTTCTCATGATGTCATTACATCTGTGCATAATATTACCTCTGCTAGTATGGGTCGTTCTCGTGATGTCATTACATCTGTTCATAATATTACCTCAGCTAGGATGGGTCGTTCTCATGATGTCATTACATCTGTTCATAATATTACCTCTGCTAGTATGGGTCGTTCTCATGATGTCATTACATCTGTTCATAATATTACCTCGGCTAGTATGGGTCGTTCTCATGATGTCATTACATCTGTTCATAATATTACCTCTGCTAGTATGGGTCGTTCTCATGATGTCATTACATCTGTTCATAGTATTACCTCGGCTAGTATGGGTCGTTCTCATGATGTCATTTGAGGCATATTTCTTGGACTATTGGCTCTTTTGGATGGCAATTTCTGAGAACTCAGTGTGGAAAATTGACCCGTTTTCATTTCCCGCTGTAAAACAGTATATCGGCAAGTTTAGTCGGGAATCGGTATCGGACCCCCAAAAAACTATCGGTCGGACTCTACGAAGGATCGTTATTGAATCTCTATAACATTGAGAATTGGCTTCCCGAGTGGCGCAGCGGTCTAAGGCACTGCATCACAGCGCTTGAGGCATCACTACAGACCCTGGTTCGATCCCAGGCTGTGTCACAGCCGGCCGTGACCGGGAGACCCATGAGGCGGCGTACAATTGGCCCAGCGTCGTCCGAGTTAGGTCGGTGTTTGGCCCATCGCGCTTTAGTGACTCCTTGTGGCGGGCCGGGCACCTGCAAGCTGACCTCCGGTCACCAACTGGACGGTGTTTCCTCTGACACGTTGGTATGGCTGGCTTCCGGGTGAAGACGAGCAGTGTGTCAAGAAGCAGGGTCGTGTTTTAGAGGACGCATGGCTCTCGACCTTCGCCTCTCCCGAGTCCGTAGGGAAGTTGCAACGATGGGACAAGACTGTAACTACCAATTGGACATCATAAAAAATATGGGTAAAAGTATATAAAAAAAAAAAAGATTGAGAATTAATTGACAATGTCTGAATCAAGACCCAATGAAGAGATGTAAAACATTAGGCCTAACTGCTCTAAAAGTAGCTTCCCTAAGTAGCATAATCATGTGGTGACCTGTCAACTGACACATCATAAAGCATTTCAATCTGCCTGGGGATGCTCAATGATGCTGTCACAATGTAGTTATTGGGCTGATGCCATATCGAACCCAGATCTACTGCGGTGTGGAAGTACCTCTCAGATCATTCTCAGGAACAGCACTTCATTCCACAGGAGCAACAGGGGTAATGTTAAACACTGTCTATTGACAAGATTCAAGGCTCTGGGTTTTTTGGCCTTGAATGAGAGGTGAACAAGAGGTTACATGGGGAACAAGAGGTGGTAGTTATTTGTGCTATGTCCTACTGGATTAACCTACAGCAACTGGCAGATATAATCTATGTCCCAAATGGTACACTATTCCCTATATAGTGCACTACTTTTGACCAGGACCCATAGGGTGCCATTTGGGATGCAGGTAAAGGCCTATGACCAGATGAACACAAATGAAGACTAGAGGGGATAAAGAAGAAAAAAGCTCTTCAATCTTTCACCCTCCATTTGGTTTAATTACCGTCTGTTGCCATGGTGCTGGGGGAGTTCCTGCTCTGAAAATAGAGTTCAAGGATGCGTCCCAAATGGCACCTTATTCCCTATATAGTGCACTACTTTAGACCTGGGCCCTATGGGACCCTATTCCCTATATAGTGCACTACTTTAGACCTGGGCCCTATGGCACCCTATTCCCTATATATAGTGCACTACTTTAGACCTGGGCCCTATGGGCATTATATAGGGAGTCAAGGGCAGGGCAGCCATTAGGGGGGGGGGGGGTACCAATGATCCCCCAAGAGGAGTCAGTTTCCTGCAGTCTTGATCCCCAAGAGGAGTCAGTTTCCTGCAGTCTTGATCCCCAAGAGGAGTCAGTTTCCTGCAGTCTTGATCCCCAAGAGGAGTCAGTTTCATGCAGTCTTGATCCCCAAGATGAGTCAGTTTCCTACAGTCTTGATCCCCAAGAGGAGTCAGTTTCATGCAGTCTTGATCCTCAAGAGGAGTCAGTTTCATGCAGTCTTGATCCCCAAGAGGAGTCAGTTTCCTGCAGTCTTGATCCCCAAGAGGAGTCAGTTTCCTGCAGTCATGATCCCCAAGGGGAGTCAGTTTCCTACAGTCTTGATCCTCAAGGGGAGTCAGTTTCCTACAGTCTTGATCCCCAAGGGGAGTCAGTTTCCTACAGTCTTGATCCCCAAGGGGAGTCAGTTTCCTGCAGTCTTGATCCCCAAGGGGAGTCAGTTTCCTGCAGTCTTGATCCCCAAGAGGAGTCAGTTTCCTGCAGTCTTGATCCCCAAGAGGAGTCAGTTTCCTGCAGTCTTGACCCCCAAGGGGAGTCAGTTTCCTGCAGTCTTGATCCTCAAAGGGGAGTCAGTTTCCTACAGTCTTGATCCCCAAGAGGAGTCAGTTTCCTGCAGTCTTGATTCCCAAGAGGAGTCAGTTTCCTGCAGTCTTGATCCCCAAAGGGGAGTCAGTTTCCTTTAGTCTTGATCCCCAAGAGGAGTCAGTTTCCTGCAGTCTTGATCCCCAAGAGGAGTCAGTTTCCTGCAGTCTTGATCCCCAAAGGGGAGTCAGTTTCCTACAGTCTTGATCCCCAAAGGGGAGTCAGTTTCCTGCAGTCTTGATCCCCAAAGGGGAGTCAGTTTCCTGCAGTCTTGATCCCCAAAGGGGAGTCAGTTTCCTGCAGTCTTGATCCCCAAAGGGGAGTCAGTTTCCTGCAGTCTTGATCCTCAAGGGGAGTCAGTTTCCTACAGTCTTGATCCCCAAGGGGAGTCAGTTTCCTGCAGTCTTGATCCCCAAGGGGAGTCAGTTTCCTGCAGTCTTGATCCCCAAGAGGAGTCAGTTTCCTGCAGTCTTGATCCCCAAGAGGAGTCAGTTTCCTGCAGTCTTGACCCCCAAGGGGAGTCAGTTTCCTGCAGTCTTGATCCTCAAAGGGGAGTCAGTTTCCTACAGTCTTGATCCCCAAGAGGAGTCAGTTTCCTGCAGTCTTGATTCCCAAGAGGAGTCAGTTTCCTGCAGTCTTGATCCCCAAAGGGGAGTCAGTTTCCTTTAGTCTTGATCCCCAAGAGGAGTCAGTTTCCTGCAGTCTTGATCCCCAAGAGGAGTCAGTTTCCTGCAGTCTTGACCCCCAAGGGGAGTCAGTTTCCTGCAGTCTTGATCCCCAAAGGGGAGTCAGTTTCCTACAGTCTTGATCCCCAAAGGGGAGTCAGTTTCCTGCAGTCTTGATCCCCAAAGGGGAGTCAGTTTCCTGCAGTCTTGACCCCCAAGGGGAGTCAGTTTCCTGCAGTCTTGATCCTCAAAGGGGAGTCAGTTTCCTACAGTCTTGATCCCCAAGAGAAGTCAGTTTCCTGCAGTCTTGATTCCCAAGAGGAGTCAGTTTCCTGCAGTCTTGATCCCCAAAGGGGAGTCAGTTTCCTTTAGTCTTGATCCCCAAGAGGAGTCAGTTTCCTGCAGTCTTGATCCCCAAGAGGAGTCAGTTTCCTACAGTCTTGATCCTCAAGGGGAGTCAGTTTCCTACAGTCTTGATCCTCAAGGGGAGTCAGTTTCCTACAGTCTTGATCCCCAAGGGGAGTCAGTTTCCTGCAGTCTTAAACCCCAAAGGGGAGTCAGTTTCCTGCAGTCTTGATCCCCAAAGAGGAGTCAGTTTCCTGCAGTCTTGATCCTCAAGGGGAGTCAGTTTCCTGCAGTCTTGATCCTCAAGGGGAGTCAGTTTCCTGCAGTCTTGATCTCCAAGGGGAGTCAGTTGACTGCGACAGTGTCACCTTCATGGTGTAGGCTATAGTCCTCTGGGTCTCTAGGGCTTGTGTTACATGTACAGGCAGGGAGGGAGACAGGCAGGCAGACAGGCAGACAGGCAGGCAGACAGTTAGACAGAGAGGCATGCAGACTGGCAGGGTGGAAGGCAGGCAGGCAAACAGACAGACAGAGAGGTAGGCAGACAGGGAGACAGGCAGGCAGAGAGGAAGACGGGATAAGTAGGGAAGCAGGCAGACAGGCAGTTAGACAGAGAGACAGGCAATTAGACAGCCAGACAGGCCGATAGGGCGGGAGGGAGGGAGAGATGCAGGGAGGGAAGGAGAAAGGGAGAGATGCAGGGAGGGTAGGAGAAAGGGAGAGATGCAGGAGGGTAGGAGAAAGGGAGAGATGCAGGAGGGTAGGAGAAAGGGAGAGATGCAGGAGGGAGGGGGAAAGGGTGAGATGCAGGGAGGGTAGGAGAAAGAGAGAGATGCAGGAGGGAAGGAGAAAGGGAGAGATGCAGGGAGGGTAGGAGGAAGGGAGAGATGCAGGAGGGTAGGAGAAAGGGAGAGATGCAGGGAGGGTAGGAGAAAGGGAGAGATGCAGGGAGGGTAGGAGAAAGGGAGAGATGCAGGAGGGGGGGGGAAGGGTGAGATGCAGGGAGGGTAGGAGAAAGGGAGAGATGCAGGAGGGTAGGAGAAAGGGAGAGATGCAGGAGGGTAGGAGAAAGGGAGAGATGCAGGGAGGGTAGGAGAAAGGGAGAGATGCAGGAGGGTAGGAGAAAGGGAGAGATGCAGGAGGGTAGGAGAAAGGGAGAGATGCAGGGAGGGTAGGAGAAAGGGAGAGATGCAGGAGGGTAGGAGAAAGGGAGAGATGCAGGGAGGGTTGGAGAAAGGGAGAGATGCAGGAGGGTAGGAAAAAGGGAGAGATGCAGGAGGAAAGGGAGAGATGCAGGGAGGGTAGGAGGGAGGCAACATAGCACGTGGTGGAGGCACTCACAGGAGGACACTGTCCTCTAATCACCATGGTGCCTTGTGGGGGATGGGGAAGTGGCTCTTCTTTACGACCTTGATTTGCCTATCAACAGTATCACACACACATAAACACACACACACACACACACACACACACACACACACACACACACACACACACACACACACACATACACACACACACACCCTGCCTATCTATCTATCCTGCGGCTCGAACAGGCCTTCGAGGTTCCTAATGAACACAGGCACTCTGCCACCAGTGCTTTCAAGGAGCTGCAGTAGCGAGCCTAGGACCCCACTGTAACCCACTGTACCAATACCCACAGTAGGGAGCCTAGGACCCCACTGTAACCCACTGTACCGTTTCCCACAGTAGCGAGCCTAGGACCCCACTGTAACCCACTGTACCAATACCCACAGTAGGGAGCCTAGGACCCCACTGTAACCCACGGTACCGTTACCCACAGTAGGGAGCCTAGGACCCCACTGTAACCCACTGTACCGATACCCACAGTAGGGAGCCTAGGACCCCACTGTAACCCACTGTACCGATACCCACAGTAGCGAGCCTAGGACCCCACTGTAACCCACTGTACCGTTTCCCACAGTGGCGAGCCTAGGACCCCACTGTAACCCACTGTACCAATACCCACAGTAGCGAGCCTAGGACCCCACTGTAACCCACTGTACCGTTACCCACAGTAGCGAGCCTAGGACCCCACTGTAACCCACTGTACCGATACCCACAGTAGCGAGCCTAGGACCCCACTGTAACCCACTGTACCGTTACCCACAGTAGGGAGCCTAGGACCCCACTGTAACCCACTGTACCGATACCCACAGTAGCGAGCCTAGGACCCCACTGTAACCCACTGTACCGTTACCCACAGTGGCGAGCCTAGGACCCCACTGTAACCCACTGTACCAATACCCACAGTAGCGAGCCTAGGACCCCACTGTAACCCACTGTACCGATACCCACAGTAGCGAGCCTAGGACCCCACTGTAACCCACTGTACCGTTACCCACAGTAGCGAGCCTAGGATCCCACTGTAACCCACTGTACCGTTACCCACAGTAGCGAGCCTAGGACCCCACTGTAACCCACTGTACCGTTACCCACAGTAGCGAGCCTAGGATCCCACTGTAACCCACTGTACCGTTACCCACAGTAGCGAGCCTAGGACCCCACTGTAACCCACTGTACCAATACCCACAGTAGCGAGCCTAGGACCCCACTGTAACCCACTGTACCAATACCCACAGTAGCGAGCCTAGGACCCCACTGTAACCCACTGTACCAATACCCACAGTAGGGAGCCTAGGACCCCACTGTAACCCACGGTACCGTTACCCACAGTAGGGAGCCTAGGACCCCACTGTAACCCACTGTACCGTTACCCACAGTAGGGAGCCTAGGACCCCACTGTAACCCACTGTACCGTTTCCCACAGTAGCGAGCCTAGGACCCCACTGTAACCCACTGTACCAATACCCACAGTAGGGAGCCTAGGACCCCACTGTAACCCACGGTACCGTTACCCACAGTAGGGAGCCTAGGACCCCACTGTAACCCACTGTACCGATACCCACAGTAGGGAGCCTAGGACCCCACTGTAACCCACTGTACCGATACCCACAGTAGCGAGCCTAGGACCCCACTGTAACCCACTGTACCGTTTCCCACAGTGGCGAGCCTAGGACCCCACTGTAACCCACTGTACCAATACCCACAGTAGCGAGCCTAGGACCCCACTGTAACCCACTGTACCGTTACCCACAGTGGCGAGCCTAGGACCCCACTGTAACCCACTGTACCGATACCCACAGTAGCGAGCCTAGGACCCCACTGTAACCCACTGTACCGTTACCCACAGTGGCGAGCCTAGGACCCCACTGTAACCCACTGTACCGATACCCACAGTAGCGAGCCTAGGACCCCACTGTAACCCACTGTACCGTTACCCACAGTAGCGAGCCTAGGACCCCACTGTAACCCACTGTACCAATACCCACAGTAGCGAGCCTAGGACCCCACTGTAACCCACTGTACCGATACCCACAGTAGCGAGCCTAGGACCCCACTGTAACCCACGGTACCGTTACCCACAGTAGCGAGCCTAGGACCCCACTGTAACCCACTGTACCGTTACCCACAGTAGCGAGCCTAGGACCCCACTGTAACCCACTGTACCGTTACCCACAGTAGCGAGCCTAGGACCCCACTGTAACCCACTGTACCGTTACCCACAGTAGCGAGCCTAGGACCCCACTGTAACCCACTGTACCAATACCCACAGTAGCGAGCCTAGGACCCCACTGTAACCCACTGTACCAATACCCACAGTAGCGAGCCTAGGACCCCACTGTAACCCACTGTACCAATACCCACAGTAGCGAGCCTAGGACCCCACTGTAACCCACTGTACCGTTACCCACAGTAGCGAGCCTAGGACCCCACTGTAACCCACTGTACCGTTACCCACAGTAGCGAGCCTAGGACCCCACTGTAACCCACTGTACCGTTACCCACAGTAGCGAGCCTAGGACCCCACTGTAACCCACTGTACCGTTACCCACAGTAGCGAGCCTAGGACCCCACTGTAACCCACTGTACCGTTTCCCACAGTGGCGTTTACACTGCTTTGATGCTTTGATGCTTTCAAGCCACAGCAGGGTCATGACATCTTGTATTCTACTACTGCTGTGTCTGACGTATCTCACACGCGTCAGTTTGTTGTGATTTACTACTGTAGGTCTGTGCGCCTTAGTGCCTAGTAGCCACGGCAACACTTTGTGTGTTCAGTCTCACAAGTGTCAAGGTTGTTGATCGTTTAAAGGTTTCTTTATGAAACCTGCAGAGATATACAGTATTTCTGCTCTTTCCTTTCCCAGTTAACTTGATTTGTGTAAGAATAACAAAGTAGTGATGCATCTGTTGTTGAGGGCATCTTGATCGGCGAGGTGAAACTCTTCTCTGTAAGGGCCAATAACAGCCAGCCTTTCACTCTTCTCAACTTGAGAAATCATTTCTGCTCTGAATGTTGATTCATTAAAATGCAAGTCATACACAACTGTAGACACAAAGTAAAATGTTGTGTTGATGTTAATGTATGCGGGGACAACCTGAGGACAGCCATTACATGCTCAGGGTTACCAGATGGGGCTGCCAGATAGACTAATGTAATAACACTTCCCCAGGTCTGGATGGGGAAGTGACAAAGTCATGACAATGTAATATACACATCTCTGTGACACAACACCACAGATGAGGGAAATATTCAAAGCTCATGTCTGAAGAGTAAAGATGAGACATTGTACTGAAGGTATTAGACAACCTGAAGAAAACACTATTTGTCATATTGGCATTAGTATCTTATTACCGTCCTCTCTGTTTAATTTCTCATCCTTTTCTCCCTCTATCCTCTCTCTTTCCTCTGACTCTATCCTTCTCTCTTCCTGTTTCTCCCTCCATCCTCTCTCTTTCCTCTGTTCTCCTCTGACTCTATCCTTCTCTCTTCCTGTTTCTCCCTCCATCCTCTCTTCTCCTCTGACTCCATCTTTCTCTCTTCCTGTTTCTCCCTCCATCCTCTCTTCTCCTCTGACTCCATCCTTCTCTCTTCCTGTTTCTCCCTCCATCCTCTCTCTTTCCTCTCTTCTCCTCTGACTCTATCCTTCTCTCTTCCTGTTTCTCCCTCCATCCTCTCTCTTTCCTCTCTTCTCCTCTGACTCTATCCTTCTCTCTTCCTGTTTCTCCCTCCATCCTCTCTTCTCCTCTGACTCCATCCTTCTCTCTTCCTGTTTCTCCCTCCATCCTCTCTCTTTCCTCTCTTTTCCTCTGACTCTATCCTTCTCTTCCTGTTTCTCCCTCCATCCTCTCTCTTTCCTCTGACTATCCTTCTCTCTTCCTGTTTCTCCCTCCATCCTCTCTTTCCTCTCTTCTCCTCTGACTCTATCCTTCTCTCTTCCTGTTTCTCCCTCCATCTTCTCTCTTTCCTCTCTTCTCCTCTGACTCTATCCTTCTCTCTTCCTGTTTCTCCCTCCATCCTCCCTCTTTACTTGTATTCAGCCTCCAAGAACTTGATGAGCCACCTCTCTTTTATCTCCTCTGCTCTTCCTCTCGTTCTTCTCTCTTCCGTTTCTTCCTTCATCTTGCCAGCCTCCGAGAAGTCTTGCTCCAGCAGTGGTTAGTGGGTCTTGCTCCAGCAGTGGTTAGTGGGTCTTGCTCCAGCAGTGGTTAGTGGGTCTTGCTCCAGCAGTGGTTAGTGGGTCTTGCTCCAGCAGTGGTTAGTGGGTCTTGCTCCAGCAGAGCTGTGTCTGTGATGTTAGTGGGCCTTGGCCGCCTCAGGAGGGAGTGTCTTCAGAGGAGGTAGTGTGGAGATAGAGAGAGGAGGGAGTGTCCTCAGACAAGGCAGAGTCTCGCTCTCTCAATTTCAATTTCAATTTAAGGGACTTTATTAAGCAAGTGAAATAGTGAAATAATAAACAAAAGTGAAATAAACAATAAAAATGAACAGTAAACATTAGACTCACAGAAGTTTCAAAAGAATATAGACATTTCAAATGTCACATTATGTCTGTTTGATGTGCAAATAGTTAAAGTACAAAAGGGAAAATAATAAACATAAATATGGGTTGTATTTACAATGGTGTTTGTTCTTCACTGGTTGCCCTTTTCTGTGGCAAAAGGTCACAAATCTTGCTGCTGTGATGGAACACTGTGGTATTTCACCCAGTAGACATGGGAGTTCATCAAAATCGGTTTGTTTTTGAATTCTTTGTGGATCTGTGTAATCTGAGGGAAATATGTGTCTCTAATATGGTCATACATTTGGCAGGAGGTTATACTTTTAACCGTACACTTGTTGTTTGTGTTCATGAATTTTATAATGTCGTATGTTTTTCCCCCAACACCACTTTCCATCAATTTGTATAGCAGACCCTCCTGACAAATTGAGTCTAAATATTTTTTTTAAAACAACAAAGCATAAGAAGACTTTGCCTTTGTTTTGGTTTGTTTGTTAGTTCAATTAGGGTGTGCAGACGTGGTCTGTCGTACGGTATGCTGTTGACACATATCCCCTGGTAGTTATTGGGGTCAAATTTGTTTTCACTGTTGTAGATTGGGGTGATCAGTCCTTGGTTCCAAATATTGGGGAAGATGCCAGAGCTAAGGACGATGTTAAAGAGTTTAAGTATCACCAATTGGAATTTGTGGTCTGGATATTTTACGATTTAATTGAGGACACCATCAACCCCACAGGCCTTTTTGGGTTGGAGGGATTGTATTTTGTGCTGTAGCTCATTCAAGGTAATTGGAGAATCCAGTGGGTTCTGGTGGTTTTTAAATAGTTGATTCTAAGATTTATATTTGATCATGTATATGTTTTTGCTGTTTGTTCTTTGTTACAGAGACAAAACGATTGGAGAAGTGGTTGATCCACACATCTCCGTTTTAGATAAATAACTCTTTGTTGTTGTTTATTTAGAGTTTTCCACTTTCCCCAGAAGTGGTTCGAGTCTATGGATTCTTCCATTACATTGAGCTGATTTCTGACGTGCTGTTCCTTCTTTTTCCGTAGTGTATTTCTGTATTGTTTTAGTGATTCACCATAGTGAAGGTGTAGACTCAGGTTTTATTAGGTCTCTATGTTTTTGGTTGGATAGGTTTCTCAATACATTTTTTGTTCATCAAACCATTTGTTATTGTTGTTCATTTTCTTAAATGGTCTGCTTGAAATGTTTAGATTTGATAGGGAAACCGATAGGTCAAATATACTGTTTTCTAATGCCAAGTTTACACCTTTTGTCCAGGAAATTGTCTAGAAGGGATTGAATGTTGTTGCCTAATAGTTTTTGGTAACTTTCCACACTACTTTCCTTCCATCTATAGCATTACTTAATATTATTCAGTTCCTTTGGCTTTGATGCCTCATGATTGAGCATAGCTCTGTTCAAGTAGAGTGTGATTTTGCTGTGATCTGATAGGGGTGTCAGTTGGACAGACTGTGAACGCTCGAAGAGCGCTCTCTCACTCTCTTTCTCTCTCTCTCTATCTCTCTCTCTCTCTCTCTTTCTCTCTCTCTCTCTCTCTCTCTCTCTCTCTCTCTCTCTCTCTCTCTCTCTCTCTCTCTCTCTCTCTCTCTCTCGAATGACTGCCGGTGCTATCTAGTTCTCTCTCCTCCAAATGGAGGACTGCCTGCTGGCGTGAGATTGACGACTGATCTCTGTCTCCTCTCTTCCTGAGAGTCATTATTCTAGCTAGCTGCTGGTAATCAGGGGACTATCTTAGAGATTGGTTTAGATCTTTTTCCTTTGTTGTCAGTTTTATTTTGGTTTCCTGCATCACTAATTGGTGTCGGGGGGAATTGACTGTATCTCTATGCAGCACAGGACCTACTATTAGTTGACATCTTCAGTAGAAATAGACTTCTTCTTCTTCCTGTGTTTTCTTACTTCCTTTCTCTTCTTCTTTGGTGGTAGAGAAAGAGGCCATTTCTGCTGAAGCGTGAAGACAAGTCTGCGTCTGAAATGGCACCCTATTTCCTAGATTGTGCGAGAGTTTGGACGAGAACCTCCCAAAATTTGTAACGAACGAACAAGTACTGACTACAAACAAAACGAACGAACGAACGATACAGTCCCGTATGGTGCAACATCGACACAGACACAGGAGACAACCACCCACAACAAACCATGTGAAAACACCTACCTTAATATGATTCTCAATCAGAGGAGATGAAAACCACCTGCCTCTAATTGAGAACCATATTAGGTACCCATTAACCAACATAGAAACAGAAAACATAGACTGCCCACCCACACTCACGTCCTGACCAACTAACACATACAAAAACTAACAGAAAACAGGTCAGGAACGTGACATAACCCCCCCCCTTAAGGTGCGAACTCCGGGCGCACCAGCACAAAGTCTAGGGGAGGGTCTGGGTGGGCATCTGACCACGGTGGTGGCTCAGGCTCTGGGCGAGGTCCCCACCCCACCATAGTCAATCCCAGCTTACGTTTCCCCCTTAGAATGACCACCCTCCTATTACACCCACTTAATTTAACGAGTAACCTCAAGATAAGGGGCAGCACCGGGATAAGGTAGCTCATGACAGAGAGGTAGCTCAGGACAGAGAGGTAGGTCAGGATAAAGAGGTAGCTCAGGACAGAGGGGCAACTCCGGACTGAAGGGCAGCTCCGGACAGAGAGACAGCTCTGGACTGAGGGGCAGTTCTGGATAAATAGCAGCTCTGGGCTGAGGGGCAGCTCATGGCTGGCTGACGGCTCTGGACGCTCATGGCTGGCTGACGGCTCTGGACGCTCATGGCTGGCTGACGGCTCTGGACGCTCATGGCTGGCTGACGGCTCTGGACGCTCATGGCTGGCTGACGGCTCTGGACGCTCATGGCTCGCTGACGGCTCTAGATGCTCATGGCTCACTGGCGGCTCTGGCAGATCCTGTCTGGTTGGCGGCTCTGGCAGATCCTGTCTGGTTGGCGGCTCTGGCAGATCCTGACTGACGAATGGCTCTAGCGGCTCCTGACTGACGAACGGCTCTGACGGCTCGGGACAGACGGGCGGCTCTAATGGCTCGGGACAGACGGATGGCTCAGACGGCACTGGGCAGACGGATGGCTCAGACGGCACTGGGCAGACGGATGGCTCAGATGGCGCTGGGGAGACGAATGGCTCAGATGGCGCTGGGGAGACGGATGGCTCAGATGGCGCTGGGGAGACGGATGGCTCAGATGGCGCTGGGGAGACGGATGGCTCAGATGGCACTGGGGAGACGGGTGGCTCAGGCCGGATGAGGCGCACTGTAGGCCTGGTGCGTGGTGCCGGAACTGGAGGCACCGGGCTAAGGACACGCAACTTCAGGCTAGTGCGGGGAGCAGGGACAGGGCACACTGGATTCTCAAAACGTACTATGTGCCTGGTGCGTGGTACCGGCACTGGTGGCACCGGGCTAAGGGCACGCACCTCAGGACGAGTACGGGGAGAAGGAACAGTGTGTACAGGGCTCTGGAGACGCACAGGTGGCTTAGTGCGTGGTGCCGGAACTGGAGGCACTGGGCTGGAGACACGCACCATAGGAAGAGTGCGTGGAGGAGGAACAGGGCTCTGAAGACGCACTGGAAGCCTGGTGCGTGGTGTAGGCACTGGTGGTACTGGGCTGGGGCGGGAAGGTGGCACCGGATATACCGGACCGTGCAGGCGTACTGGCTCCCTTGAGCATTGAGCCTGCCCAACCTTACCTGGTTGAATGCTCCCCGTCGCCCGACCAGTGCGGGGAGGTGGAATAACCCGCACCGGGCTATGTAGGCGAACCGGGGACACCATGCGTAAGGCTGGTGCCATGTTAGCCGGCCCGAGGAGACGCATTGGTGGCCAGATATGTAGAGCCAGCTTCATGGCACTTGGCTCAATGCTCAATCTAGCCCTACCAGTGCGGGGAGGTGGAATAACCCGCACCGGACTTTGCACACGTACAGGAGACACCGTGCGCTCTACTGCGTAACACGGTGTCTGCCCGTACTCCCGCTCTCCACGGTTAGCCTGAGAAGTGGGCGCAGGTCTCCTACCTGCCCTTGGCCCACTACCTCTTAGCCCCCCCCCAAGACATTTTTGGGGTTTCTTCACGGGCTTCCGTGCTAGCCGAGTACCTTCATAACTCCGGTCTTGCGCTTGATTCTCCGGCTTCCAGCCACGTCTCCTTGCTGCCTCCTCATATCGCCGCCTCTCTGCTTTCGCTGCCTCCAGCTCAGCTTTGGGACGGCGATATTCTCCCGGCTGTGCCCATGGACCTTTTCCGTCCAATATTTCCTCCCAACTCCAATAATCCTGTGTAGCAGGCCACTGCTCGAATTCACGCTGCTTGGTTCTGGTTTGGTGGGTGGTTCTGTAACGGTGTTCCTCCTCCTCTTCATCCGAAGAGGAGGAGCAGGGATTGAACCAAAATGCAGCTTTGCGATTTGACATGATATTTATTAAACAAAACAGAAAATACGACGAACACTTGAATAATTACAAAACAACAAACGACGTAGACAGACCTGGACGTAAGAACTTACATGTAACGAAGAACGAACGAACAAGTACTGACTACAAACAAAACGAACGAACGAACGATACAGTCCCGTATGGTGCAACATCGACACAGACACAGGAGACAACCACCCACAACAAACCATGTGAAAACACCTACCTTAATATGATTCTCAATCAGAGGAGATGAAAACCACCTGCCTCTAATTGAGAACCATATTAGGTACCCATTAACCAACATAGAAACAGAAAACATAGACTGCCCACCCACACTCACGTCCTGACCAACTAACACATACAAAAACTAACAGAAAACAGGTCAGGAACGTGACAAAATTGTGCAAAATGGGGACTTAGGGTGCCGTTTGAGACACAGCCAGTTCTAATATGCACACTAGCTCACTATCCACACTAGCACACTAGCTCATCACTACCTTGAAGGCAATGTAGGCTATTGGTATGCATTCTATATGGTATGCTAGTATGTGAAAGTAATTGTGGGTATTGAGGGTAAGCTGCTGTGGAAATACACAGTGCTGTGAATTTGGAGTGTAATACTGTTTCACTATCGTTCACAAGCTGTACAGGAGACTTCTTTCACTTCAGGAATGTAACTTATGATTCATACAGTATATCCAACCAGGAAGTATGTTTATAGTGCTAAACCACAATAAACAAGTCATGTTTACAGTGCTAAACCACAATAAACAAGTCATGTTTACAGAGTTAAACCAAAATAAACAAGTCATGTTTACAGTGTTAAACCACAATCAACAAGTCATGTTTACAGTGCTAAACCACAATAAACAAGTCATGTTTACAGTGTTAAACCACAATAAACAAGTCATGTTTACAGTGTTAAACCAAAATCAACAAGTCATGTTTACAGTGCTAAACCACAATAAAAAGTCATGTTTACAGTGTTAAACCACAATAAACAAGTCATGTTTACAGTGTTAAACCACAATAAACAAGTCATTTTTACAGTGTTAAACCAAAATAAACAAGTCATTTTTACAGTGTTAAACCAAAATACACAAGTCATGTTTACAGTGTTAAACCAAAATACACAAGTCATGTTTACAGTGCTAAACCACAATAAATAAGTCATGTTTACAGTGTTAAACCACAATAAACAAGTCATGTTTACAGTGTTAAATCAACATAAACAAGTCATGTTTACAGTGTTAAACCACAATAAACAAGTCATGTTTACAGTGCTAAACCACAATAAACAAGTCATGTTTACAGTGTTAAACCACAATAAACAAGTCATGTTTACAGTGTTAAACCAAAATCAACAAGTCATGTTTACAGTGCTAAACCACAATAAACAAGTCATGTTTACAGTGTTAAACCACAATAAACAAGTCATGTTTACAGTGTTAAACCAAAATCAACAAGTCATGTTTACAGTGCTAAACCACAATAAAAAGTCATGTTTACAGTGTTAAACCACAATAAACAAGTCATGTTTACAGTGTTAAACCACAATAAACAAGTCATGTTTACAGTGTTAAACCACAATAAACAAGTCATTTTTACAGTGTTAAACCAAAATAAACAAGTCATTTTTACAGTGTTAAACCAAAATACACAAGTCATGTTTACAGTGCTAAACCACAATAAAAAGTCATGTTTACAGTGTTAAACCACAATAAACAAGTCATGTTTACAGTGTTAAACCACAATAAACAAGTCATGTTTACAGTGTTAAACCACAATAAACAAGTCATTTTTACAGTGTTAAACCAAAATAAACAAGTCATTTTTACAGTGTTAAACCAAAATACACAAGTCATGTTTACAGTGCTAAACCACAATAAACAAGTCATATTTACAGTGTTAAACCACAATAAACAAGTCATGTTTACAGTGTTAAACCAACATAAACAAGTCATGTTTACAGTGCTAAACCACAATAAACAAGTCATGTTTACAGTGTTAAACCACAATAAACAAGTCATGTTTACAGTGTTAAACCACAATAAACAAGTCATGTTTACAGTGTTAAACCACAATAAACAAGTCATTTTTACAGTGTTAAACCAAAATAAACAAGTCATTTTTACAGTGTTAAACCAAAATACACAAGTCATGTTTACAGTGTTAAACCAAAATACACAAGTCATGTTTACAGTGCTAAACCACAATAAACAAGTCATGTTTACAGTGTTAAACCACAATAAACAAGTCATGTTTACAGTGTTAAACCAACATAAACAAGTCATGTTTACAGTGTTAAACAAAAATAAACAAGTCATGTTTACAGTGCTAAACCACAATAAACAAGTCATGTTTACAGTGCTAAACCACAATAAACAAGTCATGTTTACAGTGTTAAACCACAATAAACAAGTCATGTTTACAGTGTTAAACCACAATAAACAAGTCATGTTTACAGTGTTAAACCACAATAAACAAGTCATGTTTACAGTGTTAAACCACAATAAAAAGTCATGTTTACAGTGCTAAACCACAATAAACAAGTTATGTTTACAGTGTTAAACCACAATAAACAAGTCATGTTTACAGTGTTAAACCACAATAAACAAGTCATGTTTACAGTGTTAAACCACAATAAACAAGTCATGTTTACAGTGTTAAACCACAATAAACAAGTCATGTTTACAGTGTTAAACCAACATAAACAAGTCATGTTTACAGTGTTAAACCAAAATAAACAAGTCATGTTTACAGTGCTAAACCACAATAAACAAGTCATGTTTACAGTGCTAAACCACAATAAACAAGTCATGTTTACAGTGTTAAACCACAATAAACAAGTCATGTTTACAGTGTTAAACCACAATAAACAAGTCATGTTTACAGTGTTAAACCACAATAAACAAGTCATGTTTACAGTGTTAAACCACAATAAACAAGTCATGTTTACAGTGTTAAACCACAATAAAAAGTCATGTTTACAGTGCTAAACCACAATAAACAAGTCATGTTTACAGTGTTAAACCACAATAAACAAGTCATGTTTACAGTGTTAAACCACAATAAACAAGTCATGTTTACAGTGTTAAACCACAATAAACAAGTCATGTTTACAGTGTTAAACCAAAATAAACAAGTCATGTTTACAGTGTTAAACCAAAATAAACAAGTCATGTTTACAGTGTTAAACCACAATAAACAAGTCATGTTTACAGTGTTAAACCAAAATAAACAAGTCATGTTTACAGTGTTAAACCAACATAAACAAGTCATGTTTACAGTGTTAAACCAAAAATAAACAAGTCATGTTTACAGTGTTAAACCACAATAAACAAGTCATGTTTACAGTGTTAAACCAAAATTAACAAGTCATGTTTACAGTGTTATAAACCAAAATAAGCAAGTCATGTTTACAGTGTTAAACCACAATAAACAAGTCATGTTTACAGTGTTAAACCACAATAAACAAGTCATGTTTACAGTGTTAAACCAAAATAAAGTCCACAAAACCACAATAAACATACTTTCTCTTGGTGCAAGATGTTGCTCTTCACTTAGCTATAACAAACAGCTGGTTATAGAGTGTTGATAAGCCAGAAGGATACCAGACAGCTGGTTATAGAGTGTTGATAAGCCAGAAGGATACCAGACAGCTGGTTATAGAGTGTTGATAAGCCAGAAGGATACCAGACAGCTGGTTATAGAGTGTTGATAAGCCAGAAGGATACCAGACAGCTGGTTATAGAGTGTTGATAAGCCAGAAGGATACCAGACAGCTGGTTATAGAGTGTTGATAAGCCAGAAGGATACCAGACAGCTGGTTATAGAGTGTTGATAAGCCAGAAGGATACCAGACAGCTGGTTATAGAGTGTTGATAAGCCAGAAGGATACTAGACAGCTGGTTATAGAGTGTTGATAAGCCAGAAGGATACCAGACAGCTGGTTATAGAGTGTTGATAAGCCAGAAGGATACCAGACAGCTGGTTATAGAGTGTTGATAAGCCAGAAGGATACCAGACAGCTGGTTATAGAGTGTTGATAAGCCAGAAGGATACCAGACAGCTGGTTATAGAGTGTTGATAAGCCAGAAGGATACCAGACAGCTGGTTATAGAGTTTTGATAAGCCAGAAGGATACCAGACAGCTGGTTATAGAGTGTTGATAAGCCAGAAGGATACCAGACAGCTGGTTATAGAGTGTTGATAAGCCAGAAGGATACCAGACAGCTGGTTATAGAGTGTTGATAAGCCAGAAGGAATACAAGGGAAAGGGGGGGATACCTAGTCAGTTGTACAACTGAATGCCTTCAACTGAAATGTGTCTTCCGCATTTAACCCTCTGAATCAGAGGGGGGGGGCTGCCTTAATCAACATCCACGTCTCCGGCGCCCGGGGAACAGTGGGTTACCTGCCTTGTTCAGGGGCAGAACGACAGATTCAACCTAAAACAAACACGTGTGGTATTAAAAGGGATATGGATTTGGACCCGGGCCAATTATCCATATCCATCATTATGTGCTTCTCCCACAAAGACTTCTTTAAGTAGCTGGTAATCAGATGAGTGCTTTTACAGCAGCACGTTATTGTCACGACTTCCGCCGAAGTTGGTGCCTCTCCTTGTTCGGGCGGCGTTCGGCGGTCGACGTCACCGGCTTTCTAACTGCCACCGATCTACGTTTCTTTTTCCATTTGTTTTGTCTTGATTGTACACACCTGGTTCCCATTACGTTATAATTTATTCCCTATTTAACCCTCTAGTTCCCACATGGTTTTGTGCGTGTGTCACGTTCTGACCATAGTTCTTGTGTGTTTTGCTTGTTTTAGTGTTGGTCAGGACGTGAGCTGGGTGGTCATTCTATGTTGTGTGTCTAGTTTGTCTGTTTCTATGTTTGGCCTAATATGGTTCTCAATCAGAGGCAGATGTTTTGTGTTGTCTCTGATTGGGAATCATATATAGGTGGCTTGTTTTGTGTTGGGATTTTGTGGGTGGTTGTTTCCTGTCTCTGTGTTTTCTCTGCACCAGATAGGGCTGTATCGGTAAGCCACATTTGTTATTTTGTAAGTGTTCACAGTTTCGTCTTGTTTATTAAAATCATGTTGAACACGGAATACGCTGCGTCTTGGTCCGATCCCTGCTACACCTCCTCTTCAGACGAAGAGGAGGAAGGCTGCCGTTACAGAGTGTTTGTTCTTTGTTTAGTGTTCAAGACTACTGTGAGCTGGTGTGTTTTCCCTGCGTGGAAATGTTGTTGTTTCTTTTCGAGTAAAGTACGTCTTTTACTCAGTTCTGTGTCCTGCGCCTGACTCCGTCCTAACCGCTGCACACTGACACTTGACAGTCATTCGTACAAGATGCTGCCACTTCCTAGTTTCTGCATCCTAAAAAACTTGAGTGCTATTTTCATTCTAATGAGTGTCTTTACCCTTTTAATCAATACTCCCGTGTAGTGTTTCCTTACATGTGATGTGATACATCATGTGGAAATAGGATCTAGTAAATGTGTCAGAGGTTGTATGTATGTGGCCAGTTGTCTCCCTGCACCTCCAACACACTATTTATTTGTCTAAACCCTTGTTTCTGTCCTTTCATGTTGTTGACTACTCTATGTGCATTTAATGCATGGTATAAACTGGGTGGTTCCAGCCCTGAATGCTGATTGGTTGACAGCCGTGGTATATCAGAACGTATACCACGGGTATGACAAAACATGTATTTTTACTGCTCTAATTACGTTGGTAACCAGTTTATAATAGCAATAAGGCACCTCTGGGGTTTGTGGTATATGGCCAATATACCACGGCTAAGGGCTGTGTCCAGGCACTCCGCCATGCATCCATAATGTATCTGCATTAATAGTGGAATGATGTTTCACAATATCACTTACCCCGCCAGTGTTGTGATTGGCTGGGATATTGATTTCTCCCGCCAGGCCCGGCTTCTGTTGTCAAAATGGGAGAAATGTTTTGACTTTATTTTATCTAGTGGAAACCGGGGCAAACAATCAACGTTGTCATTTCCTGGTTGCTAAAATTCTACACAGTTCACTCACTTTCAGTTTGTGAGAAAACACCAGCTGAGTAGTGTAGGGAATCATTGTACCATCTAAATCACTGGGAAATATAGTTTCAATAACAAACAATATAGTTTTTACAGATGTTTAAAACGGGTGGACGAAACCGAAAGTTAAAACTGAAGCGCGAGTCTCCACCATGTTACCAAAGACAGTACAGTATGAAGATAAGCAGAAACTGCTTGTCCAATAGAAATCCCCGATCACGCTTCTAGGCGATGTCATGGCGACGTTAGCTAGCTAAGCTCGTGCACAGCAACACGTCATCTGGTCTAACGGTCGTCTAGCGCTGAACTGCACATGGTGCAGGCCGTCAAATCGAATGCACTCCTTTGATATAAAGTCGTTTTTGACCAATTCAAACGTGTCCGTTTGTCACTGGTTGTAGTAAGAACATGTTCGACTACTTAAGACATTGGCTCAAATCTAGGTTGTGCCTTTAGATTTCGAGAAAATTAACAACTAAGAAATCATTTTTCACTTAATTGAATCCGTCTGTCTGCATATTTCAAGACGTAACATATTGGGGTGCAGTTAGATACCCGATCGGTTGGACGATATTATTCTCATCAATTATCTTGAAAAAATGGATACTTAAAAATTGGAAACCAACTAATCTTCCATCTTTAAGACAATGAAAAAAATAATATGCTTCAGTATCTAAATGGTGAAAGAGCGTGGGGGCGACGGAGGGGAACAAAATGATGCAATTTGAGGAAATGTGGCGGAAAGTAGTGCAGGTACTGGAGATATGGGTGAGAACAGGTGGGTCTGGGAAGGGTGATGTTGATGTTTGTGTCCCTGAGATAAGGTTGAGATCAGGTGGGTCTGGGCAGGGTGATGTTGATGTTTGTGTCTCTGAGATAGGGGTGAGAACAGGTGGGTCTGGGCAGGGTGATGTTGATGTTTGTGTCTCTGAGATAGGGGTGAGAACAGGTGGGTCTGGGCAGGGTGATGTTGATGTTTGTGTCTCTGAGATAAGGGTGAGAACAGGTGGGTCTGGGCAGGGTGATGTTGATGTTTGTGTCTCTGAGATAAGGGTGAGAACAGGTAGGTCTGGGAAGGGTGATGTTGATGTTTGTGTCTCTGAGATAAGGTTGAGATCAGGTGGGTCTGGGCAGGGTGATGTTGATGTTTGTGTCTCTGAGATAGGGGTGAGATCAGGTGGGTCTGGGCAGGGTGATGTTGATGTGTGTGTCTCTGAGATAGGGGTGAGAACAAGTAGGTCTGGGCAGGGTGATGTTGATGTTTGTGTCTCTGAGATAAGGGTGAGAACAGGTGGGTCTGGGCAGGGTGATGTTGATGTTTGTGTCTCTGAGATAAGGGTGAGAACAGGTAGGTCTGGGAAGGGTGATGTTGATGTTTGTGTCTCTGAGATAAGGGTGAGAACAGGTGGGTCTGGGCAGGGTGATGTTGATGTTTGTGTCTCTGAGATAAGGGTGAGAACAGGTGGGTCTGGGCAGGGTGATGTTGATGTTTGTGTCTCTGAGATAAGGGTGAGAACAGGTAGGTCTGGGAAGGGTGATGTTGATGTTTGTGTCTCTGAGATAAGGGTGAGAACAGGTGGGTCTGGGCAGGGTGATGTTGATGTTTGTGTCTCTGAGATAAGGGTGAGAACAGGTGGGTCTGGGCAGGGTGATGTTGATGTTTGTGTCTCTGAGATAGGGGTGAGAACAGGTAGGTCTGGGCAGGGTGATGTTGATGTTTGTGTCTCTGAGATAAGGGTGAGAACAGGTGGGTCTGGGCAGGGTGATGTTGATGTTTGTGTCTCTGAGATAAGGGTGAGAACAGGTAGGTCTGGGAAGGGTGATGTTGATGTTTGTGTCTCTGAGATAAGGGTGAGAACAGGTGGGTCTGGGCAGGGTGATGTTGATGTGTGTGTCTCTGAGATAGGGGTGAGAACAGGTGGGTCTGGGCAGGGTGATGTTGATGTTTGTGTCTCTGAGATAAGGGTGAGAACAGGTGGGTCTGGGCAGGGTGATGTTGATGTCTCTGAGATAGGGGTGAGAACAAGTGGGTCTGGGCAGGGTGATGTTGATGTGTGTGTCTCTGAGATAAGGGTGAGAACAGGTGGGTCTGGGCAGGGTGATGTTGATGTTTGTGTCTCTGAGATAAGGGTGAGAACAGGTGGGTCTGTGCAGGGTGATGTTGATGTGTGTGTCTCTGAGATAGGGGTGAGAACAGGTGGGTCTGGGCAGGGTGATGTTGATGTTTGTGTCTCTGAGATAGGGTTGAGAACAGGTGGGTCTGGGCAGGGTGATGTTGATGTTTGTGTCTCTGAGATAGGGTTGAGAACAGGTGGGTCTGGGCAGGGTGATGTTGATGTTTGTGTCTCTGAGATAGGGGGTGAGAACAGGTAGGTCTGGGCAGGGTGATGTTGATGTGTGTGTCTCTGAGATAGGGGGTGAGAACAGGTAGGTCTGGGCAGGGTGATGTTGATGTGTGTGTCTCTGAGATAGGGGTGAGAACAGGTGGGTCTGGGCAGGGTGATGTTGATGTGTGTGTCTCTGAGATAGGGTTGAGAACAGGTGGGTCTGGGCAGGGTGATGTTGATGTTTGTGTCTCTGAGATAGAGGTGAGAACAAGTGGGTCTGGGCAGGGTGATGTTGATGTTTGTGTCTCTGAGATAAGGGTGAGAACAAGTGGGTCTGGGCAGGGTGATGTTGATGTTTGTGTCTCTGAGATAAGGGTGAGAACAGGTGGGTCTGGGAAGGGTGATGTTGATGTGTGTGTCTCTGAGATAAGGGTGAGAACAAGTGGGTCTGGGCAGGGTGATGTTGATGTGTGTGTCTCTGAGATAAGGGTGAGAACAAGTGGGTCTGGGCAGGGTGATGTTGATGTTTGTGTCTCTGAGATAAGGGTGAGAACAAGTGGGTCTGGGCAGGGTGATGTTGATGTTTGTGTCTCTGAGATAAGGGTGAGAACAGGTGGGTCTGGGCAGGGTGATGTTGATGTTTGTGTCTCTGAGATAGAGGTGAGAACAAGTGGGTCTGGGCAGGGTGATGTTGATGTTTGTGTCTGTATGTTGTCTTTTGTATGTGGATGTTTCGTATTGTTTGAAAAAAACATACAAAAAATCTAAAATGATAAATGGAATGCAGGGGGGGGGGATTTGTTTTGAATGCAGCCTAGTATTCTTGTAATTCACCTAGCTTCCACATGGGGGAGAAATACTGTGTGTAGCGCCTTTAATCCTTAAGAGTCTATTGATGCACCCGTGTTTCTTGATAGTCTTAAACAAATCTACTTTGAAACAAAAGTATACACCTCACACACATGGTTATGGGCTTAAAATAAGAAGACACCTGTACCGTGTCAGATACAGAGTTGAAATGTATTACATTATTAGGATGCCTCTCAATATTACACTTTATATACATCACAGAAGACTGAAATATCACAGAACTGTTTGACATAGAAACACTGGATTTCCGCCTGCTTTTTTGAAATAATGTTTATTCATGATGAAATGATGAATAATCTGAATAACATTCCACCCATGAGGCCACTAGGTCATGTGACTGCAGGAAAGGGCTGTTAAATGAATGGATGTGTGGAGGTAGTTTTGTGCCAACAAAAATAAGGGGTTAAATATGTATCCAAAAAAACGTAAATATTTCCCGAGCTTTCTTATGTCTCCTGGATACGGGACAGACACTTATTCCTTCTTGTTTTGGGACTGTTTTTCCAGTTATGAATATGTTATTCAATATGTTTCTATGGGCTATAGTAGTAAAGGCTAAATTCAGTATTTTTTTATCAAATCGTTTTGTAATATTGTTTTTGGGTTACCTACAAGTCAAATAGTTAAAGGATCTATGGTATGACCATATTAAAACAATGACATATGTTAGATAATATAAGACTCTGGTAAAGGTAAAGTATAGAGGATGACAATGTTCAAACATCAAGATGTATCATGCATTACTAGGCTATTTGACTATCTTCAGTCGGCCTATTTCACTATCTTCAGTCGGCCTATTTCACTATCTTCAGCCTGCCTATTTGACTATCTCCAGCCTGCCTATTTGACTATCTCCAGCCTGCCTATTTGACTATCTCCAGCCTGCCTATTTGACTATCTCCAGCCTGCCTATTTGACTATCTCCAGCCTGCCTATTTGACTATCTCCAGCCTGCCTATTTGACTATCTCCAGCCTGCCTATTTGACTATCTTCAGTCGGCCTATTTCACTATCTTCAGCCTGCCTATTTGACTATCTGACTCTTGTATAAATATAATCTTCCTGATGTGGTTTTGGCTTCTGTTGTTCTTTGCATTCTGCTGCCAAAACAGTGGCCGGTTTACAGGACGTTCAGGAGGTTACAATGATGTTTCCAATTAAATCATAAAGGCAATTATACTAGGAGCTACATAATGACATTATAAAGGCCATTTATTATACTAGGAGCTACACGGAATAATGAAATCATAAAGGCCATTTATTATACTAGGAGCTACACGGAATAATGACATCATAAAGGCCATTTATTATACTAGGAGCTACACGGAATAATGACATCATAAAGGCCATTTATTATACTAGGGAGCTACACGGAATAATGACATCATAAAGGCTTATTTCTTTGCATGGTGAACTTTATGAACTTTAGTCTCTCTAAACTAGTGTCTCTGTAACATTGGCTGCATCTACAATGGCCCTCTATTCTGTTAAACAGTGCACTAGTATGTAAGGATTTTGGGGGCCATTTTGGCTTTGTTTTCTGTCCAGTGTGTAGCCTGATATAAATGAGCTCTGAGAGAGGTTGCTCTGCTGCGTATTCAAGAATTAAGGCTACAGATCGCGCCAGAGAAATGTAAAGGTTATTTCCAGATTTGAGCCGAAATGTGAAGCGTTTACTGTGAATACAGTGTCCTCTAACATGTAGGAACATTGCCTTTAAATTTCAATCACGTTGTCGCTGAACTTCCGCGATACGGATTGAAATAGAGCACTTATTCCTTGTAGGTCATTTGTTGTTTTAATCTAAAGGAAACAGACAATACTGTCCAAACAAAAAGGCAGTCATTGCTCATCGTGTGGAAATGAGAAAAAAATTGCTTTTATTTACCTTGGTTTCACAGTATGCAGTTACTGCTAACATGACCCACATTTTCTCCTGAACACAATACAATAGAGGCAGGATACTTGTCCACATGATTAAGCATGTATTTAATGTAGAAAAATATTACATTAACTCTTTTTCAACCAAATGAGCAGTTACTGCTTTTTTTGCTTGTTAGGGCAGAATACCCATCTGTCTTGCCTGTCTGGATCGGAGAGTACTGGGTGTTTTCTGCTTGGTAGGGCAGAATACCCATCTGTCTTGTCTGTCTGGATCGGAGAGTACTGGGTGTTTTTTGCCTGGTAGGGCAGAATACCCATCTGTCTTGCCTGTCTGGATCACAGAGTACTGGGTGTTTTCTGCTTGGTAGGGCAGAATACCCATCTGTCTTGCCTGTCTGGATCACAGAGTACTGGGTGCTTTCTGCTTGGTAGGGCAGAATACCCATCTGTCTTGCCTGTCTGGATCACAGAGTACTGGGTGCTTTCTGCTTGGTGGGGCAGAATACCCATCTGTCTTGCCTGTCTGGATCACAGAGTACTGGGTGTTTTCTGCTTGGTAGGGCAGAATACCCATCTGTCTTGCCTGTCTGGATCACAGAGTACTGGGTGTTTTCTGCTTGGTGGGGCAGAATACCCATCTGTCTTGCCTGTCTGGATCACAGAGTACTGGGTGTTTTCTGCTTGGTGGGGCAGAATACCCATCTGTCTTGCCTGTCTGGATCACAGAGTACTGGGTGTTTTCTGCTTGGTGGGGCAGAATACCCATCTGTCTTGCCTGTCTGGATCACAGAGTACTGGGTGTTTTTTTGCTTGGTAGGGCAGAATACCCATCTGTCTTGCCTGTCTGGATCACAGAGTACTGGGTGTTTTTCTGCTTGGTAGGGCAGAATACCCATCTGTCTTGCCTGTCTGGATCACAGAGTACTGGGTGTTTTTTTGCTTGGTAGGGCAGAATACCCATCTGTCTTGCCTGTCTGGATCGGAGAGTACTGGGTGTTTTCTGCTTGGTAGGGCAGAATACCCATCTGTCTTGCCTGTCTGGATCGGAGAGTACTGGGTGTTTTCTGCTTGTTAGGGCAGAATACCCATCTGTCTTGCCTGTCTGGATCACAGAGTACTGGGTGTTTTCTGCTTGGTAGGGCAGAATACCCATCTGTCTTGCCTGTCTGGATCGGAGAGTACTGGGTGTTTTTATCCTCTTTAAAGCTGAGATCTGTGATAGGAGCTATAGCACCACTGGCACCCTATTCCCTTTGTAGTACACTACTTTTTACCAGAGTGCTATTGGCCCTGGTCAAACGTAGTGCACTACATAGGGACTAGGGTGGTATTTGGGACACACACTAAGTCAAGTATTACTGAGAAGTGAAACTGTTATTTCTAACGAAGGCCAGAGCAGAGAGTGAGGAATGTGGTGGAGAATATCACAGGATCATTTAAAATGAGAACATTGAGTTTATGCTTTTAAATGCCATCTGGCCAACTGTTGATTGGTAGCCATGGATTCATTAGTTGCATGTGACAAACAAAACGTTTGTTTCGGATTACAATACAGAAGTGAAAATGATTTAATGTCTAATTGAAGACAAGTTGTAGCAGTTCCCCGATATGAGGTCGCTATCAACGCTGTGCAGCCATCATTCAGGCTACGGCCCAACTCACCACTCACTGTTTAAATAGAGATGGCTTCTAAATGTCCAAGTCTTATCCACGTGGGCACAAGCAGCAACTAGTTAGCCGCCTACCCACCGACTAACCCAACGGGCCCTGGTCAAAAGTAGCACACGTTATAGGGAATAGGGTGCCATTTGGGATGGGATCTAGCTTTGAGGGGGTGTTACAGTGAGGTAATCATTACTTAGCTGAGGATCAAAACCTGAGGTACTAGCACTATTCTGCCTGGTTCCACAACCTCATCAACCGGTCCTAGTAGACCCAGCTATTCTGCCTGGTTCCACAGCCTCATTAACCGGTCCTAGTAGACCCAGCTATTCTGCCTGGTTCCACAGCCTCATTAACCGGTCCTAGTAGACCCAGCTATTCTGCCTGGTTCTACAGCCTCATTAACCGGTCCTAGTAGACCCAGCTATTCTGCCTGGTTCCACAGCCTCATTAACCCGGTCCTAGTAGACCCAGCTGTTTTGCCTGGTTCCACAGCCTCATTAACCCGGTCCTAGTAGACCCAGCTATTCTGCCTGGTTCCAGAGCCTCATTAACCGGTCCTAGTAGACCCAGCTATTCTGCCTGGTTCCACAGCCTCATTAACCGGTCCTAGTAGACCCAGTGGGTTGTGAACACAGCCCCATTAACAGGTCCTAGGAGACCCAGTGGGTTGTGAACACAGCCTCATTAACAGGCCCTAGGAGACCCAGTGGGTTGTGAACACAGCCCCATTAACAGGCCCTAGGAGACCCAGTGGGTTGTGAACACAGCCCCATTAACAGGCCCTAGGAGACCCAGTGGGTTGTGAACACAGCCTCATTAACAGGCCCTAGGAGACCCAGTGGGTTGTGAACACAGCCCCATTAACAGGCCCTAGGAGACCCAGTGGGTTGTGAACACAGCCCCATTAACAGGCCCTAGGAGACCCAGTGGGTTGTGAACACAGCCCCATTAACAGGCCCTAGGAGACCCAGTGGGTTGTGAACACAGCCTCATTAACAGGCCCTAGGAGAACCAGTGGGTTGTGAACACAGCCTCATTAACCAGTCCTAGTAGACCCAGTGGGTTGTGAACACAGCCTCATTAACCAGTCCTAGTAGACCCAGTGGGTTGTGAACACAGCCTCATTAACAGGCCCTAGGAGACCCAGTGGGTTGTGAACACAGCCTCATTAACAGGCCCTAGGAGACCCAGTGGGTTGTGAACACAGCCTCATTAACAGGCCCTAGGAGACCCAGTGGGTTGTGAACACAGCCCCATTAACAGGCCCTAGGAGACCCAGTGGGTTGTGAACACAGCCCCATTAACAGGCCCTAGGAGACCCAGTGGGTTGTGAACACAGCCCCATTAACAGGCCCTAGGAGACCCAGTGGGTTGTGAACACAGCCTCATTAACAGGCCCTAGGAGACCCAGTGGGTTGTGAACACAGCCTCATTAACAGGCCCTAGGAGACCCAGTGGGTTGTGAACACAGCCTCATTAACAGGCCCTAGGAGACCCAGTGGGTTGTGAACACAGCCCCATTAACAGGCCCTAGGAGACCCCGTGGGTTGTGAACACAGTGTGAGAATCTCTCATCAAATGTAGGCCTGGCATTTATAAGGACAAGATTCCTCCCAGTAAACGTCAACCTGCCATGTTTTCCAGCCTCCACCGTAGTGTGCACTGAATAATACACTCATGGTTTGTATCTACTGTCAATGTCCTCCTCTCCCCTCCATTATGCAAGCATATTGATGTAGTTATCAACCTCATGATTTGCACAATAGCGTAGACCGAGGTAACTGACCCCATGACCCCACCACATAAACGATGCCTATATTTATGTGGTTATAGATCCACTACAGACCCATCCCTCAGGTAATGGTAATCTGCTGTGTTGTTGTTTGAATCCCAGATTGCCACTTTAAGCAGTAAAACGGGTATTAAAATGTGTTTATTTTGTTCTCCGTCACCACGATGCTTCAGGGATATGAGCCTTGTGTTGTATCGTCATGGTGGAAGTTAGTCAGTACCTCTGATGACTGTGGTCTTGAGGCTGAATGAACAGGTCTCCATTGTGTTAACATTGTGTCAGCATCATGAGGTCACCTCCAGGGTCGGAAACCGTAGTAGGAGTGAACCTTGTCAGTCCAGAAACTTCATAGGCTATTACACCCTGTGTGGCGGTTGTGTGTGTGTGTGTGTGTGTGTGTGTGTGTGTGTGTGTGTGTGTGTGTGTGTGTGTGTGTGTGTGTGTGTGTGTGTGTGTGTGTGTGTGTGTGTGTGTGTGTGTGTGTGTGTGTGTGTGTGTGCATAAAGCATACTGCCTGAATGAAATGAAAATATGTGGAGAATAAAATAGAAAAGACTCACTACTGTTTTACATTTCTGAGACGTTAATACACCATGAATAAACCCTACATAGACATTAATACACCCTACATAGACATTAATACACCCTACATAGACATGAATACACCCTTCACTAAACTAACACAGCCTCAGACGCATAGACATGAATAAATCCTACATAGACATGAATAAATCCTACATAGACATGAATAAACCCTACATAGACATGAATAAACCATACATAGACATTAATACACCCTACATAGACATGAATACACCCTTCACTAAACTAACACATAGCCTCAGACGCATAGACATGAATAAATCCTACATAGACATGAATTAATCCTACATAGACATGAATAAACCCTACATGGACATGAATAAATCCTACATAGACATGAATAAATCCTACATAGACATGAATAAATCCTACATAGACATGAATAAACCCTACATAGACATGAATACACCCTTCACTATAACACATAGCCTCACATGAATAAATCCTACATAGACATGAATAAACCCTACATAGACATGAATAAATCCTACATAGACATGAATTAATCCTACATAGACATGAATAAACCCTTCACTAAACTAACACATAGCCTTAGAGGCATAGACATGAATAAGCCCTACATAGACATGAATAAACACTACATAGACATGAATAAGCCCTACATAGACATGAATAAACACTACATAGACATGAATAAACCCTACATAGACATGAATAAACACTACATAGACATGAATAAGCCCTACATAGACATGAATAAACCCTACATAGACATGAATAAACCCTACATAAACATGAATAAACACTACATAGACATGAATAAACACTACATAGACATGAATAAGCCCTACATAGACATGAATAAACCCTACATAGACATGAATAAACCCTACATAAACATGAATAAACACTACATAGACATGAATAAACCCTACATAGACATGAATAAACCCTACATAAACATGAATAAACCCTACATAAACATGAATAAACACTACATAGACATGAATTTGAGATACAGATTACAGATGTAGGATCTTAATTTGAGCCAGTTATCTACAGCAGGAAAATAATACTGTGGAAACAGGAAATGTGAATTACAGTAATCCCTCGTTTATCGCGGGGGTTACGTTCCGAAAATGACCCGCGATAAGTGAAATCCGCGAAATAGAAAACTTCTTTTTTTTTTACAATTAGCAACTATTACATGTATACAAATACAGTGACTCACGTGTAGGCCGTTTCACTGCTCTTCAGACTGGGCCGCTGCATCCTGACTGCGCTCTGCAGTGTTCTCTTCTTCTGAAGCCCGCGGTGCAGGTGTGTTTGTTCGGGAGAAGAGCATAGTGATAGGCAGCTGTTGTCGCTCTTTTTTCTTCTTTGCAAAAAGATCCTTGTACACCGACATGCCACCATCGATTACGTTGGAGAACTGTAATGAACGGCTCATCAAAGGGTCCCATTCCTCAGCTACTCGCTTAAGTTCAGTGGCCATTCGCACCATGGTTGCTAAGCGACCAAGCGTTAGTCCTTCCTTCCTTCCTGGCCAACTTAATGTAAATTTGCCAAGCTGTTTTATGTACGTACACATAACTGCACGAGACGACAAAATGATAGCACAATTCGTAGCATGTTTTGATACAAGAAGCGGGAGTGAGTTTTTAGCGAATCAGAATGCAGAGCACAATGCACCAAAAAAAAATAAAAAATGCATTATGAAAATCCGCGAAATAGCGAATCCGCGATAAGTGAACCGCGAAGTGGCGAGGGATCACTGTATAATCAAATCACATTTTATTGGTCACATACACATATTTAGCAGATGTTATTGAGGGTGTAGTGAAATTATTATTATGTGGATTATAACAAATTGACATGTTTGTAAGGGTTGATACATTTTTCAAAAAGGGTCCAAAATACATTTTTCGTAAGGGTCAAGTCTGAAATTTCAAAGTGGAAATTACAAACTTTAGAAGCCTTTTTTAACCTCAAATTCACTACACATTGTAAATGTCCTGCATTTCAGGAAAGTTATCCTGCAACACTGTGATCAAATTAAGATCCTACTCTCAGACTCTAAGGGCATAGAGATAATTGAATGCTGAGTATTTGTGCTCATAGTGTCAGACACTATTTTGAAAGGCAGATATACTTAATCTGTAGGCTTGCAGACGTGGGCTCAGCTCAAATGGCACCCTACTCCCTACATAGTGCACTTTATAGGGATATGTTGCCATTTGGGACACAACGACAGTCCCCCTCTTATCCCTGTCCCGTCGGCCTGGGACACATCTGTCCCTCTATCTCTCTGCTCCTCTGTCCCTCTCTGTCCCTCTGTCTCTCTGCTCCTCTGTCTCTCTGCTCCTCTGTCCCTCTGTCTCTCTGTCCCTCTGTCTCTCTGCTCCTCTGTCCCTCTGTCTCTCTGTCCCTCTGTCTCTCTGCTCCTCTGTCTCTCTGTCCCTCTGTCTCTCTGCTCCTCTGTCCCTCTGTCTCTCTGCTCCTCTGTCTCTCTGCTCCTCTGTCCCTCTGTCTCTCTGTCCCTCTGTCTCTCTGTCCCTCTGTCTCTCTGCTCCTCTGTCCCTCTGTCTCTCTGCTCCTCTGTCTCTCTGTCCCTCTGTCTCTCTGCTCCTCTGTCTCTCTGCTCCTCTGTCTCTCTGCTCCTCTGTCCCTCTGTCTCTCTGTCCCTCTGTCTCTCTGTCCCTCTGTCTCTCTGTCCCTCTGTCTCTCTGCTCCTCTGTCTCTCTGCTCCTCTGCTCCTCTGTCCCTCTGTCTCTCTGTCTCTCTGTCCCTCTGATCCTCTGTCCCTCTGATCCTCTGATCCTCTGTCTCTCTGCTCCTCTGTCTCTCTGCTCCTCTGTCTCTCTGTCTCTCTGCTCCTCTGTCCCTCTGCTCCTCTGTCTCTCTGCTCCTCTGTCTCTCTGTCTCTCTGCTCCTCTGTCCCTCTGTCTCTCTGTCCCTCTGTCTCTCTGCTCCTCTGTCTCTCTGCTCCTCTGTCTCTCTGTCTCGCTGTCTCTCTGTCCCTCTGCTCCTCTGTCTCTCTGTCCCTCTGCTCCTCTGTCTCTCTGTCCCTCTGCTCCTCTGTCTCTCTGTACCTCTGCTCCTCTGTCTCTCTGTGTCGCTGTCCCTCTGCTCCTCTGTCTCGCTGTCTCTCTGTCCCTCTGCTCCTCTGTCTCTCTGTCCCTCTGCTCCTCTGTCTCTCTGTCCCTCTGCTCCTCTGTCTCTCTGTCCCTCTGCTCCTCTGTCTCTCTGTCTCGCTGTCCCTCTGCTCCTCTGTCTCTCTGTCTCGCTGTCTCCCTGTCCCTCTGCTCCTCTGTCTCTCTGTCCCTCTGCTCCTCTGTCTCTCTGCTCCTCCATAGTAATGACATGTCCTTCCAGACAGGACTGACTTCTTCTCCACAGTAATGCATGTTTTCTTTTTCCTCCTTCTTCAGGGGAAATGGTAATCGCCCCTCCCACATCGGCTCAGCTGAGATACGGTAAGAGAGGAAGAAAACCCAAGAGAGAGATGTCTTTAAAAAGAGTGAGATGTCTTTGAAAAGAGAGCGATGTCTTTGAAAAGAGAGAGATGTCTTTGAAAAGAGAGATACATACATGAAACAGTGGAGAACACAGGAGGATTCATATATGAAACAGTGGAGAACGCTGGAGGATTCATATATGAAACAGTGGAGAACGCTGGAGGATTCATATATGAAACAGTGGAGAACGCAGGAGGATTCATATATGAAACAGTGGAGAACGCTGGAGGATACGCATATGAAACAGTGGAGAACGCTGGAGGATTCATATATGAAACAGTGGAGAACGCTGGAGGATTCATATATGAAACAGTGGAGAACGCTGGAGGATTCATATATGAAACAGTGGAGAACGCTGGAGGATTCATATATGAAACAGTGGAGAACGCAGGAGGATTCATATATGAAACAGTGGTGTCTCATCACTTGTAAATGTTTTTCCCCCAGATTTGTTTCCTCCCTGTCACTGTGCTCACAGACACATTCCCAGCCCACATATTCTACCAGGGCTGAACTGATGACTATCATGCAGTATAGCCGGGTTGATGACTAGAGTGGAAAAGAATTCCACATTGATGGCCAATAGGGGTTAGAATGAGTTCATTCGGGTTCAAGACAGATTCCTTTGCTTTTGATTAGTTGAATCAGACGTGTTTTGCAACACCTCCCTATTTTGGTCTCGTACCAGAGAACATTTGTCCAGAAGTAGGACGGACTACCGCGGGCTGAGTTATGTAGAACTCACTCTTCTCCCCGTTTGTAACTGCCAACATGTTCATCCAGGTTCACTGTGTCTCATCACTTCTTCAGGTTTCCAGTACATGTGTGGGATGTTAAATGGGATGTTGTGTGTGTTCTTTCTTTTGGCAGTTCTTCTACACAACGCCATTCCTTTTGTAGGATTTGGTTTTCTGGACAATGCCATCATGATTGTAGCTGTAAGTTACACCACTTTATCAAATTATACAGTAATATGCTGTAGACCTCTATCCATACTAGTATTACAGTAATACTAGATAGAGTCTACAGTAATATGTGGTAGATCTCTATCCATACTAGTATTACAGTAATATTAGATATATTCTGCAGTAATATGCTGTAGCCCTCTATCCATACTAGTATTACAGTAATATTATATATATATTATACAGTAATATGCTGTAGCCCTCTATCCATACTAGTATTACAGTAATATTTGGATAGATTCTACAGTAATATGTGGTAGACCTCTATCCATACTAGTATTACAGTAATACTAGATAGAGTCTACAGTAATATGCTGTAGCCCTCTATCCATACTAGTATTACAGTAATATTTGGATAGATTCTACAGTAATATGTGGTAGATCTCTATCCATACTAGTATTACAGTAATATTATATATATATTATACAGTAATATGCTGTAGCCCTCTATCCATACTAGTATTACAGTAATATTTGGATAGATTCTACAGTAATATGTGGTAGACCTCTATCCATACTAGTATTACAGTAATACTAGATAGAGTCTACAGTAATATGCTGTAGCCCTCTATCCATACTAGTATTACAGTAATATTTGGATAGGTTCTACAGTAATATGTGGTAGATCTCTATCCATACTAGTATTACAGTAATGCTAGATATATTCTACAGTAATATGCTGTAGCCCTCTATCCATACTAGTATTACAGTAATATTTGGATAGGTTCTACAGTAATATGTGTTAGATCTCTATCCATACTAGTATTACAGTAATATTTGGATAGATTCTACAGTAATATGTGGTAGATCTCTATCCATACTAGTATTACAGTAATACTAGATAGATTCTACAGTAATATGTGGTAGATCTCTATCCATACTAGTATTACAGTAATACTAGATAGATTCTACAGTAATATGCTGTAGCCCTCTATCCATACTAGTATTACAGTAATACTAGATAGATTCTACAGTAATATGCTGTAGCCCTCTATCCATACTAGTATTACAGTAATACTAGATAGATTCTACAGTAATATGTGGTAGACCTCTATCCATACTAGTATTACAGTAATACTAGATAGAATCTACAGTATAATGTGGTAGATCTCTACCCATACTAGTATTACAGTAATACTAGATATATTATACAGTAATATGTAGTAGACCTCTATCCATACTAGTATTACAGTAATACTAGATAGATTCTACAGTAATATGTTGTAGATCTCTACCCATACTAGTATTACAGTAATATTTGGATAGATTCTACAGTAATATGTTGTAGATCTCTACCCATACTAGTATTACAGTAATACTAGATATATTATACAGTAATATGCTGTAGATCTCTACCCATACTAGTATTACAGTAATACTAGATAGATTCTACAGTAATATGTGGTAGAGATCTGTTTCATGAACATTGAAGTGAGAATCTGGAATCTGTCATTTACTGTAACTAGAGAGTTGGTCAATTCTATTTTAGCTTTTCAAAACATTTACATTATTTTTTTGTCACTTAGCAGACTCTTTTATCCATATCTAACTCACTTAACCTCATTCAAAGACTGTCATTCTGAGGGACACAAATGACTCATTGAAGTTGAATACAAAAGCTTAGCTTTCAGCGGTGCTTTTTCATTACAGCATGAAACACATACTATATCAACATATATCACGTGTTGGGTCTTCCCACATGGCCTTAACAAATAACAACAGAGAATCGATGATGGTGTTTGTGTGTTTTTGTTTTTCAGGGCACGCAGATTGAGTTGTCCATAGGTGTGATCCTTGGGATTTCAACCATGGCAGGTATGTCGAAACCAGAAATACTCTGTGAGTCCCTAATGGGATCATATTCCCTGTGTAGTTCACTATATGGGGAATAGGGTGCCATTTGGTCCCTATGTAGTTCACTATATGGGGAATAGGGTGCCATTTGGTCCCTGTGTAGTTCACTATATGGGGAATAGGGTGCCATTTGGTCCCTGTGTAGTTCACTATATGGGGAATAGGGTGCCATTTGGTCCCTGTGTAGTTCACTATATGGGGAATAGGGTGCCATTTGATCCCTGTGTAGTTCACTATATGGGGAATAGGGTGCCATTTGGTCCCTGTGTAGTTCACTATATGGGGAATAGGGTGCCATTTGGTCCCTGTGTAGTTCACTATATGAGGAATAGGGTGCCATTTGGTCCCTGTGTAGTTCACTATATGGGGAATAGGGTGCCATTTGGTCCCTGTGTAGTTCACTATATGGGGAATAGGGTGCCATTTGGTCCCTGTGTAGTTCACTATATGAGGAATAGGGTGCCATTTGGTCCCTGTGTAGTTCACTATATGGGGAATAGGGTGCCATTTGGTCCCTGTGTAGTTCACTATATGGGGAATAGGGTGCCATTTGGTCCCTGTGTAGTTCACTATATGAGGAATAGGGTGCCATTTGATCCCTGTGTAGTTCACTATATGAGGAATAGGGTGCCATTTGGTCCCTGTGTAGTTCACTATATGAGGAATAGGGTGCCATTTGGTCCCTGTGTAGTTCACTATATGGGGAATAGGGTGCCATTTGGTCCCTGTGTAGTTCACTATATGGGGAATAGGGTGCCATTTGGGATGCAGTCTATATGCTTTGAAATGTTTTTTTGTATATTTACAGTGCCTAGTGAAAGTCTACACGCCCCTTGCACAGTTTTAAGATAACATTTCAAAAGGGATTACATTTCAAAAGGGATTATATTAAAAAAGGGATTATATTTAAAAAGGGATTACATTTAAAAAGGGATTACATTTAAAAAGGGATTACACTTATAAGGGGATTACATTTAAAAGGGGATTACATTTGATTTTTTCCCCCTCCAGGTCTACACAACCTACTCCATATTTTCAAAGTTTAAAAAGTTACGGAAAATGTTCCAAATTAGTTAAATAAAAAAATTACACACATCTGATGTCCCAGGTATAAATCAGTCCCTGATTACAGGGGAACAATGACTGGTGTCCCAGGTCTAAATCAGTTCCTAATTAGAGGGGAACAATGACTGGTGTCCCAGGTCTAAATCAGTCCCTGATTACAGGGGAACAATGACTGGTGTCCCAGGACTAAATCAGTTCCTGATTACAGGGGAACAATGACTGGTGTCCCAGGTCTAAATCAGTCCCTGATTACAGGGGAACAATGACTGGTGTCCCAGGACTAAATCAGTTCCTAATTAGAGGGGAACAATGACTGGTGTCCCAGGTCTAAATCAGGCCCTGATTAGAGGGCAACAATGAAAACATGCAGTGGAACTGACTTGGAGGACCAGAGTTGAGTTTGAGGGATATAGGGAGTAGGGAGCCATTTGAGACATTCTCTCAGTTTGTCCCCTGGTCTGGCTTACTGTCAGACACTGAAGAGAGGGACAGATAGTGGATGATGAGTTGTCCCCTGGTCTGGCTAACTGTCAGACACTGAAGAGAGGGACAGATAGTGGATGATGAGTTGTCCCCTGGTCTGGCTAACTGTCAGACACTGAAGAGAGGGACAGATAGTGGATGATGAGTTGTCCCCTGGTCTGGCTAACTGTCAGACACTGAAGAGAGGGACAGATGGCTGATGATGAGTTGTCCCCTGGTCTGGCTAACTGTCAGAAACTGAAGAGAGGGACAGATAGTGGATGATGAGTTGTCCCCTGGTCTGGCTAACTGTCAGACACTGAAGAGAGGGACAGATGGCTGATGATGAGTTGTCCCCTGGTCTGGCTAACTGCCAGACACTGAAGAGAGGGACAGATAGCTGATGATGAGTTGTCCCCTGGTCTGGCTAACTGTCAGACACTGAAGAGAGGGACAGATGGCTGATGATGAGTTGTCCCCTGGTCTGGCTAACTGTCAGACACTGAAGAGAGGGACAGATAGTGGATGATGAGTTGTCCCCTGGTCTGGCTAACTGTCAGACACTGAAGAGAGGGACAGATAGTGGATGATGAGTTGTCCCCTGGTCTGGCTAACTGTCAGACACTGAAGAGAGGGACAGATAGTGGATGATGAGTTGTCCCCTGGTCTGGCTAACTGTCAGACACTGAAGAGAGGGACAGATAGTGGATGATGAGTTGTCCCCTGGTCTGGCTAACTGTCAGACACTGAAGAGAGGGACAGATAGTGGATGATGAGTTGTCCCCTGGTCTGGCTAACTGTCAGACACTGAAGAGAGGGACAGATAGTGGATGATGAGTTGTCCCCTGGTCTGGCTAACTGTCAGACACTGAAGAGAGGGACAGATAGTGGATGATGAGTTGTCCCCTGGTCTGGCTAACTGTCAGACACTGAAGAGAGGGACAGATAGTGGATGATGAGTTGTCCCCTGGTCTGGCTAACTGTCAGACACTGAAGAGAGGGACAGATAGCTGATGATGAGTTGTCCCCTGGTCTGGCTAACTGTCAGACACTGAAGAGAGGGACAGATGGCTGATGATGAGTTGTCCCCTGGTCTGGCTAACTGTCAGACACTGAAGAGAGGGACAGATAGTGGATGATGAGTTGTCCCCTGGTCTGGCTAACTGTCAGACACTGAAGAGAGGGACAGATAGTGGATGATGAGTTGTCCCCTGGTCTGGCTAACTGTCAGACACTGAAGAGAGTGACAGATAGTGGATGATGAGTTGTCCCCTGGTCTGGCTAACTGTCAGACACTGAAGAGAGGGACAGATAGTGGATGATGAGTTGTCCCCTGGTCTGGCTAACTGTCAGACACTGAAGAGAGGGACAGATAGTGGATGATGAGTTGTCCCCTGGTCTGGCTAACTGTCAGACACTGAAGAGAGGGACAGATGGCTGATGATGAGTTGTCCCCTGGTCTGGCTAACTGTCAGACACTGAAGAGAGGGACAGATGGCTGATGATGAGTTGTCCCCTGGTCTGGCTAACTGTCAGACACTGAAGAGAGGGACAGATAGTGGATGATGAGTTGTCCCCTGGTCTGGCTAACTGTCAGACACTGAAGAGAGGGACAGATAGCTGATGATGAGTTGTCCCCTGGTCTGGCTAACTGTCAGACACTGAAGAGAGGGACAGATGGCTGATGATGAGTTGTCCCCTGGTCTGGCTAACTGTCAGACACTGAAGAGAGGGACAGATAGTGGATGATGAGTTGTCCCCTGGTCTGGCTAACTGTCAGACACTGAAGAGAGGGACAGATAGCTGATGATGAGTTGTCCCCTGGTCTGGCTAACTGTCAGACACTGAAGAGAGGGACAGATAGTGGATGATGAGTTGTCCCCTGGTCTGGCTAACTGTCAGACACTGAAGAGAGGGACAGATAGTGGATGATGAGTTGTCCCCTGGTCTGGCTAACTGTCAGACACTGAAGAGAGGGACAGATAGTGGATGATGAGTTGTCCCCTGGTCTGGCTAACTGTCAGACACTGAAGAGAGGGACAGATGGCTGATGATGAGTTGTCCCCTGGTCTGGCTAACTGTCAGACACTGAAGAGAGGGACAGATGGCTGATGATGAGTTGTCCCCTGGTCTGGCTAACTGTCAGACACTGAAGAGAGGGACAGATAGTGGATGATGAGTTGTCCCCTGGTCTGGCTAACTGCCAGACACTGAAGAGAGGGACAGATAGCTGATGATGAGTTGTCCCCTGGTCTGGCTAACTGTCAGACACTGAAGAGAGGGACAGATAGTGGATGATGAGTTGTCCCCTGGTCTGGCTAACTGTCAGACACTGAAGAGAGGGACAGATAGTGGATGATGAGTTGTCCCCTGGTCTGGCTAACTGTCAGACACTGAAGAGAGGGACAGATAGTGGATGATGAGTTGTCCCCTGGTCTGGCTAACTGTCAGACACTGAAGAGAGGGACAGATAGTGGATGATGAGTTGTCCCCTGGTCTGGCTAACTGTCAGACACTGAAGAGAGGGACAGATAGCTGATGATGAGTTGTCCCCTGGTCTGGCTAACTGTCAGACACTGAAGAGAGGGACAGATAGTGGATGATGAGTTGTCCCCTGGTCTGGCTAACTGTCAGACACTGAAGAGAGGGACAGATGGCTGATGATGAGTTGTCCCCTGGTCTGGCTAACTGTCAGACACTGAAGAGAGGGACAGATAGTGGATGATGAGTTGTCCCCTGGTCTGGCTAACTGTCAGACACTGAAGAGAGGGACAGATAGTGGATGATGAGTTGTCCCCTGGTCTGGCTAACTGTCAGACACTGAAGAGAGGGACAGATAGTGGATGATGAGTTGTCCCCTGGTCTGGCTAACTGTCAGACACTGAAGAGAGGGACAGATAGTGGATGATGAGTTGTCCCCTGGTCTGGCTAACTGTCAGACACTGAAGAGAGGGACAGATAGTGGATGATGAGTTGTCCCCTGGTCTGGCTAACTGTCAGACACTGAAGAGAGGGACAGATAGTGGATGATGAGTTGTCCCCTGGTCTGGCTAACTGTCAGACACTGAAGAGAGGGACAGATAGCTGATGATGAGTTGTCCCCTGGTCTGGCTAACTGTCAGACACTGAAGAGAGGGACAGATGGCTGATGATGAGTTGTCCCCTGGTCTGGCTAACTGTCAGACACTGAAGAGAGGGACAGATAGTGGATGATGAGTTGTCCCCTGGTCTGGCTAACTGTCAGACACTGAAGAGAGGGACAGATAGTGGATGATGAGTTGTCCCCTGGTCTGGCTAACTGTCAGACACTGAAGAGAGGGACAGATAGTGGATGATGAGTTGTCCCCTGGTCTGGCTAACTGTCAGACACTGAAGAGAGGGACAGATAGTGGATGATGAGTTGTCCCCTGGTCTGGCTAACTGTCAGACACTGAAGAGAGGGACAGATAGCTGATGATGAGTTGTCCCCTGGTCTGGCTAACTGTCAGAAACTGAAGAGAGGGACAGATAGTGGATGATGAGTTGTCCCCTGGTCTGGCTAACTGTCAGACACTGAAGAGAGGGACAGATAGTGGATGATGAGTTGTCCCCTGGTCTGGCTAACTGTCAGACACTGAAGAGAGGGACAGATAGCTGATGATGAGTTGTCCCCTGGTCTGGCTAACTGTCAGACACTGAAGAGAGGGACAGATGGCTGATGATGAGTTGTCCCCTGGTCTGGCTAACTGTCAGACACTGAAGAGAGGGACAGATAGCTGATGATGAGTTGTCCCCTGGTCTGGCTAACTGTCAGACACTGAAGAGAGGGACAGATAGCTGATGATGAGTTGTCCCCTGGTCTGGCTAACTGTCAGACACTGAAGAGAGGGACAGATAGCTGATGATGAGTTGTCCCCTGGTCTGGCTAACTGTCAGACACTGAAGAGAGGGACAGATAGTGGATGATGAGTTGGTCTGGCTAACTGTCAGACACTGAAGAGAGGGACAGATAGTGGATGATGAGTTGTCCCCTGGTCTGGCTAACTGTCAGACACTGAAGAGAGGGACAGATAGCTGATGATGAGTTGTCCCCTGGTCTGGCTAACTGTCAGACACTGAAGAGAGGGACAGATAGTGGATGATGAGTTGTCCCCTGGTCTGGCTAACTGTCAGACACTGAAGAGAGGGACAGATGGCTGATGATGAGTTGTCCCCTGGTCTGGCTAACTGTCAGACACTGAAGAGAGGGACAGATAGTGGATGATGAGTTGTCCCCTGGTCTGGCTAACTGTCAGACACTGAAGAGAGGGACAGATGGCTGATGATGAGTTGTCCCCTGGTCTGGCTAACTGTCAGACACTGAAGAGAGGGACAGATAGTGGATGATGAGTTGTCCCCTGGTCTGGCTAACTGTCAGACACTGAAGAGAGGGACAGATGGCTGATGATGAGTTGTCCCCTGGTCTGGCTAACTGTCAGACACTGAAGAGAGGGACAGATAGCTGATGATGAGTTGTCCCCTGGTCTGGCTAACTGTCAGAAACTGAAGAGAGGGACAGATAGTGGATGATGAGTTGTCCCCTGGTCTGGCTAACTGTCAGACACTGAAGAGAGGGACAGATAGCTGATGATGAGTTGTCCCCTGGTCTGGCTAACTGTCAGACACTGAAGAGAGGGACAGATAGTGGATGATGAGTTGTCCCCTGGTCTGGCTAACTGTCAGACACTGAAGAGAGGGACAGATAGTGGATGATGAGTTGTCCCCTGGTCTGGCTAACTGTCAGACACTGAAGAGAGGGACAGATAGCTGATGATGAGTTGTCCCCTGGTCTGGCTAACTGTCAGACACTGAAGAGAGGGACAGATAGTGGATGATGAGTTGTCCCCTGGTCTGGCTAACTGTCAGACACTGAAGAGAGGGACAGATAGTGGATGATGAGTTGTCCCCTGGTCTGGCTAACTGTCAGACACTGAAGAGAGGGACAGATGGCTGATGATGAGTTGTCCCCTGGTCTGGCTAACTGTCAGACACTGAAGAGAGGGACAGATAGTGGATGATGAGTTGTCCCCTGGTCTGGCTAACTGCCAGACACTGAAGAGAGGGACAGATAGCTGATGATGAGTTGTCCCCTGGTCTGGCTAACTGTCAGACACTGAAGAGAGGGACAGATAGCTGATGATGAGTTGTCCCCTGGTCTGGCTAACTGTCAGACACTGAAGAGAGGGACAGATAGTGGATGATGAGTTGTCCCCTGGTCTGGCTAACTGTCAGACACTGAAGAGAGGGACAGATAGCTGATGATGAGTTGTCCCCTGGTCTGGCTAACTGCCAGACACTGAAGAGAGGGACAGATAGCTGATGATGAGTTGTCCCCTGGTCTGGCTAACTGTCAGACACTGAAGAGAGGGACAGATAGTGGATGATGAGTTGTCCCCTGGTCTGGCTAGCTGTCAGACACTGAAGAGAGGGACAGATAGCTGATGATGAGTTGTCCCCTGGTCTGGCTAACTGTCAGACACTGAAGAGAGGGACAGATGGCTGATGATGAGTTGTCCCCTGGTCTGGCTAACTGTCAGACACTGAAGAGAGGGACAGATGGCTGATGATGAGTTGTCCCCTGGTCTGGCTAACTGTCAGACACTGAAGAGAGGGACAGATAGTGGATGATGAGTTGTCCCCTGGTCTGGCTAACTGTCAGACACTGAAGAGAGGGACAGATAGCTGATGATGAGTTGTCCCCTGGTCTGGCTAACTGCCAGACACTGAAGAGAGGGACAGATAGTGGATGATGAGTTGTCCCCTGGTCTGGCTAGCTGCCAGACACTGAAGAGAGGGACAGATAGTGGATGATGAGTTGTCCCCTGGTCTGGCTAACTGCCAGACACTGAAGAGAGGGACAGATAGCTGATGATGAGTTGTCCCCTGGTCTGGCTAACTGTCAGACACTGAAGAGAGGGACAGATGGCTGATGATGAGTTGTCCCCTGGTCTGGCTAACTGCCAGACACTGAAGAGAGGGACAGATAGTGGATGATGAGTTGTCCCCTGGTCTGGCTAACTGCCAGACACTGAAGAGAGGGACAGATGGCTGATGATGAGTTGTCCCCTGGTCTGGCTAACTGCCAGACACTGAAGAGAGGGACAGATAGTGGATGATGAGTTGTCCCCTGGTCTGGCTAACTGTCAGACACTGAAGAGAGGGACAGATAGTGGATGATGAGTTGTCCCCTGGTCTGGCTAACTGTCAGAAACTGAAGAGAGGGACAGATGGCTGATGATGAGTTGTCCCCTGGTCTGGCTAACTGTCAGACACTGAAGAGAGGGACAGATGGCTGATGATGAGTTGTCCCCTGGTCTGGCTAACTGTCAGACACTGAAGAGAGGGACAGATGGCTGATGATGAGTTGTCCCCTGGTCTGGCTAACTGCCAGACACTGAAGAGAGGGACAGATAGCTGATGATGAGTTGTCCCCTGGTCTGGCTAACTGCCAGACACTGAAGAGAGGGACAGATAGCTGATGATGAGTTGTCCCCTGGTCTGGCTAACTGTCAGACACTGAAGAGAGGGACAGATAGTGGATGATGAGTTGTCCCCTGGTCTGGCTAACTGTCAGACACTGAAGAGAGGGACAGATAGTGGATGATGAGTTGTCCCCTGGTCTGGCTAACTGTCAGACACTGAAGAGAGGGACAGATAGTGGATGATGAGTTGTCCCCTGGTCTGGCTAACTGCCAGACACTGAAGAGAGGGACAGATGGCTGATGATGAGTTGTCCCCTGGTCTGGCTAACTGTCAGACACTGAAGAGAGGGACAGATAGCTGATGATGAGTTGTCCCCTGGTCTGGCTAACTGTCAGAAACTGAAGAGAGGGACAGATAGCTGATGATGAGTTGTCCCCTGGTCTGGCTAACTGTCAGACACTGAAGAGAGGGACAGATAGCTGATGATGAGTTGTCCCCTGGTCTGGCTAACTGCCAGACACTGAAGAGAGGGACAGATAGTGGATGATGAGTTGTCCCCTGGTCTGGCTAACTGTCAGACACTGAAGAGAGGGACAGATAGTGGATGATGAGTTGTCCCCTGGTCTGGCTAACTGTCAGACACTGAAGAGAGGGACAGATGGCTGATGATGAGTTGTCCCCTGGTCTGGCTAACTGTCAGACACTGAAGAGAGGGACAGATGGCTGATGATGAGTTGTCCCCTGGTCTGGCTAACTGTCAGACACTGAAGAGAGGGACAGATGGCTGATGATGAGTTGTCCCCTGGTCTGGCTAACTGTCAGACACTGAAGAGAGGGACAGATGGCTGATGATGAGTTGTCCCCTGGTCTGGCTAACTGTCAGACACTGAAGAGAGGGACAGATGGCTGATGATGAGTTGTCCCCTGGTCTGGCTAACTGCCAGACACTGAAGAGAGGGACAGATAGCTGATGATGAGTTGTCCCCTGGTCTGGCTAACTGTCAGACACTGAAGAGAGGGACAGATAGCTGATGATGAGTTGTCCCCTGGTCTGGCTAACTGTCAGACACTGAAGAGAGGGACAGATAGCTGATGATGAGTTGTCCCCTGGTCTGGCTAACTGTCAGACACTGAAGAGAGGGACAGATAGTGGATGATGAGTTGTCCCCTGGTCTGGCTAACTGTCAGACACTGAAGAGAGGGACAGATAGTGGATGATGAGTTGTCCCCTGGTCTGGCTAACTGTCAGACACTGAAGAGAGGGACAGATAGCTGATGATGAGTTGTCCCCTGGTCTGGCTAGCTGTCAGACACTGAAGAGAGGGACAGATAGTGGATGATGAGTTGTCCCCTGGTCTGGCTAACTGTCAGACACTGAAGAGAGGGACAGATAGCTGATGATGAGTTGTCCCCTGGTCTGGCTAACTGTCAGACACTGAAGAGAGGGACAGATAGTGGATGATGAGTTGTCCCCTGGTCTGGCTAACTGTCAGACACTGAAGAGAGGGACAGATAGCTGATGATGAGTTGTCCCCTGGTCTGGCTAACTGTCAGACACTGAAGAGAGGGACAGATGGCTGATGATGAGTTGTCCCCTGGTCTGGCTAACTGTCAGACACTGAAGAGAGGGACAGATAGTGGATGATGAGTTGTCCCCTGGTCTGGCTAACTGTCAGACACTGAAGAGAGTGACAGATAGTGGATGATGATTATTCATGTGTATAGTAATATTCCTCGTCAGTCGTCTGAAAGACTACAGCGATATCCCAGCCATTCACTTTAGGACAAGAGGGGATAATTTCCATTTTAACAGGATGATTCAGCCTTCTTGAAACCAAACGACAGAGAGGCCGTGCATCTCAAACAGCAGGGTAGTGCACTGCTTTTGGCCAGGGCCCATAGGGTAGTGCACTGCTTTTGACCAGGGCCCATAGGGCAGTGCACTGCTTTTGACCAGGGCCCATAGGGCAGTGCACTGCTTTTGACCAGGGCCCATAGGGCAGTGCACTGCTTTTGACCAGGGCCCGTAGGGTAGTGCACTGCTTTTGACCAGGGCCCATAGGGTAGTGCACTGCTTTTGACCAGGGCCCGTAGGGTAGTGCACTATATAGGGAATAGGGTACCATTTGGGACTCATCCATAGCCTAGCTAGCTACCATACCATCATATAACATATACAGTGGGGCAAAAAAGTATTTAGTCAGCCACCAATTGTGCAAGTTCTCCCACTTAAAAAGATGAGAGAGGCCTGTAATTTTCATCATAGGTACACTTCAACTATGACAGACAAAATGAGAAAAAAAATCCAGAAAATCACATTGTAGGATTTTTAATGAATTTATTTGCAAATTATGGTGGAAAATAAGTATTTGGTCAATAACAAAAGTTTATCTCAATACTTTGTTATATACCCTTTGTTGGCAATGACAGAGGTCAAACGTTTTCTGTAAGTCTTTCACACACTGTTGCTATGATGAATATTACAGGCCTCTCTCATCTTTTTAAGTGGGAGAACTTGCACAATTGGTGGCTGACTAAATACTTTTTTGCCCCACTGTAACATACCATAACTGTCATATTACATCAGAGATTAATGAGGTGTCAGCCTGTAACAGAGGAGAACAAATCAGAGATAAATGAAACTGTAACAGAGGAGAACATATCAGAGATAAATGAGACTGTAACAGAGGAGAACATATCAGAGATAACTGAGAGTTTAACAGAGGAGAACATATCAGAGATAAATGAGAGTTTAACAGAGGAGAACATATCAGAGATAAATGAGACTGTAACAGAGGAGAACATATCAGAGATAACTGAGACTGTAACAGAGGAGAACATATCAGAGATAACTGAGACTGTAACAGAGGAGCACATATCAGAGATACATGAGAGTTTAACAGAGGAGAACATATCAGAGATAAATGAGAGTTTAACAGAGGAGAACATATCAGAGATAAATGAGAGTTTAACAGAGGAGAACATATCAGAGATAAATGAGAGTTTAACAGAGGAGAACATATCAGAGATAAATGAGAGTTTAACAGAGGAGAACATATCAGAGGTAAATGAGACTTTAACAGAGGAGAACATATCAGAGATAAATGAGAGTTTAACAGAGGAGAACATATCAGAGATAAAATGAAACTGTAACAGAGGAGAACATCAGGTTGTCAGATAGAGGATGGGGATAATTCACTCTCCATAGAGATATACAGAATATAATGACAAAATTATCTATTTTATTCTGTCCCTCTCCCATCCCTTTCTCTGGACTTGGTGAGCGGAGGAGAGGGGAGGAGAGGAGAGGAGGAGGGTGGAGGTAAGGGGAGATGAGAGGAGGGGGGAGGTAAGAGGAGAGGAGAGGAGAGGAGAGGAGAGGAGAGGAGAGGAGAGGAGAGGAGAGGAGAGGAGAGGAGAGGAGAGGAGAGGAGAGGGGAGGGGAGGGGAGGGGAGGTGGAGGTAAGGGGAGATGGGAGGAGAGGAGAGGAGGGGGGAGGGTAGAACCACCAACTGTTATTGAACCAGATATCAGCACCATATAAACTGTTTGCTGCAGAACCTGTAATATGAAGACCATGAGACTAGCTGAGGAGACACACACACACACACACACACACACACACACACACACACACACACACACACACCACACCACACCACACCACACCACACCACACCACACCACACACCACACACCACACACACACACACACACACACACTGCTCTGTCAGCGGATTTCTTCAATCCCTTCCCATTTGTGAGCCCTGATGGAATTTGGGATGGGTACCAGCAGCAAACGAAGCTATTGGATCTGTGGAAACTGGAAACGTCTGTCAGACTGTCAGTCTATTGAATCCTGGGGTAGATGAGGTCTGCAGCATCACCTATGGCTGGTCTATACTATGGGACAACAACATATTGAATCCTGGGCTAGATGAGGTCTGCAGCATCACCTATGGCTGGTCTATACTATGGGACAACAACATATTGAATCCTCTATGGCTGGCCTATACTATGGGACAACAACATATTGAATCCTCTATGGCTGGTCTATACTATGGGACAACAACATATTGAATCCTCTATGGCTGGTCTATACTATGGGACAACAACATATTGAATCCTCTATGGCTGGTCTATACTATGGGACAACAACATATTGAATCCTCTATGACTGGTCTATACTATGGGACAACAACATATTGAATCCTCTATGGCTGGTCTATACTATGGGACAACAACATATTGAGTCCCATATGGCTGGTCTATACTATGGGACAACAACATATTGAATCCTCTATGGCTGGTCTATACTATGGGACAACAACATATTGAATCCTCTATGGCTGGTCTATACTATGGGACAACAACATACGTATTGTGATTGTTTTCTGTTAGGTATTCTCTCTCTTTTCCCCCGTAGATAAATTCATCTGAGCAGGAAACCTTTTGTTCTCCTGATTATGGTTAACAAATCAAAGTTTATTTGTCACGTGCGCCAAATACAACAGGTGTAGACCTTACAGTGAAATGCCGAATACAGCAGGTGTAGACCTTACAGTGAAATGCCGAATACAGCAGGTGTAGACCTTACAGTGAAATGCTTACTTACAGGCTCTAACCAATAGTGCAAAAAAGGTATTCGGTGAACAATAGGTAAGTAAAGAAATAAAACAACAGTAAAAAGACAGGCTTTATACAGTAGCGAGGCTATAAACGTAGCGAGGCTACATACAGACACCGGTTAGTCAATGCAGATAGCCCGGTTAGCCACTGTGAGGGAGCACCTGTTAGTCAGGCTGATTGAGGTAGTATGTACATGTAGGTATGGTTAAAGTGACTATGCATGTATGATGAACAGAGAGAGAGTAGTAGTAGTGGTTAGTGTCTGATTGAGGTAGTATGTACATGTAGGTATGGTTAAAGTGACTATACATGTAGGTATGGTTAAAGTGACAATGCAGATAGCCCGGTTAGCCACTGTGAGGGAGCACCTGTTAGTCAGGCTGATTGAGGTAGTATGTACATGTAGGTATGGTTAAAGTGACTATGTGTTGGGCCACAATGCAGATAGCCCGGTTAGCCACTGTGAGGGAGCACCGCTTAGTCAGGCTGATTGAGGTAGTATGCACATGTAGGTATGGTTAAAGTGACTATGCATGTAGGTATGGTAACAGTTACAGCACATTGGCATTTCACTGGGTCCTTTACTATTTTTGACCATGGTTAAAAGTAATTCAGATACAGTATAGTATTCCATGTGGAATAAATTAATTCAGACACAGTATAGTATTCCATGTGGAATAAATGAATTCAGATACAGTATAGTATTCCATGTGGAATAAAGGAATTCAGATACAGTATAGTATTCCATGTGGAGTAAATTAATTCAGATACAGTATAGTATTCCATGTGGAGGAAATGAATTCAGATACAGTATAGTGATCCATGTGGAATAAATGAATTCAGATACAGTATAGTGATCCATGTGGAGTAAATTAATTCAGACACAGTATAGTGTTGCAGGTGTGTCTGCTGGTCATATAGCTCTGCTGTATAATAGACTGTGAAGCCTCTCCCACTGAGATACTGCAGGGCTATTTCAGGGAACAGTAGAAAGACATGATGTTCTGGACCCAGAGCTCTACTGTAACTAACAGCAGGCTGGACCCAGAGCTCTACTATAACTAACAGCAGGCTGGACCCAGAGCTCTACTATAACTAACAGCAGGCTGGACCCAGAGCTCTACTATAACTAACAGCAGGCTGGACCCAGAGCTCTACTATAACTAACAGCAGGCTGGACCCAGAGCTCTACTGTAACTAACAGCAGGCTGGACCCAGAGCTCTACTATAACTAACAGCAGGCTGGACCCAGAGCTCTACTGTAACTAACAGCAGGCTGGACCCAGAGCTTTACTGTAACTAACAGCAGGCTGGACCCAGAGCTCTACTATAACTAACAGCAGGCTGGACCCAGAGCTCTACTGTAACTAACAGCAGGCTGGACCCAGAGCTCTACTGTAACTAACAGCAGGCTGGACCCAGAGCTCTACTGTAACTAACAGCAGGCTGGACCCAGAGCTCTACTGTAACTAACAGCAGGCTGGACCCAGAGCTCTACTGTAACTAACAGCAGGCTGGACCCAGAGCTCTACTATAACTAACAGCAGGCTGGACCCAGAGCTCTACTGTAACTAACAGCAGGCTGGACCCAGAGCTCTACTGTAACTAACAGCAGGCTGGACCCAGAGCTCTACTGTAACTAACAGCAGGCTGGACCCAGAGCTCTACTGTAACTAACAGCAGGCTGGACCCAGAGCTCTACTATAATTAACAGCAGGCTGGACCCAGAGCTCTACTATAACTAACAGCAGGCTGGACCCAGAGCTCTACTGTAACTAACAGCAGGCTGGACCCAGAGCTCTACTATAACTAACAGCAGGCTGGACCCAGAGCTCTACTATAACTAACAGCAGGCTGGACCCAGAGCTCTACTGTAACTAACAGCAGGCTGGACCCAGAGCTCTACTATAACTAACAGCAGGCTGGACCCAGAGCTCTACTATAACTAACAGCAGGCTGGACCCAGAGCTCTACTATAACTAACAGCAGGCTGGACCCAGAGCTCTACTGTAACTAACAGCAGGCTGGACCCAGAGCTCTACTATAACTAACAGCAGGCTGGACCCAGAGCTCTACTATAACTAACAGCAGGCTGGACCCAGAGCTCTACTGTAACTAACAGCAGGCTGGACCCAGAGCTCTACTGTAACTAACAGCAGGCTGGACCCAGAGCTCTACTATAACTAACAGCAGGCTGGACCCAGAGCTCTACTATAACTAACAGCAGGCTGGACCCAGAGCTCTACTGTAACTAACAGCAGGCTGGACCCAGAGCTCTACTGTAACTAACAGCAGGCTGGACCCAGAGCTCTACTATAACTAACAGCAGGCTGGACCCAGAGCTCTACTGTAACTAACAGCAGGCTGGACCCAGAGCTCTACTGTAACTAACAGCAGGCTGGACCCAGAGCTCTACTATAACTAACAGCAGGCTGGACCCAGAGCTCTACTATAACTAACAGCAGGCTGGACCCAGAGCTCTACTGTAACTAACAGCAGGCTGGACCCAGAGCTCTACTGTAACTAACAGCAGGCTGGACCCAGAGCTCTACTGTAACTAACAGCAGGCTGGACACAGAGCTCTACTATAACTAACAGCAGACTGGACCCAGAGCTCTACTGTAACTAACAGCAGGCTGGACCCAGAGCTCTACTATAACTAACAGCAGGCTGGACCCAGAGCTCTACTTTAACTAACAGCAGGCTGGACCCAGAGCTCTACTATAACTAACAGCAGGCTGGACCCAGAGCTCTACTGTCACTAACAGCAGACTGGACCCAGAGCTCTACTATAACTAACAGCAGGCTGGACCCAGAGCTCTACTGTAACTAACAGCAGGCTGGACCCAGAGCTCTACTATAACTAACAGCAGGCTGGACCCAGAGCTCTACTGTAACTAACAGCAGGCTGGACCCAGAGCTCTACTATAACTAACAGCAGGCTGGACCCAGAGCTCTACTATAACTAACAGCAGGCTGGACCCAAAGCTCTACTGTAACTAACAGCAGACTGGACCCAGAGCTCTACTATAACTAACAGCAGGCTGGACCCAGAACTCTACTATAACTAACAGCAGGCTGGACCCAGAGCTCTACTATAACTAACAGCAGGCTGGACCCAGAGCTCTACTGTAACTAACAGCAGACTGGACCCAGAGCTCTACTATAACTAACAGCAGGCTGGACCCAGAGCTCTACTATAACTAACAGCAGGCTGGACCCAGAGCTCTACTATAACTAACAGCAGGCTGGACCCAGAGCTCTACTGTAACTAACAGCAGGCTGGACCCAGAGCTCTACTGTAACTAACAGCAGGCTGGACCCAGAGCTCTACTGTAACTAACAGCAGGCTGGACCCAGAGCTCTACTATAACTAACAGCAGGCTGGACCCAGAGCTCTACTGTAACTAACAGCAGGCTGGACCCAGAGCTCTACTATAACTAACAGCAGGCTGGACCCAGAGCTCTACTGTAACTAACAGCAGACTGGACCCAGAGCTCTACTATAACTAACAGCAGGCTGGACCCAGAGCTCTACTATAACTAACAGCAGGCTGGACCCAGAGCTCTACTGTAACTAACAGCAGGCTGGACCCAGAGCTCTACTGTAACTAACAGCAGGCTGGACCCAGAGCTCTACTATAACCAACAGCAGGCTGGACCCAGAGCTCTACTGTAACTAACAGCAGGCTGGACCCAGAGCTCTACTATAACTAACAGCAGGCTGGACCCAGAGCTCTACTGTAACTAACAGCAGGCTGTACCCAGAGCTCTACTATAACTAACAGCAGGCTGGACCCAGAGCTCTACTATAACTAACAGCAGGCTGGACCCAGAGCTCTACTATAACTAACAGCAGGCTGGACCCAGAGCTCTACTATAACTAACAGCAGGCTGGACCCATAGCTCTACTGTAACTAACAGCAGGCTGGACCCAGAGCTCTACTATAACTAACAGCAGGCTGGACCCAGAGCTCTACTGTAACTAACAGCAGGCTGGACCCAGAGCTCTACTGTAACTAACAGCAGGCTGGACCCAGAGCTCTACTGTAACTAACAGCAGGCTGGACCCAGAGCTCTACTATAACTAACAGCAGGCTGGACCCAGAGCTCTACTGTAACTAACAGCAGGCTGGACCCAGAGCTCTACTATAACTATCAGCAGGCTGGACCCAGAGCTCTACTATAACTAACAACAGGCTGGACCCAGAGCTCTACTGTAACTATCAGCAGGCTGGACCCAGAGCTCTACTATAACTAACAGCAGGCTGGACCCAGAGCTCTACTGTAACTAACAGCAGGCTGGACCCAGAGCTCTACTGTAACTAACAGCAGGCTGGACCCAGAGCTCTACTATAACTAACAGCAGGCTGGACCCAGAGCTCTACTATAACTAACAGCAGGCTGGACCCAGAGCTCTACTATAACTAACAGCAGGCTGGACCCAGAGCTCTACTGTAACTAACAGCAGGCTGGACCCAGAGCTCTACTATAACTAACAGCAGGCTGGACCCAGAGCTCTACTGTAACTAACAGCAGGCTGGACCCAGAGCTCTACTGTAACTAACAGCAGGCTGGACCCAGAGCTCTACTGTAACTAACAGCAGGCTGGACCCAGAGCTCTACTATAACTAACAGCAGGCTGGACCCAGAGCTCTACTATAACTAACAGCAGGCTGGACCCAGAGCTCTACTGTAACTAACAGGAGGCTGGACCCAGAGCTCTACTATAACTAACAGCAGGCTGGACCCAGAGCTCTACTATAACTAACAGCAGGCTGGACCCAGAGCTCTACTGTAACTAACAGCAGGCTGGACCCAGAGCTCTACTATAACTAACAGCAGGCTGGACCCAAAGCTCTACTATAACTAACAGCAGGCTGGACCCAGAGCTCTACTGTAACTAACAGCAGGCTGGACCCAGAGCTCTACTATAACTAACAGCAGGCTGGACCCAGAGCTCTACTGTAACTAACAGCAGGCTGGACCCAGAGCTCTACTGTAACTAACAGCAGGCTGGACCCAGAGCTCTACTATAACTAACAGCAGGCTGGACCCAGAGCTCTACTGTAACTAACAGCAGGCTGGACCCAGAGCTCTACTATAACTAACAGCAGGCTGGACCCAGAGCTCTACTATAACTAACAGCAGGCTGGACCCAGAGCTCTACTATAACTAACAGCAGGCTGGACCCAGAGCTCTACTATAACTAACAGCAGGCTGGACCCAGAGCTCTACTATAACTAACAGCAGGCTGGACCCAGAGCTCTACTAGAACTAACAGCAGGCTGGACCAGGAGCTCTACTATAACTAACAGCAGGCTGGACCCAGAGCTCTACTATAACTAACAGCAGGCTGGACCCAGAGCTCTACTATAACTACCAGCAGGCTGGACCCAGAGCTCTACTATAACTAACAGCAGGCTGGACCCAGAGCTCTACTATAACTAACAGCAGGCTGGACCCAGAGCTCTACTGTAACTAACAGCAGGCTGGACCCAGAGCTCTACTATAACTAACAGCAGGCTGGACCCAGAGCTCTACTGTAACTAACAGCAGGCTGGACCCAGAGCTCTACTGTAACTAACAGCAGGCTGGACCCAGAGCTCTACTGTAACTAACAGCAGGCTGGACCCAGAGCTCTACTATAACTAACAGCAGGCTGGACCCAGAGCTCTACTATAACTAACAGCAGGCTGGACCCAGAGCTCTACTGTAACTAACAGGAGGCTGGACCCAGAGCTCTACTATAACTAACAGCAGGCTGGACCCAGAGCTCTACTATAACTAACAGCAGGCTGGACCCAGAGCTCTACTGTAACTAACAGCAGGCTGGACCCAGAGCTCTACTATAACTAACAGCAGGCTGGACCCAGAGCTATACTATAACTAACAGCAGGCTGGACCCAGAGCTCTACTGTAACTAACAGCAGGCTGGACCCAGAGCTCTACTATAACTAACAGCAGGCTGGACCCAGAGCTCTACTGTAACTAACAGCAGGCTGGACCCAGAGCTCTACTGTAACTAACAGCAGGCTGGACCCAGAGCTCTACTATAACTAACAGCAGGCTGGACCCAGAGCTCTACTGTAACTAACAGCAGGCTGGACCCAGAGCTCTACTATAACTAACAGCAGGCTGGACCCAGAGCTCTACTATAACTAACAGCAGGCTGGACCCAGAGCTCTACTATAACTAACAGCAGGCTGGACCCAGAGCTCTACTATAACTAACAGCAGGCTGGACCCAGAGCTCTACTGTAACTAACAGCAGGCTGGACCCAGAGCTCTACTATAACTAACAGCAGGCTGGACCCAGAGCTCTACTATAACTAACAGCAGGCTGGACCCAGAGCTCTACTGTAACTAACAGCAGGCTGGACCCAGAGCTCTACTGTAACTAACAGCAGGCTGGACCCAGAGCTCTACTGTAACCAACAGCAGGCTGGACCCAGAGCTCTACTGTAACTAACAGCAGGCTGGACCCAGAGCTCTACTATAACTAACAGCAGGCTGGACCCAGAGCTCTACTGTAACTAACAGCAGGCTGGACCCAGAGCTCTACTATAACTAACAGCAGGCTGGACCCAGAGCTCTACTGTAACTAACAGCAGGCTGGACCCAGAGCTCTACTATAACTAACAGCAGGCTGGACCCAGAGCTCTACTGTAACTAACAGCAGGCTGGACCCAGAGCTCTACTGTAACTAACAGCAGGCTGGACCCAGAGCTCTACTGTAACTAACAGCAGGCTGGACCCAGAGCTCTACTATAACTAACAGCAGGCTGGACCCAGAGCTCTACTGTAACTAACAGCAGGCTGGACCCAGAGCTCTACTATAACTATCAGCAGGCTGGACCCAGAGCTCTACTATAACTATCAGCAGGCTGGACCCAGAGCTCTACTGTAACTATCAGCAGGCTGGACCCAGAGCTCTACTATAACTAACAGCAGGCTGGACCCAGAGCTCTACTGTAACTAACAGCAGGCTGGACCCAGAGCTCTACTGTAACTAACAGCAGGCTGGACCCAGAGCTCTACTAGAACTAACAGCAGGCTGGACCCAGAGCTCTACTATAACTAACAGCAGGCTGGACCCAGAGCTCTACTATAACTAACAGCAGGCTGGACCCAGAGCTCTACTGTAACTAACAGCAGGCTGGACCCAGAGCTCTACTGTAACTAACAGCAGGCTGGACCCAGAGCTCTACTGTAACTAACAGCAGGCTGGACCCAGAGCTCTACTGTAACTAACAGCAGGCTGGACCCAGAGCTCTACTGTAACTAACAGCAGGCTGGACCCAGAGCTCTACTGTAACTAACAGCAGGCTGGACCCAGAGCTCTACTATAACTAACAGCAGGCTGGACCCAGAGCTCTACTGTAACTAACAGCAGGCTGGACCCAGAGCTCTACTGTAACTAACAGCAGGCTGGACCCAGAGCTCTACTATAACTAACAGCAGGCTGGACCCAGAGCTCTACTATAACTAACAGCAGGCTGGACCCAGAGCTCTACTGTAACTAACAGCAGGCTGGACCCAGAGCTCTACTGTAACTAACAGCAGGCTGGACCCAGAGCTCTACTGTAACTAACAGCAGGCTGGACCCAGAGCTCTACTGTAACTAACAGCAGGCTGGACCCAGAGCTCTACTATAACTAACAGCAGGCTGGACCCAGAGCTCTACTGTAACTAACAGCAGGCTGGACCCAGAGCTCTACTGTAACTAACAGCAGGCTGGACCCAGAGCTCTACTATAACTAACAGCAGGCTGGACCCAGAGCTCTACTATAACTAACAGCAGGCTGGACCCAGAGCTCTACTATAACTAACAGCAGGCTGGACCCAGAGCTCTACTGTAACTAACAGCAGGCTGGACCCAGAGCTCTACTATAACTAACAGCAGGCTGGACCCAGAGCTCTACTGTAACTAACAGCAGGCTGGACCCAGAGCTCTACTGTAACTAACAGCAGGCTGGACCCAGAGCTCTACTGTAACTAACAGCAGGCTGGACCCAGAGCTCTACTGTAACTAACAGCAGGCTGGACCCAGAGCTCTACTATAACTAACAGCAGGCTGGACCCAGAGCTCTACTATAACTAACAGCAGGCTGGACCCAGAGCTCTACTGTAACTAACAGCAGGCTGGACCCAGAGCTCTACTATAACTATCAGCAGGCTGGACCCAGAGCTCTACTATAACTAACAGCAGGCTGGACCCAGAGCTCTACTATAACTAACAGCAGGCTGGACCCAGAGCTCTACTGTAACTAACAGCAGGCTGGACCCAGAGCTCTACTGTAACTAACAGCAGGCTGGACCCAGAGCTCTACTGTAACTAACAGCAGGCTGGACCCAGAGCTCTACTATAACTAACAGCAGCCTGGACCCAGAGCTCTACTGTAACTAACAGCAGGCTGGACCCAGAGCTCTACTATAACTAACAGCAGGCTGGACCCAGAGCTCTACTGTAACTAACAGCAGGCTGGACCCAGAGCTCTACTGTAACTAACAGCAGGCTGGACCCAGAGCTCTACTGTAACTAACAGCAGGCTGGACCCAGAGCTCTACTGTAACTAACAGCAGGCTGGACCCAGAGCTCTACTGTAACTAACAGCAGGCTGGACCCAGAGCTCTACTATAACTAACAGCAGGCTGGACCCAGAGCTCTACTGTAACTAACAGCAGGCTGGACCCAGAGCTCTACTATAACTAACAGCAGGCTGGACCCAGAGCTCTACTATAACTAACAGCAGGCTGGACCCAGAGCTCTACTATAACTAACAGCAGACTGGACCCAGAGCTCTACTATAACTAACAGCAGGCTGGACCCAGAGCTCTACTATAACTAACAGCAGGCTGGACCCAGAGCTCTACTGTAACTAACAGCAGGCTGGACCCAGAGCTCTACTGTAACTAACAGCAGGCTGGACCCAGAGCTCTACTGTAACTAACAGCAGGCTGGACCCAGAGCTCTACTGTAACTAACAGCAGGCTGGACCCAGAGCTCTACTATAACTAACAGCAGGCTGGACCCAGAGCTCTACTGTAACTAACAGCAGGCTGGACCCAGAGCTCTACTGTAACTAACAGCAGGCTGGACCCAGAGCTCTACTATAACTAACAGCAGGCTGGACCCAGAGCTCTACTATAACTAACAGCAGGCTGGACCCAGAGCTCTACTGTAACTAACAGCAGGCTGGACCCAGAGCTCTACTATAACTAACAGCAGGCTGGACCCAGAGCTCTACTATAACTAACAGCAGGCTAGACCCAGAGCTCTACTGTAACTAACAGCAGGCTGGACCCAGAGCTCTACTATAACTAACAGCAGGCTGGACCCAGAGCTCTACTATAACTAACAGCAGGCTGGACCCAGAGCTCTACTATAACTAACAGCAGGCTGGACCCAGTCAGCTGATCTGAGGGGAGGGAAATGGACGTGTCAGCTGGTCTGAGGAGAGGGAAATGGACGTGTCAGCTGATCTGAGGAGAGGGAAATGGACGTGTTAGCTGGTCTGAGGAGAGGGAAATGGACGTGTCAGCTGGTCTGAGGGGAGGGAAATGGACGTGTCAGCTGATCTGAGGAGAGGGAAATGGACGTGTCAGCTGATCTGAGGAGAGGGAAATGGACGTGTCAGCTGGTCTGAGGGGAGGGAAATGGACGTGTCAGCTGGTCTGAGGGGAGGGAAATGGGCGTGTCAGCTGATCTGAGGGGAGGGAAATGGACGTGTCAGCTGGTCTGAGGGGAGGGAAATGGGCGTGTCAGCTGATCTGAGGGGAGGGAAATGGACGTGTCAGCTGGTCTGAGGAGAGGGAAATGGACGTGTCAGCTGATCTGAGGAGAGGGAAATGGACGTGTCAGCTGGTCTGAGGAGAGGGAAATGGACGTGTCAGCTGATCTGAGGAGAGGGAAATGGACGTGTCAGCTGATCTGAGGGGAGGGAAATGGGCGTGTCAGCTGATCTGAGGAGAGGGAAATGGACGTGTCAGCTGATCTGAGGGGAGGGAAATGGGCGTGTCAGCTGATCTGAGGGGAGGGAAATGGGCGTGTCAGCTGATCTGAGGAGAAGAGAAGAAAAGGAGAGACAACAACTTTTGATCGAATTTCACTTTGAACACAGTGTTTCTTCACCCACTGTTATGAAAGTACCAGAGGGGATAAAGGAGGAGAATATCACTGTCTGTAATCGTATTTCCTCACTGCTGTGTTTCTGAAATAAGCCTGCTGTGTTTCTAACAGTTAGACAAACATCTAAGAGAGTTTTAATGGCGCTGTACATACCGTACAAAAACTACACCAGGGAAACGAAATGATGAAGTAAGATTTTGGGGAGTTCTGAGTGTCCACAGGGGATTGTAAATTGGATTATAAATCATGTCTGCAGCTTTAATTGACAAATGAAGTGGAATTATCAGTCAAATCCAACCTGAAGTTGAAGGATTTATATTTAAACTCCAGCTGGTCATGTAACCTATTGTACTTCTCACTATCAAATTGTTCAATATGATGGATGTTGTTTTGGACTTTTATTAGACTCTGATCTTTTTAAATATGTCTAGTACACATTCTCTCCTTCTCTCTTTGGATGGCTGCCTAAAACCTGCAGAAGCCCTGCTACAGTACGGCTACAGCCCTGCATCCCAAATAGAACCCTATTCCTTATGTAGTGCACTACCCTATGGGCCCTGGTTATAAGTAGTGCACTATACAGGGAATAGGGTGCCATTTGGGACAGAACCCTGGGGCTGAAATAAGTTACAGTCAGCTGACCTTGAAACAGTTGTAATTAAATTGGTCCTGCTCTCTCTCTCCTCTAATAAAGATTCACTATCTTCACAATTGGTTTTTAGATTCAGACTACTGTAACTGCACTCTTAGAAAAAAGGGTTCCAAAATATGTTCTTCGGCTGTCCCCATAGGAGAACCATGTCGGGTTACCGGTAGAAACCTGGTTCCACATATAACTATTTTGGGTTCCATATAGAACCTTCTGTATAAAGGGTACTACATGGAACTCAAAACATTTCTACCTGGAACCAAAAGGGTTCTGCCTGGAACCAAAAGGGTTCTGCCTGGAACCAAAAAAGGTTCTTTAAAGGGTTCTCCTATGGGGACAGCCGAAGAAACCTTTTAGGTTCTAGATCCTTTATTGGTTCTTAATCTTCAACACAGTCATTTTGTTATGGGCCGTTCTAATGTGACAGGGATTATTTTGTGTTTGGTGTAGAAATACATAGAGCGATGTGTTAACATGGGAATATGTTAACGTTAAACAGACCCCTGTCCCTCACAGCCTACATGACTCCTGAACCACCCTGCGTTGCCATGACATTCAGATCAATGATTGTTTCAGACCGTCAGTCACAGTTTATAAAGCACATCAGTTCTGTGGGTCATGATCCTGTCTCTCTCAGTCTCTGGAGAGACAGAAGTGTGCATAAACTGTTTTCAGCATCGAACTAGCAGAAAGAGCAGATGAAACCATTAACTAACCAGCTGTATGGTAATTCACATTTATCTCTGTCGCATCTCATTTACCATGATTTTCTCTCTATTAGTTCAGGTGCATTCTGTCTAATGATGAGTCAGAGACACAGCCTGCTGTCTAATGATGAGTCAGAGACACATCCTGCTGTCTAATGATGAGTCAGAGACACAGCCTGCTGTCTAATGATGAGTCAGAGACACAGCCTGCTGTCTAATGATGAGTCAGAGACACAGCTTGCTGTCTAATGATGAGTCAGAGACACAGCCTGCTGTCTAATGATGAGTCAGAGACACAGCCTGCTGTCTAATGATGAGTCAGAGACACAGCCTGCTGTCTAATGATGAGTCAGAGACACAGCCTGCTGTCTAATGATGAGTCAGAGACACAGCCTGCTGTCTAATGATGAGTCAGAGACACAGCCTGCTGTCTAATGATGAGTCAGAGACACAGCCTGCTGTCTAATGATGAGTCAGAGACACAGCCTGCTGTCTAATGATGAGTCAGAGACACATCCTGCTGTCTAATGATGAGTCAGAGACACAGCCTGCTGTCTAATGATGAGTCAGAGACACAGCCTGCTGTCTAATGATGAGTCAGAGACACATCCTGCTGTCTAATGATGAGTCAGAGACACATCCTGCTGTCTAATGATGAGTCAGAGACACAGCCTGCTGTCTAATGATGAGTCAGAGACACAGCCTGCTGTCTAATGATGAGTCAGAGACACAGCCTGCTGTCTAATGATGAGTCAGAGACACATCCTGCTGTCTAATGATGAGTCAGAGACACATCCTGCTGTCTAATGATGAGTCAGAGACACATCCTGCTGTCTAATGATGAGTCAGAGACACATCCTGCTGTCTAATGATGAGTCGGAGACACATCCTGCTGTCTAATGATGAGTCGGAGACACAGCCTGCTGTCTAATGATGAGTCGGAGACACATCCTGCTGTCTAATGATGAGTCAGAGACACATCCTGCTGTCTAATGATGAGTCAGAGACACATCCTGCTGTCTAATGATGAGTCAGAGACACATCCTGCTGTCTAATGATGAGTCAGAGACACAGCCTGCTGTCTAATGATGAGTCAGAGACACAGCCTGCTGTCTAATGATGAGTCAGAGACACAGCCTGCTGTCTAATGATGAGTCAGAGACACAGCCTGCTGTCTAATGATGAGTCAGAGACACAGCCTGCTGTCTAATGATGAGTCAGAGACACATCCTGCTGTCTAATGATGAGTCAGTGACACATCCTGCTGTCTAATGATGAGTCAGAGACACAGCCTGCTGTCTAATGATGAGTCAGAGACACATCCTGCTGTCTAATGATGAGTCAGAGACACATCCTCCTGTCTAATGATGAGTCGGAGACACATCCTGCTGTCTAATGATGAGTCGGAGACACAGCCTGCTGTCTAATGATGAGTCGGAGACACATCCTGCTGTCTAATGATGAGTCAGAGACACATCCTGCTGTCTAATGATGAGTCAGAGACACATCCTGCTGTCTAATGATGAGTCAGAGACACAGCCTGCTGTCTAATGATGAGTCAGAGACACAGCCTGCTGTCTAATGATGAGTCAGAGACACAGCCTGCTGTCTAATGATGAGTCGGAGACACAGCCTGCTGTCTAATGATGAGTCGGAGACACAGCCTGCTGTCTAATGATGAGTCGGAGACACATCCTGCTGTCTAATGATGAGTCGGAGACACATCCTGCTGTCTAATGATGAGTCGGAGACACAGCCTGCTGTCTAATGATGAGTCAGAGACACATCCTGCTGTCTAATGATGAGTCAGAGACACAGCCTGCTGTCTAATGATGAGTCAGAGACACAGCCTGCTGTCTAATGATGAGTCAGAGACACAGCCTGCTGTCTAATGATGAGTCAGAGACACATCCTGCTGTCTAATGATGAGTCAGAGACACAGCCTGCTGTCTAATGATGAGTCAGAGACACAGCCTGCTGTCTAATGATGAGTCAGAGACACATCCTGCTGTCTAATGATGAGTCGGAGACACATCCTGCTGTCTAATGATGAGTCAGAGACACATCCTGCTGTCTAATGATGAGTCGGAGACACATCCTGCTGTCTAATGATGAGTCGGAGACACATCCTGCTGTCTAATGATGAGTCGGAGACACAGCCTGCTGTCTAATGATGAGTCGGAGACACAGCCTGCTGTCTAATGATGAGTCGGAGACACATCCTGCTGTCTAATGATGAGTCAGAGACACATCCTGCTGTCTAATGATGAGTCAGAGACACATCCTGCTGTCTAATGATGAGTCAGAGACACAGCCTGCTGTCTAATGATGAGTCAGAGACACAGCCTGCTGTCTAATGATGAGTCGGAGACACAGCCTGCTGTCTAATGATGAGTCGGAGACACAGCCTGCTGTCTAATGATGAGTCGGAGACACAGCCTGCTGTCTAATGATGAGTCGGAGACACATCCTGCTGTCTAATGATGAGTCGGAGACACAGCCTGCTGTCTAATGATGAGTCGGAGACACATCCTGCTGTCTAATGATGAGTCGGAGACACATCCTGCTGTCTAATGATGAGTCAGAGACACAGCCTGCTGTCTAATGATGAGTCAGAGACACAGCCTGCTGTCTAATGATGAGTCAGAGACACAGCCTGCTGTCTAATGATGAGTCAGAGACACATCCTGCTGTCTAATGATGAGTCAGAGACACAGCCTGCTGTCTAATGATGAGTCAGAGACACAGCCTGCTGTCTAATGATGAGTCGGAGACACATCCTGCTGTCTAATGATGAGTCGGAGACACATCCTGCTGTCTAATGATGAGTCGGAGACACAGCCTGCTGTCTAATGATGAGTCGGAGACACAGCCTGCTGTCTAATGATGAGTCGGAGACACATCCTGCTGTCTAATGATGAGTCGGAGACACATCCTGCTGTCTAATGATGAGTCAGAGACACATCCTGCTGTCTAATGATGAGTCAGAGACACAGCCTGCTGTCTAATGATGAGTCAGAGACACAGCCTGCTGTCTAATGATGAGTCAGAGACACAGCCTGCTGTCTAATGATGAGTCGGAGACACAGCCTGCTGTCTAATGATGAGTCGGAGACACAGCCTGCTGTCTAATGATGAGTCGGAGACACATCCTGCTGTCTAATGATGAGTCGGAGACACAGCCTGCTGTCTAATGATGAGTCGGAGACACATCCTGCTGTCTAATGATGAGTCGGAGACACAGCCTGCTGTCTAATGATGAGTCGGAGACACATCCTGCTGTCTAATGATGAGTCGGAGACACATCCTGCTGTCTAATGATGAGTCAGAGACACATCCTGCTGTCTAATGATGAGTCAGAGACACAGCCTGCTGTCTAATGATGAGTCAGAGACACAGCCTGCTGTCTAATGATGAGTCAGAGACACAGCCTGCTGTCTAATGATGAGTCAGAGACACAGCCTGCTGTCTAATGATGAGTCAGAGACACAGCCTGCTGTCTAATGATGAGTCAGAGACACATCCTGCTGTCTAATGATGAGTCAGAGACACAGCCTGCTGTCTAATGATGAGTCAGAGACACATCCTGCTGTCTAATGATGAGTCAGAGACACAGCCTGCTGTCTAATGATGAGTCAGAGACACAGCCTGCTGTCTGATGATGAGTCAGAGACACAGCCTGCTGTCTGATGATGAGTCAGAGACACAGCCTGCTGTCTGATGATGAGTCAGAGACACAGCCTGCTGTCTGATGATGAGTCAGAGACACAGCCTGCTGTCTAATGATGAGTCAGAGACACAGCCTGCTGTCTCATGATGAGTCAGAGACACAGCCTGCTGTCTGATGATGAGTCAGAGACACAGCCTGCTGTCTAATGATGAGTCAGAGACACATCCTGCTGTCTAATGATGAGTCAGAGACACAGCCTGCTGTCTAATGATGAGTCAGAGACACATCCTGCTGTCTAATGATGAGTCAGCGACACAGCTTGCTGTCTAATGATGAGTCAGAGACATCCTGCTGTCTAATGATGAGTCAGAGACACAGCCTGCTGTCTAATGATGAGTCAGAGACACAGCCTGCTGTCTAATGATGAGTCAGCGACACAGCTTGCTGTCTAATGATGAGTCAGAGACACATCCTGCTGTCTAATGATGAGTCAGAGACACAGCCTGCTGTCTAATGATGAGTCAGAGACACAGCCTGCTGTCTGATGATGAGTCAGATACACAGCCTGCTGTCTGATGATGAGTCAGAGACACAGCCTGCTGTCTAATGATGAGTCAGAGACACATCCTAATGTCTAACGATGAGTCAGAGACACAGCCTGCTGTCTAATGATGAGTCAGAGACACAGCCTAATGTCTAATGATGAGTCAGAGACACAGCCTAATGTCTAACGATGAGTCAGAGACACAGCCTGCTGTCTAATGATGAGTCAGAGACACAGCCTGCTGTCTCATGATGAGTCAGAGACACAGCCTGCTGTCTCATGATGAGTCAGAGACAGAGACACAGCCTGCTGTCTAATGATGAGTCAGAGACACAGCCTGCTGTCTAATGATGAGTCAGAGACACAGCCTGCTGTCTAATGATGAGGCAGAGACACAGCCTGCTGTCTAATGATGAGTCAGAGACACAGCCTGCTGTCTCATGATGAGTCAGAGACACAGCCTGCTGTCTAATGATGAGTCAGAGACACAGCCTGCTGTCTCATGATGAGTCAGAGACACAGCCTGCTGTCTCATGATGAGTCAGAGACACAGCCTGCTGTCTCATGATGAGTCAGAGACACAGCCTGCTGTCTCATGATGAGTCAGAGACACAGCCTGCTGTCTCATGATGAGTCAGAGACACAGCCTGCTGTCTCATGATGAGTCAGAGACACAGCCTGCTGTCTAATGATGAGTCAGAGACACAGCCTGCTGTCTGATGATGAGTCAGATACACAGCCTGCTGTCTGATGATGAGTCAGAGACACAGCCTGCTGTCTGATGATGAGTCAGAGACACAGCCTAATGTCTAATGATGAGTCAGAGACACATCCTGCTGTCTAATGATGAGTCAGAGACACAGCCTAATGTCTAACGATCAGTCAGAGACACAGCCTGCTGTCTAATGATGAGTCAGAGACACAGCCTAATGTCTCATGATGAGTCAGAGACACAGCCTGCTGTCTCATGATGAGTCAGAGACACAGCCTGCTGTCTAATGATGAGTCAGAGACACAGCCTGCTGTCTAATGATGAGTCAGAGACACAGCCTGCTGTCTAATGATGAGGCAGAGACACAGCCTGCTGTCTAATGATGAGTCAGAGACACAGCCTGCTGTCTAATGATGAGTCAGAGACACAGCCTGCTGTCTAATGATGAGTCAGAGACACAGCCTGTTGTCTAATGATGAGTCAGAGACACAGCCTGCTGTCTAATGATGAGTCAGAGACACAGCCTGCTGCCTAATGATGAGTCAGAGACACAGCCTGCTGTCTCATGATGAGTCAGAGACACAGCCTGCTGTCTAATGATGAGTCAGAGACACAGCCTGCTGTCTCATGATGAGTCAGAGACACAGCCTGCTGTCTCATTATGAGTCAGAGACACAGCCTGCTGTCTCATGATGAGTCAGAGACACAGCCTGCTGTCTCATGATGAGTCAGAGACACAGCCTGCTGTCTCATGATGAGTCAGAGACACAGCCTGCTGTCTCATGATGAGTCAGAGACACAGCCTGCTGTCTCATGATGAGTCAGAGACACAGCCTGCTGTCTCATGATGAGTCAGAGACACAGCCTGCTGTCTCATGATGAGTCAGAGACACAGCCTGCTGTCTCATGATGAGTCAGAGACACAGCCTGCTGTCTCATGATGAGTCAGAGACACAGCCTGCTGTCTCATGATGAGTCAGAGACACAGCCTGCTGTCTCATGATGAGTCAGAGACACAGCCTGCTGTCTCATGATGAGTCAGAGACACAGCCTGCTGTCTCATGATGAGTCAGAGACACAGCCTGCTGTCTCATGATGAGTCAGAGACACAGCCTGCTGTCTCATGATGAGTCAGAGACACAGCCTGCTGTCTCATGATGAGTCAGAGACACAGCCTGCTGTCTCATGATGAGTCATATGACTGACCTCTTACGAAGCACCCAGTTCTCTAACAATCAGTCAGGTGTGAATAGAGGATTGTTCCAGGAGCATAGGGAGAAATAACTCCATATACGACAATTAAACTCCCAACTTTACACCGCGTTTTGTGTTTTAATGGATCTCATTGGAGCATACAACGACCTTTAACCTCTGACGTCATCACCCAGTCCTTCACCCAGGCAGAACCGTGACCTCCCTCTCTTCTCTCTCTGCAGCTGCTGCCCTGGGGAACCTTGTGTCGGACCTGGCTGGACTCGGGTAAGAAAAGGCCGATCAAACCAATCGTCTGTTTGGGCTGATACAGTCCCTGGTGGAGTCCTATTGCAGTCACACTGTGTACAGTCCCTGGTGGAGTCCTATTGCAGTCACACTGTGTACAGTCCCTGGTGGAGTCCTATTGCAGTCACACTGTGTACAGTCCCTGGTGGAGTCCTATTGCAGTCACACTGTGTACAGTCCCTGGTGGAGTCCTATTGCAGTCACACTGTGTACAGTCCCTGGTGGAGTCCTATTGCAGTCACACTGTGTACAGTCCCTGGTGGAGTCCTATTGCAGTCACACTGTGTACAGTCCCTGGTGGAGTCCTATTGCAGTCACACTGTGTACAGTCCCTGGTGGAGTCCTATTGCAGTCACACTGTGTAGAGTCCCTGGTGGAGTCCTATTGCAGTCACACTGTGTAGAGTCCCTGGTGGAGTCCTATTGCAGTCACACTGTGTACAGTCCCTGGTGGAGTCCTATTGCAGTCACACTGTGTACAGTCCCTGGTGGAGTCCTATTGCAGTCACACTGTGTACAGTCCCTGGTGGAGTCCTATTGCAGTCACACTGTGTACAGTCCCTGGTAGAGTCATATTGTAGTCACACTGTGTACAGTCCCTGGTGGAGTCCTATTGCAGTCACACTGTGTACAGTCCCTGGTGGAGTCCTATTGCAGTCACACTGTGTACAGTCCCTGGTAGAGTCCTATTGCAGTCACACTGTGTACAGTCCCTGGTGGAGTCCTATTGCAGTCACACTGTGTACAGTCCCTGGTGGAGTCCTATTGCAGTCACACTGTGTACAGTCCCTGGTGGAGTCCTATTGCAGTCACACTGTGTACAGTCCCTGGTGGAGTCATATTGCAGTCACACTATGTACAGTCCCTGGTGGAGTCCTATTGCAGTCACACTGTGTACAGTCCCTGGTGGAGTCCTATTGCAGTCACATGGTGTACAGTCCCTAGTGGAGTCCTATTGCAGTCACACTGTGTAGAGTCCCTGGTGGAGTCCTATTGCAGTCACACTGTGTACAGTCCCTAGTGGAGTCCTATTGCAGTCACACTGTGTAGAGTCCCTGTTGGAGTCCTATTGCAGTAACACTGTGTACAGTCCCTAGTGGAGTCCTATTGCAGTCACACTGTGTACAGTCCCTGTTGGAGTCCTATTGCAGTCACACTGTGTACAGTCCCTGTTGGAGTCCTATTGCAGTCACACTGTGTACAGTCCCTAGTAAGGTCCTATTGCAGTCACACTGTGTACAGTCCCTGTTAGCATCATATTGCAGTCACACTGTGTACAGTCCCTGTTAGCATCATATTGCAGTCATACTGTGTACAGTCCCTGGTGGAGTCCTATTGTAGTCACACTGTGTACAGTCCCTGTTAGCATTCTATTGCAGTCACACTGTGTACAGTCCCTGTTAGCATTCTATTGCAGTCACACTGTGTACAGTCCCTGGTGGAGTCATATTGCAGTCACGCTGTGTACAGTCCCTGTTAGCATTCTATTGCAGTCACGCTGTGTACAGTCCCTGTTAGCATTCTATTACAGTCACACTGTGTACAGTCCCTGGTGGAGTCCTATTGCAGTCACACTGTGTACAGTCCCTAGTGGAGTCCTATTGCAGTCACACTGTGTACAGTCCCTGGTGGAGTCCTATTGCAGTCACGCTGTGTACAGTCCCTGGTGGAGTCCTATTGCAGTCACACTGTGTACAGTCCCTGTTAGCATCCTGTTGCAGTCACACTGTGTACAGTCCCTGGTGGAGGCCTATTGCAGTCACACTGTGTACAGTCCCTGGTGGAGTCCTATTGCAGTCACACTGTGTACAGTCCCTGGTGGAGTCCTATTGCAGTCACACTGTGTACAGTCCCTGGTGGAGGCCTATTGCAGTCACACTGTGTACAGTCCCTGGTGGAGTCCTATTGCAGTCACACTGTGTACAGTCCCTAGTGGAGTCCTATTGCAGTCACACTGTGTACAGTCCCTGGTGGAGTCCTATTGCAGTCACACTGTGTACAGTCCCTGGTGGAGTCCTATTGCAGTCACACTGTGTACAGTCCCTGGTGGAGTCCTATTGCAGTCACACTGTGTACAGTCCCTGGTGGAGTCCTATTGCAGTCACACTGTGTACAGTCCCTGGTGGAGTCCTATTGCAGTCACACTGTGTACAGTCCCTGGTGGAGTCCTATTGCAGTCACACTGTGTAGAGTCCCTGGTGGAGTCCTATTGCAGTCACACTGTGTAGAGTCCCTGGTGGAGTCCTATTGCAGTCACACTGTGTACAGTCCCTGTTGGAGTCCTATTGCAGTAACACTGTGTACAGTCCCTGGTGGAGTCCTATTGCAGTCACACTGTGTAGAGTCCCTGGTGGAGTCCTATTGCAGTCACACTGTGTAGAGTCCCTGGTGGAGTCCTATTGCAGTCACACTGTGTAGAGTCCCTGGTGGAGTCCTATTGCAGTCACACTGTGTAGAGTCCCTGGTGGAGTCCTATTGCAGTCACACTGTGTACAGTCCCTGGTGGAGTCCTATTGCAGTCACACTGTGTACAGTCCCTGGTGGAGTCATATTGCAGTCACACTGTGTACACACCTATTGCAGTCACACTGTGTACAGTCCCTGGTGGAGTCCTATTGCAGTCACACTGTGTACAGTCCCTAGTGGAGTCCTATTGCAGTCACACTGTGTACAGTCCCTAGTGGAGTCACAGTGGGAACAACATCTCCTATGTACTTCCTTATTGTCACTGTCTTTGTACAAGAGCCTCCAACATCATCACAGACTAATGTTAAAACGACTGTAACAGAATCTGTTAGACAGCGACAGCCAAGGGTAGTTCCTTTCACCAGTTGCTGCTGCTGAGTGCTTGGGCTAATGTCCTGTCATTGTCCCTGTTTTACCCATGTGGTTTTGTACAGGAAGTAATCATGACTTGTTGCCAGTTAGTCATTGGTGCGGCTGGCTTCCGGGTTAAGTGGGCATTGTGTCAAGAAGCAGTGCGGCTTGGTTGGGTCGTGTTTCGGAGGACACACGGCTCTCTGCCTTCGCCTCTCCCGAGTCCCTACGGGAGTTGCAGCGATGAGACAAGACTGTAACTACCAATTGGATACCACGAAATTGGGGAGAAAAGAGGTAAAAAACACAAAGAAAACATATCTGGGACCAGACTAGAGCAGATATGGGACCAGTCTACAGCAGATCTGGGACCAGGCTACAGCAGATCTGGGACCAGGCTACAGCAGATCTGGGACCAGGCTAGAGCAGATATGGGACCAGGCTAGAACAGATCTGGGACCAGTCTACAGCAGATCTGGGACCAGGCTACAGCAGATCTGGGACCAGGCTATAACAGATCTGGGACCAGGCTACAGCAGATCTGGGACCAGACTAGAGCAGATATGGGACCAGGCTAGAACAGATATGGGACCAGGCTAGAACAGATATGGGACCAGGCTAGAACAGATATGGGACCAGGCTATAACAGATATGGGACCAGTCTACAGCAGATCTGGGACCAGGCTACAGCAGATCTGGGACCAGGCTATAACAGATCTGGGACCAGACTAGAGCAGATATGGGACCAGGCTAGAACAGATATGGGACCAGGCTAGAACAGATATGGGACCAGGCTAGAACAGATATGGGACCAGGCTATAACAGATCTGGGACCAGGCTAGAACAGATCTGGGACCAGGCTACAGCAGATCTGGGACCAGGCTAGAACAGATCTGGGACCAGGCTATAACAGATCTGGGACCAGTCTACAGCAGATCTGGGACCGGGCTAGAACAGATCTGGGACCAGGCTAGAACAGATCTGGGACCAGTCTACAGCAGATCTGGGACCAGGCTAGAACAGATCTGGGACCAGTCTACAGCAGATCTGGGACCAGGCTACAACAGATCTGGGACCAGGCTATAACAGATCTGGGACCAGGCTACAACAGACCTGGGACCAGGCTAGAACAGATCTGGGACCAGGCTAGAACAGATCTGGGACCAGGCTAGAACAGATCTGGGACCAGGCTAGAACAGATCTGGGACCAGGCTAGAGCAGATCTGGGACCAGTCTACAACAGATCTGGGACCAGACTAGAGCAGATCTGGGTCCTGGCTACAACATATCTGGGACCAGGCTACAACAGATCTGGGACCAGACTAGAACAGAAATGGGACAAGACTACAACAGACCTGGGACCAGTCTACAACAGATCTGGGACCAGACTACAACAGACCTGGGACCAGGCTAGAACAGATCTGGGACCAGACTAGAGCAGATCTGGGTCCTGGCTACAACATATCTGGGACCAGGCTACAACAGACCTGGGACCAGACTAGAACAGACCTGGGACCAGGCTACAACAGACCTGGGACCAGGCTAGAGCAGATCTGGGACCAGACTAGAGCAGATCTGAGTCCTGGCTACAACAGATCTGGGACCAGACTACAACAGATCTGGGACCAGGCTAGAACAGATCTGGGACCAGACTACAGCAGATCTGGGTCCAGGCTACAGCAGATCTGGGTCCAGGCTAGAGCAGATCTGGGTCCAGGCTAGAGCAGATCTGGGTCCAGGCTAGAGCAGATCTGGGTCCAGGCTAGAGCAGATCTGGGTCCAGGCTAGAGCTAAGCGAACTGTAACTAAATGTTTCCTATTGGCCCTGTTGTCAGCATTATGGTGAATTATAGAATAAAGTATATGTTTTGTATTCTCTATGACTGGTGACAGAGAGGATTGTAGATGTCTGCTTGTAGATGTCTGATTTCCCAGATGTCGTGTAATCTGCTGCTGTCTCTTTCTGACATCTGTAATTTGATGTATGAGTCATTTATTTTAACAGCAGTCAGCTGCTGTGGTTGTGGCTTCAGCCTCTCTGTTAGCTTGGTTTGACCTGTGGCTTCAGCCTCTCTGTTAGCTTGGTTTGACCTGGGGCTCCAGCCTCTCCTCTGTTAGCTTGGTTTGACCTGGGGCTCCAGCCTCTCCTCTGTTAGCTTGGTTTGACCTGGGGCTCCAGCCTCTCCTCTGTTAGCTTGGTTTGACCTGGGGCTTCAGCCTCTCTGTTAGCTTGGTTTGACCTGGGGCTTCAGCCTCTCTGTTAGCTTGGTTTGACCTGGGGCTTCAGCCTCTCTGTTAGCTTGGTTTGACCTGTGGCTTCAGCCTCTCTGTTAGCTTGGTTTGACCTGGGGCTCCAGCCTCTCCTCTGTTAGCTTGGTTTGACCTGGGGCTCCAGCCTCTCCTCTGTTAGCTTGGTTTGACCTGGGCCTCCAGCCTCTCCTCTGTTAGCTTGGTTTGACCTGGGGCTTCAGCCTCTCTGTTAGCTTGGTTTGACCTGGGCCTCCAGCCTCTCCTCTGTTAGCTTGGTTTGACCTGGGCCTCCAGCCTCTCCTCTGTTAGCTTGGTTTGACCTGGGCCTCCAGCCTCTCCTCTGTTAGCTTGGTTTGACCTGGGCTTCCAGCCTCTCCTCTGTTAGCTTGGTTTGACCTGGGCCTCCAGCCTCTCCTCTGTTAGCTTGGTTTGACGTGGGGCTCCAGCCTCTCCTCTGTTAGCTTGGTTTGACCTGGGCCTCCAGTCTCTCCTCTGTTAGCTTGGTTTGACCTGGGCCTCCAGTCTCTCCTCTGTTAGGTTGGTTTGACCTGGGCCTCCAGCCTCTCCTCTGTTAGCTTGGTTTGACCTGGGCCTCCAGCCTCTCCTCTGTTAGCTTGGTTTGACCTGGGCCTCCAGCCTCTCCTCTGTTAGCTTGGTTTGACCTGGGCCTCCAGCCTCTCCTCTGTTAGCTTGATTTTCACACTATGAACACATCTCATCATTCAGTGAAATGTTTAAAGTTACCCTCAGGTACATTTCAGTACATCTCATCATTGAGTTACCCTCAGGTACATTTCAGTACATCTCATCATTGAGTTACCCTCAGGTACATTTCAGTACATCTCATCATTGAGTTACCCTCAGGTACATTTCAGTACATCTCATCATTGAGTTACCCTCAGGTACATTTCAGTACATCTCATCATTGAGTTACCCTCAGGTACATTTCAGTACATCTCATCATTGAGTTACCCTCAGGTACATTTCAGTACATCTCATCATTGAGTTACCCTCAGGTACATTTCAGTACATTTCATCATTTAGGTGGCAGATCTAGGTTTACTGTTTCTACTGTTCTGGATGTTGACACGTTTGAAGACGTTGACCAGTAGAACATGAAGAGGTCACTCTGACTTACAGCTTGGCCTCATTGTCCCCAGGGTTTATCCAGGTAACACCTACTCAACTCTGCCCTCTACTGGCACGGAGGTTAACACACGCAGGCCTGGGAAACTCCAGTCCTGATTGGTGTCACACTTTGTCCCAGCTAACACGCCTGACTCCGATAATCAACTAATCCTGATCTTCAGTTTAGAATGTAATTCGTTTAAATCAGTTGTGTTTGCTAGGAATATGGGAAAAGTGTTACACCAATCATGTCCCCGGGGACTGGAGTTGCCCATGCCTGTTAAAGCAGTATCTGTCCCAACACACTAGAGCATCATTCCCTGTTATAGCAGTACCTGTCCCAACACACTAGAGCATCATTCCCTGTTATAGCAGTACCTGTCCCAACATACTAGAGTCCATTCCCTGTTATAGCAGTATCTGTCCCAACACACTAGAGCATCATTCCCTGTTATAGCAGTACCTGTCCCAACACACTAGAGCATCATTCCCTGTTATAGCAGTACCTGTCCCAACACACTAGAGCATCATTCCCTGTTATAGCAGTATCTGTCCCAACACACTAGAGCATCATTCCCTGTTATAGCAGTACCTGTCCCAACACACTAGAGCATCATTCCCTGTTATAGCAGTACCTGTCCCAACACACTAGAGCATCATTCCCTGTTATAGCAGTACCTGTCCCAACACACTAGAGCATCATTCCCTGTTATAGCAGTATCTGTCCCAACACACTAGAGCATCATTCCCTGTTATAGCAGTATCTGTCCCAACACACTAGAGCATCATTCCCTGTTATAGCAGTACCTGTCCCAACACACTAGAGCATCATTCCCTGTTATAGCAGTATCTGTCCCAACACACTAGATCATCATTCCCTGTTATAGCAGTACCTGTCCCAACACACTAGAGCATCATTCCCTGTTACAGCAGTATCTGTCCCAACATACTAGAGTGCCATGCCCTGTTATAGCAGTACCTGTCCCAACACACTAGAGCATCATTCCCCATTATAGCAGTACCTGTCCCAACACACTAGAGTGCCATGCCCTGTTATAGCAGTACCTGTCCCAACACACTAGAGCATCATTCCCCATTATAGCAGTACCTGTCCCAACACACTAGAGCATCATTCCCTGTTATAGCAGTACCTGTCCCAACACAGTAGAGCATCATTCCCTGTTATAGCAGTACCTGTCCCAACACACTAGAGCATCATTCCCTGTTATAGCTGTATCTGTCCCAACACACTAGAGCATCATTCCCTGTTATAGCAGTATCTGTCCCAACATACTAGAGCATCATTCCCTGTTATAGCAGTACCTGTCCCAACACACTAGAGCATCATTCCCTGTTATAGCAGTACCTGTCCCAACATACTAGAGCATCATTCCCTGTTATAGCAGTACCTGTCCCAACACACTAGAGCATCATTCCCTGTTATAGCAGTATCTGTCCCAACACACTAGAGCATCATTCCCCATTATAGCAGTACCTGTCCCAACACACTAGAGCATCATTCCCTGTTATAGCAGTACCTGTCCCAACACACTAGAGCATCATTCCCTGTTATAGCAGTACCTGTCCCAACACACTAGAGCATCATTCCCTGTTATAGCAGTACCTGTCCCAACACACTAGAGCATCATTCCCTGTTATAGCAGTATCTGTCCCAACACACTAGATCATCATTCCCTGTTATAGCAGTACCTGTCCCAACACACTAGAGCATCATTCCCTGTTACAGCAGTATCTGTCCCAACACACTAGAGCATCATTCCCTGTTATTGCAGTATCTGTCCCAACACACTAGAGCATCATTCCCTGTTACAGCAGTACCTGTCCCAACACACTAGAGCATCATTCCCTGTTATAGCAGTACCTGTCCCAACACACTAGAGCATCATTCCCTGTTATAGCAGTACCTGTCCCAACACACTAGAGTGTCATGCCCTGTTATAGCAGTACCTGTCCCAACACACTAGAGCATCATTCCCCATTATAGCAGTACCTGTCCCAACACACTAGAGCATCATTCCCTGTTATAGCAGTACCTGTCCCAACACAGTAGAGCATCATTCCCTGTTATAGCAGTACCTGTCCCAACACACTAGAGCATCATTCCCTGTTATAGCAGTATCTGTCCCAACACACTAGAGCATCATTCCCCATTATAGCAGTACCTGTCCCAACACACTAGAGCATCATTCCCTGTTATAGCAGTACCTGTCCCAACACACTAGAGCATCATTCCCTGTTATAGCAGTACCTGTCCCAACACACTAGAGCATCATTCCCTGTTATAGCAGTATCTGTCCCAACACACTAGAGCATCATTCCCCATTATAGCAGTACCTGTCCCAACACACTAGAGCATCATTCCCTGTTATAGCAGTACCTGTCCCAACACACTAGAGCATCATTCCCTGTTATAGCAGTATCTGTCCCAACACACTAGATCATCATTCCCTGTTATAGCAGTACCTGTCCCAACACACTAGAGCATCATTCCCTGTTACAGCAGTATCTGTCCCAACACACTAGAGCATCATTCCCTGTTATTGCAGTATCTGTCCCAACACACTAGAGCATCATTCCCTGTTACAGCAGTACCTGTCCCAACACACTAGAGCATCATTCCCTGTTATAGCAGTACCTGTCCCAACACACTAGAGCATCATTCCCTGTTATAGCAGTATCTGTCCCAACATACTGTATGTTGTTTTACAGTGTGTCCATAATGGTCTATGTAGTCAAGTAATCTTCCACCTAACAAATGGTCCTTTTTGTCAGATTATCCCTGTATGTCTGTCATGTACATACCGTAGATGTCGAGCTATGTGATAATCACCCAGCTGACATCTGGTGCATTAACCCATTCTGTCAGATTATACAGGATGTATTGTCTGGCCTGAGAAAGGTCTTTACAAGTCCCTGTCTTCCTCCACTACAATCAGTTATCATTATCCCATTCTGTCAGATTATACAGGATATATTGTCTGGCCTGAGAAAGGGTGGTCTTTACAAGTCCCTGTCTTCCTCCAATACAATCAGTTATTTTTAACCCATTCTGTCAGATTATACAGGATGTATTGTCTGCCCTGAGAAAGGTCTTTACAAGTCCCTGTCTTCCTCCACTACAATCAGTTATCATTATCCCATTCTGTCAGATTATACAGGATATATTGTCTGGCCTGAGAAAGGTCTTTACAAGTCCCTGTCTTCCTCCACTACAATCAGTTATCATTATCCCATTCTGTCAGATTATACAGGATATATTGTCTGGCCTGAGAAAGGTCTTTACAAGTCCCTGTCTTCCTCCACTACAATCAGTTTATACAGTAACGAGCAGCATATGTCTCCCACTGTGTGTGTAACTGTCTAACGATCAACGCATCTCATTAAGCCTGTGTACGTGTTCTACTCACTGTATCCACAACCATTATGACATCTTCATCATCATCATCATCATCTGTTGTCAGGGAAGCTGTTTGCTCTGCAGAGCACAGTGATGCCTGTTAGTTTATCCCAGGTGATATTATCCCGGGTGATATCTGCAGTGACCTGTTGGGTTATTGGTTTTTATTGGTTCTGCTGGAGTGAAGACATTCCCCTGACTGAATTTAAACAGATCGTTTGGTCCCCTCTCCCCTGACTGAATTTAAACAGATCATTTGGTCCCCTCTTCCCTGACTGAATTTAAACAGATCATTTGGTCCCCTCTCCCCTGACTGAATTTAAACAGATCATTTGGTCCCTCTCCCCATGACTGAATTTAAACAGATCATTTGGTCCCCTCTCCCCTGACTGAATTTAAACAGATCATTTGGTCCCCTCTCCCCTGACTGAATTTAAACAGATCATTTGGTCCCTCTCCCCTGACTGAATTTAAACAGATCATTTGGTTCCTCTCCCCTGACTGAATTTAAACAGATCATTTGGTCCCTCTCCCCTGACTGAATTTAAACAGATAATTTGGTCCCTCTCCCCTGACTGAATTTAAACAGATCATTTGGTCCCTCTCCCCTGACTGAATTTAAACATATAATTTGGTCCCTCTCCCCTGACTGAATTTAAACAGATCATTTGGTCCCTCTCCCCTGACTGAATTTAAACATATCATTTGGTCCCTCTCCCCTGACTGAATTTAAACAGATCATTTGGTCCCCTCTCCCTGACTGAATTTAAACAGATCATTTGGTCCCTCTCCCCTGACTGAATTTAAACATATAATTTGGTCCCTCTCCCCTGACTGAATTTAAACAGATCATTTGGTCCCTCTCCCCTGGCTGAATTTAAACAGATCATTTCGTCCCTCTCCCCTGACTGAATTTAAACAGATCATTTGATCCCCTCTCCCCTGACTGAATTTAAACAGATCATTTGGTCCCTCTCCCCTGACTGAATTTAAACAGATCATTTGGTCCCCTCTCCCTGACTGAATTTAAACAGATCATTTGGTCCCTCTCCCCTGACTGAATTTAAACATATAATTTGGTCCCTCTCCCCTGACTGAATTTAAACAGATCATTTGGTCCCTCTCCCCTGGCTGAATTTAAACAGATCATTTCGTCCCTCTCCCCTGACTGAATTTAAACAGATCATTTGATCCCCTCTCCCCTGACTGAATTCAAACAGATCATTTGGTTCCTCTCCCCTGACTGAATTTAAACAGATCATTTGGTCCCTCTCCCCTGACTGAATTTAAACAGATCATTTGGTCCCCTCTCCCCTGACTGAATTTAAACAGATCATTTGGTCCCCTCTCCCCTGACTGAATTTAAACAGATCAGTTGGTCCCTCTCCCCATGACTGTGCATCCAGCCTGTGAATTATTGAGTTGATCTAGGTCAGGGGTAGGCCAACTATATTCAGATGTTTGGGGGGGGGGAGGGGGGGGTGCTGAACATAGTTCTAATAATTTGTACACTGCAAATTGACCACAACTCAAAAAGAGTTATTATTTGAAAATAACAATAATTTCTTACCTTGATTACACAGAGACAAGATGACGCTTCTATTGGTTATTTCTGAGAATACTTAGGAACAGATTTCCTCAAACTCATATTTAACTTAATTCCTATAGATTTTACAGTCTTTTTTTTTTTTACCCAAAACTAACTGAATTGGCCAATGTGGGAGTACATTCCCATGGCTTCGTCCCAAGTGGTACAGACAGCCGGCTGAGTCTGGAATGTCGTCTCTATTGGCCGTTCTGGATCAGACAAGACTCACTTACTGGTGCCCACTTTATAGGGAATAGTGTCATTTCAGGATTCTGCTCATGTTCCTGGGCCATCTGGCACTCTGTTGGCATCATAATGGAGATGGCTGCTCTGTCTGGCACTCTGTTAGCATCATAATGGAGATGGCTGCTCTGTCTGGCACTCTGTTAGCATCATAATGGAGATGGCTGCTCTGTCTGGCACTCTGTTAGCATCATAATGGAGATGGCTGCTCTGTCTGGCACTCTGTTAGCATCATAATGGAGATGGCTGCTCTGTCTGGCACTCTGTTAGCATCATAATGGAGATGGCTGCTCTGTCTGGCACTCTGTTAGCATCATAATGGAGATAGCTGCTCTGTCTGGCACTCTGTTAGCATCATAATGGAGATGGCTGCTCTGTCTGGCACTCTGTTAGCATCATAATGGAGATGGCTGCTCTGTCTGGCACTCTGTTGGCATCATAATGGAGATAGCTGCTCTGTCTGGCACTCTGTTAGCATCATAATGGAGATGGCTGCTCTGTCTGGCACTCTGTTAGCATCATAATGGTGATGGCTGCTCTGTCTGGCACTCTGTTAGCATCATAATGGTGATGGCTGCTCTGTCTGGCACTCTGTTAGCATCATAATGGAGATGGCTGCTCTGTCTGGCACTCTGTTAGCATCATAATGGAAATGGCTGCTCTGTCTGGCACTCTGTTAGCATCATAATGGAAATGGCTGCTCTGTCTGGCACTCTGTTAGCATCATAATGGAAATGGCTGCTCTGTCTGGCACTCTGTTAGCATCATAATGGAGATGGCTGCTCTGTCTGGCACTCTGTTAGCATCATAATGGAAATGGCTGCTCTGTCTGGCACTCTGTTAGCATCATAATGGAAATGGCTGCTCTGTCTGGCACTCTGTTAGCATCATAATGGAGATGGCTGCTCTGTCTGGCACTCTGTTAGCATCATAATGGAGATGGCTGCTCTGTCTGGCACTCTGTTGGCATCATAATGGAGATGGCTGCTCTGTCTGGCACTCTGTTAGCATCATAATGGAGATAGCTGCTCTGTCTGGCACTCTGTTAGCATCATAATGGAGATAGCTGCTCTGTCTGGTACTCTGTTAGCATCATAATGGAGATAGCTGCTCTCTCTGGCACTCTGTTGGCATCGTAATGGAGATAGCTTCTCTGTCTGGCACTCTGTTAGCATCATTAAACTGAGATGTTTTATTGAAGATAGTCTTTGAAGAGGTAGGGTTTCCAGAAGATGGACAGGGACTCTGCTGTCCTAGCTTCAGGGGGAAGATGGACAGGGACTCTGCTGTCCTAGCTTCAGGGGGAAGATGGACAGGGACTCTACTGTCCTAGCTTCAGGGGGAAGATGGACAGGGACCCTGCTGTCCTAGCTTCAGGGGGAAGATGGACAGGGACTCTGCTGTCCTAGCTTCAGGGGGAAGATGGACAGGGACTCTACTGTCCTAGCTTCAGGGGGAAGATGGACAGGGACTCTGCTGTCCTAGCTTCAGGGGGAAGATGGACAGGGACTCTGCTGTCCTAGCTTCAGGGGGAAGATGGACAGGGACTCTGCTGTCCTAGCTTCAGGGGGAAGATGGACAGGGACTCTACTGTCCTAGCTTCAGGGGGAAGATGGACAGGGACTCTGCTGTCCTAGCTTCAGGGGGAAGATGGACAGGGACTCTGCTGTCCTAGCTTCAGGGGGAAGATGGACAGGGACTCTGCTGTCCTAGCTTCAGGGGGAAGATGGACAGGGACTCTGCTGTCCTAGCTTCAGGGGGAAGATGGACAGGGACTCTGCTGTCCTAGCTTCAGGGGGAAGATGGACAGGGACTCTGCTGTCCTAGCTTCAGGGGGAAGATGGACAGGGACTCTGCTGTCCTAGCTTCAGGGGGAAGCTCATTCCACCATCGGAGTGCCAGGACCGAGAAGGGCTGGTGTTGAATAACAGCATGTATTTTGATTAATGATGATTTAAAACATTTTTTTCCCCCCATATTTTTATGATTCTATGCACAGATGTCTGTGCCAGAAGATTTTCTGCTGTGCATATTTACTGGTTGAATTTAATATTTCCATGATTCGTATTATGGTAATTTCATATTACCATATATCACTCCAGCAATGAATGGGAGCTTTCATCTGGTGATCCCTTGAAGCTCAGGACCTGTATTCATAAATCTCAGAGTGCTGATCTAGGATCAGTTTTTTAGCTCATAAAGAAGCCTGAACCTGAACCAGAACTCCTATTCTGAGATACTTTTAAAATCAAATCCAGTTTATTCGTCACACGCCCAGGTTTCTACAGCAGGTGTAACAGAGACAGTGTAATGTAGACCTGCCACTCTTCCTTCAACAGTACAGAATAATGTAAAGTAGCAAAGCTAATCAATGGAGAATAAGTAGATGAATTAAAAATGTAAAGAGCACAACAATTGGACCAACAATTGGACCCAACTACGGGCCCAGGCCCGTAGTTTGAGAGCTGTCTATAACGTGGTTCTCCCGCGGGCAGATTCTGCGTGTGACAGAATCTTCCAGGACTGAATGTGATGCGTGAGAGCCAAGCAGCGCTAGTTCTGGTTTTGGGGGATTTCATCACTGGTTATTTGTACGTATCAGATTTGGGAGAAGACGGTGCTTAAACTTCTTCGCCTCGTGCTTGCTGCGTGTCCCCACGCGGATCGGAAGTGGCCGGAAGTGGGGGGGTGGGGGGGTTGGCTTCTGGTTTTAACACAGAAGTGAATCATGCAGCTGATCAATTTATGTCTGGTTTTACTTCTGGGTTAACAGAGATAATACATTAATGTATGTAACCAAACCTTTTTTCGAGTGCATTAAGGTATGTAACCATGGTATTTTCCTGTGTTAGCCTTGCAGGTTACGTGGAAGCCCTGGCCTGTCGTTGTGGGTTGGTGGGCCCAGACCTGAACCCCAAACAGGCTGACATGTGGCAGACCAGAGTTAGCACCCACAGTGTGAGTCTCTGTCGTATCTCTGAGAGGACGTACACTCCTGTCTGTCTGTCTGTCTGTCTGTCTGTCTGTCTGTCTGTCTGTCTGTCTGTCTGTCTGTCTGTCTGTCTGTCTGTCTGTCTGTCTGTCTGTCTGTCTGTCTGTCTGTCTGTCTGTCTCTCTCCTCTCTCTCTGTCTCCCTCTTCCTCTCTCTCCCTCTTTCTCTCCCACTCTCTCCCTCTTTCTCTCTCTCCTCTCTCTCTCGCTCTCTCTCTCTCTGTCTCCCTCTTCCTCTCTCTCCCTCTTTCTCTCCCACTCTCTCCCTCTGTCTCTCTCTCTCTGTCAGTCCTCTCTGTGTTGCTTACTTAGTGGATCTGATTGAATAGAGCCCTAAATCAGTCAGAAGTGTCCTACAGAATATGCTTTTGGTTGTGCAGCCATTTCACTGAAGACAGTATTTTTTTTGTGAATCCAGCAGTCAGGCTAATAAAAAATAAAAAATAAACGTTCCTTCACAGAGTCTCTCCTATTTTTATTGGCCAAGAGTTGTGGGTAGGTTACGTACTTGTAGCACTGCATATTAGTATTAATATTAGTATTAGTATTAGTATTGATATTAGTGGTAGTATTGGTATCGATATTAGTGTTAGTATTAGTATTAGTATTAGTATTGATATTAGTGTTAATGCTAGTATTAGTATTGGTGTTAGTATTAATATTAGTAGTAGTGTTAATATTCGTATTAGTATTAATATTGGTATTGGTATTGGTGTAGTATTAGTGTCGTGATAGTAATAGTATTAGGCATCAGAGTAGTAATGGAACGCTTCTTGTTTTGTTTTGTCTTCAGGGTAAAGCCATCGGAGTTGCCATCGGCTGCATCTTAGGGATGTTCCCGCTACTCTTCTTCAAAGATGAGACGAAGAAGAAAGAGGCGGAAAGGGAGGGTAAAGATGGACCACTAACCTCCGTCTCCACTGGCGGCAGCAGCAATTGAGACAACTTGACAGAAAGACTTACCTTCTCGGGAAGAGAGAGAACTTATCATTGGACTACCGCTACTTCACATCCTAACTACTGCATAATGAATAACCTCTGTTTCACCAGACAGACAGACCTTCCTAGGTAAACTAGATTACTAACACTACAGTGTAGGAAGCATGACTACTGATGTCAATTGTTGATGTCAATGTCTTAAATAGTTCCTGCTGCAACATTCAAAAGCAGTATGAAGAAAAACAACAATGATAAATACAAGTGGACCACTCTTCAAACCATGTTTTCTGCTGCTTCTTTGTTTGGTTTTTTGAGTTGGTGCAACTTTTATTTTTTGAGTTTGGTGTAACTTAGTCCTAATCAGTTAGAGGTGGCCAGGATGGATTCCTGGTGGACTACACTCAGATCAGTTCAATTGAACTTCAATATCTCTCAAGGGGGATATTCCTGCAACATCTGGTGTAAGTAATCAACATGCTGTGGGCTATTGTCTCGTTAGATTAAATGACCGTGTGAGGAGAGGACAAGGCCAGCTGCTATAGCGAGATAACACATTTACAGAAACTATTCCGTCTTCAGTTAGTATACTGAGGCTGGAACTTTCCAACTGGATTTCATTGGGGCGGCAGGTAGTCTAGTGGTTAGAGCGTTGGACTAATAACCGAAAGGTTGCAAGATCGAATCCCCCGAGCTGACAAGGTAAAAATCTGTCGTTCTGCCCCTGAACAAGGCAGTTAACCCACTGTTCCTAGGCCGTCATTTAAAATAAGAATTTGTTCTTAACTGCCTTTCCGAGTAAAATTTCAAATAAATTATATTCCACCTTACTTTCCGCTAGTGCTGAAATATGACACGGTTCTTATAGCGGCTTCCTCTAACGCTGACTACAAGTCACCCACAAATCATTCTGTGGTATTTTGCATTTGAAAGTATCCATCCTTTTGTTTTGGAGGATTTGGTCTTTGAGTTTGAGATGAGGAATTTGAGTAACTCTAAGGAGCCTGTGTAACTTGGGAGAGATTTATATTAGTTGTCACTTTTAGATGTTTGGGACAGTGTACTCCCCAGAGACCCAGGCTTCACTCAGTCAATGAGACCAGATTTGTAAGGGTGGTCCCATGAGACTAGGGTTGTATGGATACCAGGGGTCAGGGGTGTCACTCATTCCATGGCCCAGTGTCAGCTGGTTTTTAAGACCAATTAAGACCTAGACAACCAGGTGAGGGGAGTTCCTAACTAACCAATTAAGACAGAGACAACCAGGTGAGGGGAGTTCCTAACTAACCAATTAAGACAGAGACAACCAGGTGAGGGGAGTTCCTAACTAACCAATGAAGACCTAGACAACCAGGTGAGGGGAGTTCCTAACTAACCAATTAAGACCTAGACAACCAGGTGAGGGGAGTTCCTAACTAACCAATTAAGACAGAGACAACCAGGTGAGGGGAGTTCCTAACTAACCAATTAAGACAGAGACAACCAGGTGAGGGGAGTTCCTAACTAACCAATTAAGACCTAGACAACCAGGTGAGGGGAGTTCCTAACTAACCAATTAAGACAGAGACAACCAGGTGAGGGGAGTTCCTAACTAACCAATTAAGACAGAGACAACCAGGTGAGGGGAGTTCCTAACTAACCAATTAAGACCGAGACAACCAGGTGAGGGGAGTTCCTAACTAACCAATGAAGACCTAGACAACCAGGTGAGGGGAGTTCCTAACTAACCAATTAAGACCGAGACAACCAGGTGAGGGGAGTTCCTAACTAACCAATTAAGACCGAGACAACCAGGTGAGGGGAGTTCCTAACTAACCAATGAACACCTAGACAACCAGGTGAGGGGAGTTCCTAACCAATTAAGACCTAAACAGCCAGGTAATTGGAGTTCCTAACTAACCAATGAAGACCTAGACAACCAGGTGAGGAGGGGAGTTCCTAACTAATCAGTGACCTAACTCGATCAATCAAGTACAAACGAGGAGCAAAAACCCACAGACACTCGGCCCATAGACATAGAATGGAAGGAGTCTGACACCTGTGGTATCAGTGGACAGCTGTAGTTTTACTGAGCGCTGGGCACATAATCCTACCACCAGAGGGCGTTGTGGAGCCAACTCACCCAAGCATGACTGTCTGTGTGCAGTATCCACATGGCTTGGCCATTGGCTGTGGAAACTCTCGTCTTAACATGCATACGCCTGTAATCTAGTCTCTTATCTGGATATTGAGCAGTATATAGAAAGCAAGCCTACTCACAGCCTTTAGAACTCTGTTGATATCATAGACACCAGGCTTCCCCATCTAGAACTCTGTTGATATCATATACACCAGGCTTCCCCATCTAGAACTCTGTTGATATCATATACACCAGGCCTCCCCATCTAGAACTCTGTTGATATCATATACACCAGGCGTCCCCATCTAGAACTCTGTTGATATCATATACACCAGGCTTCCCCATCTAGAACTCTGTTGATATCATATACACCAGGCTTCCCCATCTAGAACTCTGTTGATATCCTATACACCAGGCCTCCCCATCTAGAACTTTGTTGATATCATATACACCAGGCTTCCCCATCTAGAACTCTGTTGATATCCTATACACCAGGCTTCCCCATCTAGAACTCTG